>NW_016107633.1:1221979-1257839 GCF_001604975.1 Cebus imitator
TTTGAGACAGGGTCTTGCACTGTCACCCAGGCTGGAGTACAATGGTGCAATCTCAGCTCACTGCAACCTCTGCCTCCTAGGTTCAAGAGATTCTCCTGCCTTAGCCTCTGGAGTAGCTGGTATTACAGGTGTGCACAAACATGCCTGGCTAATTTTTTGTATTTTTAGTAGAGACAGGATTTCACCATGTTGGCTGGGCTGGTCTGGAATTACTGACCTCAGGTGATGCACCCATCTCAGTCTCCCAAAGTGCTGGGATTACAGATGTGAGACACTGAGCCCAGCCTAATTTTTTATTATTATTTGTAGAGATGGGGTCTTGCTATGTTGCCCAGGCTGGTTTTCAACTCCTGGGCTCAAGGGATCCTCCCTCCTTGGCCTTGTCTGTAATCTTCATGGAAGTCAAGGGAAGACTTAAGGAACCGATTCAAGCTGCAAGAGACTAAAGAGACATGATAACTCAGTACAATAGGTAATTCTGAAGTTATTTGTTACAAGGTATATTATTGGACAAAGTTTGAATGAGGTCTAAGGATTTAATAGGACTAATATATCAGTGTTAATTTTCTGTCTTTGATATTTGTCCTGTGGTTTTATAAGAGGATGACCTTTTTTTGTAGAACTGTACTATATAGTATTCAAGTGTGATGAAATGTTATACTGACTCTTTTTTTTAGAGACAGAATCTTGCTCTGTCACCCAGGCTGGAGTGCAGTGGTGCAGTCATGGCTCACTGCAGCCTCGGCCTCCTGGGCTCAGGCATGCCACCATGCCTGGCTAATTTTTGTATTTTTTTTTGTAGAGATGGGGTTTCACCATGTTATCCAGGTTGGTCTTGAACTCCTGAGCTCAAGTTATCCACCTGGCTCGGCCTCCCAAAGTGCTTCGGCATAATCAGGGGTGTGTGTGTGTGTGTGTGTGTGTGTGTGTGTGTGTGTGTGAAGATCACTGCTTTGTGGTGACTGCATTGTGTGGAAGCAGAGAGACCAAGCAGAGAGGCTGTTTCGTGAATCCAGGTGAGAGAGAAAGAAGCTCATGCCAGGGCTTAATAGCGGCACCGAAGAGGAGTCCATGGATTTGACCTATATTTGTTGATAATATAATTGATAGAACTTGTTGATGGATTAAACGTTTGGTGGCAGAGGAGGCTAGAGGTAAAATCAAGACAATAAGAGAAAAATCAAGGATGATACTCAGGTGTGGTTAAAGTAGCAGCAGTGAACACAGGAGACTGTGCTATCATTGAATCTGAGTGTAGCTGAGAAGTCAACCAAGATGAATAGAAGAGCTTCTGCTAGATTTAGCAACATGGAGCCCATGGATGATCTTAGCACAACAATTTGGATAGGTTGTGGGAATAGAATCTGTCTAACCATGTATTGAGTAGTGAATGAAAGGAGGGATGTGAAGACATGGAGACGGGTGATGAGAATCTTTGGTGAAGCATGTCAGTGAAGGAAGAGAGAGAGGACTCTTGCTAGACAGGAACAGGAGGGCTAGAGTTCGTGAAGGCAAGTAGGTATTCTGATGGGAAAAAACCACAGACCCCCTGGTCAAGGACGCCGTGTGAGCAGCCTCAGCAGGAACATTGTGGATCAATGATGAGTAAGGATAGATTTGTAACATGGCTTTATGGAGCCCCCAGTTGAGGACATGGTCCCAGGGCAAAGGTGGACCCTGTCTCTGGATTAAACTATGTCTGACACCCAAAGGAATGGAGGATCCTAATAGACCTCCATTAGATCTCAAAGAAAAGATCTCAAAGAAAAGAGGAAATGGTATGTCTTGCCACCGGAGTGTAGGCACTGAAATTTGGATCTGTTACACTACGGTGGTATTCCCAATGGTATTCTTCTGTGATTTCTGCTGTCTGGACTCCTCCCTCATCCTCATCCCCTTCTACTTCCTGTCATTCAAGACTCAGCTCACTGGCCGAACCTCTGGGGCAAGAACACCCCTCTATCCTCTCATGGCCCCTGGGTGACCACCTCTGCCCTACTGATGGTTGGGTTGTAATACCGCCTATCCATCTCACCTTCTCTCTCTGCCTCTTAACAAATGTGATACCTGGAAACAAAGCACCTGAGAGGCAGTTGAACCTAGCAGTTAGGAAGGAGCCCAGGTTCTGGAGCTGTATTTGAGTACCACAACTTACTGGCTGTGTGTTTGAAACTGCCTTTGCAAAAATGATAACAGTGTGAAAATTATGACAGCGAAAGAGATCTGATCTAACCAACCCCTATCTTGCCTTCAGCCTCGAAACTGCCCTTAGGCATTCCTGGACTTGGGTCAAGCTAACTTTGGGAGTAATTTAGTTTGTAATTTAAATAGAAATAACCCTTCCCCAAAACTAAATTATCTCTGTAAAGCCCACCAGGTTAGGAGGATGAGAGGAACCTGAGACATGCTAAGGTGTAGCATAAATGATGACCAGCCATTATTCCAGAGGTCACAAGATCGCAACTTCCCCAATTACTCCTGCAGATAACATCACTGTTGTAGAACCTAAGATTGCCTTTTTGAGATTTTTGCACTTCTGACCTGGACCAGCCAACCAGTCCTGTGGCCCCACCCAGAAGCAGACTCAGTATACATGACGGCCATTTTTCCACATCCCTCCTATTGCATTCCCAGCCAATCAGCAGCACCGATTCCCTTGGCTGCCAAACTATCCTTTAAAAACGCTACCCTCTGAATTTTCAGGGAGGCTGATTTGAGTAATAATAGCACTCTGGTCTCCTGTTCAGCCAGATCCACATGAATTAAACTCTTTCTCTATAGCAGTTCCCCTGTTTGATAAATCAGCTGTATCTGGGCAGCAGGCAACATGAACCTGATGGGTGGCTACACATCCTTAGCATCCTGCCTATCCTCTCTGTGCTTTCTTCTTCGTCTGTAAAGTGGGGGATATTAAAAGTACCTACCTCATAACACTGTTGTGAGTGTCAGGGGCATTTGAACCAGAGCTACTCCATCTTGAATAGTGGCTGAGTAAAATGAGGCTGAGACCTACTGGGCTGCATTCCTAGATGGTTAAGACATTCTAAGCCACAGGAGAAGATGGAAAGTCAGCACAAAATACAGGTCATAAAGACCTTGCTGATAAAACAAGTTGCAGTAAAGAAGCTGGACAAAACCCACCAAAACCAAGATGGTGACGAGAGTGACCTCTAGTTGTCCTTACTGCTGCACTCCCACTGGCGCCATGACAGTTTACAAATGCCATGGCAACGTCAGGAAGTTACCCTATGTGGTCTGAAAAGGGGAAGAATGAATAATCCACCCTTCTTTTAGCATATCATCAAGAAGTAACCATAAAAATGGGCAACCAGCAGTCCTCGGGGCTGCTCTGTCTATGGAGTAGCTATTCTTTTATTCCTCTACTTTCTTAATAAACTTGCTTTCCCTTTACTCTATGGACTCTCCCTGAATATTCTCACTTATGCAAGATACGAGAACCCTCTTCAGGTCTGGATCAGGACCCCTTTCTGATAACATAAGGATTAAATGAGATAACACCTATAAAGTGGTAACAGTGCCAGGCAGATTGTAAGCACTCAATAAATATTGCTATCATTAGGACATAGAAGATCCTGACTCATTGCTGTTGAAAGAATAAACGAGCAAATGAAAGAATAAAGCAGGTTGTAAAAGTACCCAGAACAGGCTGGGCACCACTTTGGGAGGCCAAGGCAGGCGGATCACCTGAGGTTGGGAGTTCGAGACCAGCCTGACTAACATGGAGAGACCCCATCTCTACTAGAAATACAAAATTAGCCGGGCATGGTGGCACATGCCTGTAATCCTGGCTACTCGGGAGGCTGAGGCAGGAGAATTGCTTCAACCCGGGAGGCGGAGGTTGCAGTGAGCCGAGATCACACCATTGCACTCCAGCCTGGGCAACAAGAGCCAAACCCTGTCTCAGAAAAAAAAAAAAAAAATACCCAGAGCATCTGCCAATCTGGCTTTCAGTGTCTCTTCTGTGAGGCCTACCTGGTGCATTGCGTAAGTTCTTAGAGCCTATGTTCAGCCCCTGTCCGTGGAGGGCTATGAGGACAGATGAGGGGTGGTTTCCTGGAGGTGCCTGGTACCTGGCAGAGCCATCTGGGCAGTTTCATAAGTGTGTACATGCCTGGGCCCTGTCCTTGGTGTGTCTGACCCCAGGGTCTGGGCATGGCCCCAACACACACATTTCTATAAAGCCCTGGGTTTTTGTTTTCCTGGTTAGAGCTGGCTGTTTGACCACATGGCTAATGCTCCTATGTCTGAAGCCCTTCAATTCTGTGATTGCCTGTCTTAATTCACTCCTGGTTTCTGAATGTAATGGTCAAGCATCTGAAACTACTCTTTGCAATTAAAGCTTTAGGAAGGAGTAACTAGATGGCATTGTATTTACTCATGAAGAAATTATATTTTCTTACGGAACATTTTCTTAAATCACATACCTGGGTTCCATATGTGAAGGGATGCTCTAAAACTTGATTTACATGGATGAGGATTCCACAGTGCCTGAGCCTCATAGAACAGTTTGGTGATTTTCTTCCCAGTGGGGTGGTAACAGTCATTGAGAGACACAGTCCCAGGGGTGGTGGGGGTCTGGCTGGGAGGATGTGCTTGGTTTGGGGTAAATTACCTATATGACCAAACACCCTTCAGCCAACTCCATCAGCCTGCCCTGAGGCAGGAGACTGGGATATCTTGTTCACACATTAAAGGGAGCACATATTTTTGTGTGTGAAAATGAATATAGTATTATTGTTGTGTGTGTGTATGTGTGTGTATGTGTGATAGGATCTTGCTCTGTTGCCCAGGCTGGTGTACAATGGCACAATCACAGTTCATTGCAGCCTCAACCTCTCTGGGCTCAAGTGATCCACTTATCTCAGCCCTCTAAGTACCTGGGACTACAGGTGCATGCTACCATGTCTGGCTAATTTTTTGGTATTTTGTAGAGATAATGTTTCGCCCTGTTGCTCAGGCTCAAACAATCCACCTGTCTTGGCATCCCAAAGTGCTGGGATTATAGGCGTGAGCCATTATGCCTGGCCTGAATAGAGTACTATTGTTTTTTACAGTTACAAAAGTAGCTCAGGGGTAAAGATGGTGGATTCAACATGTGTTTACTTTTGGTCCTTCCTGAAACCCAACTAAAGCAAGAGTAAAAGGATCTTTTAGAAAGAGAAATCCTTCTAGGGTTTTTATGGTTTTGGGTCTTATGTTTAAGTCTTTAATCCTTCTTGAGTTAATTTTTGTATAGAGTGTAAGGAAAGGGAAATGTGGCACATATATCCCATGGAATACTATGCAGCCATAAAAAAGGATGAGTTCATGTCCTTTGTAGGGACATGGCTAAAACTGGAAACCATCATTCTCAGCAAAGTAACACAAGAACAGAAAACCAAACACTGCACGTTCTTACTCATAAGTGGGAGTTGAACAATGAGAACACATGGACACAGGGAGGGGAACATCACACACCGGGGCCTGTCAGGGGGCAGGGGGATAGGGGAGGGATAGCATTAGGAGAAATATCTAATGTAAATGACGAGTTGATGGGTGGAGCAAACCACAATGACAAGTGTATACCTACGTAACAAACCTGCACGTTCTGCACATGTATCCCAGAACTTAAAAGTATATATATATATGTGTGTGTATATATATATATACATTTATAATCCATTAGAACAAGTGGATGGGTGCAGTAAACCACAATGGCACGTGTATACCTATGTAACAAACCTGCATGTTCTGCACATGTATCCCAGAACTTAAGTATATATATAAAGTATAGTTCTTAGAGCCAATGTTCAGCCCCTGTGCATGGAGGGATATACAGACAGATGAGGGGTGGTTTCCTGGGAGTTCCTGGTACCTGGCAGAGCCATCTGGGCAGTTTCATAAATGTGTACATGCCTGGGCCCTGTCCTTGGTGTGTCTCTCTCTATATATAATCCATTAGAACAAAAAGGACAAGAAAGAAGAAAAATAGTGACAACATTTTGGAAGCTAGAAAGCACTTGGGTGAGAGGTAGCTGACTTAGCAGACGCAAGAAAGCTGTCTTCCAAGCTGCCAGGAGAAAAGCCAAAAAGCATCCCAATTTATTTACAAAACCCTCCAAAGACTTAGGAATAGGCAGACTGAAGTTGAAGGTGGGTCTAAAAATAGGAAAATAATGTGAAAAGCTGTCTAAGGGCCAACTAGAGCTCTAGACCCTCAGCCTGCCTCTGCACTCTTGAAGGCCCGCCCCCGCTCTGTGTTGGCAGAGGACAGCAATTTTGTTATCAGGGAGATGACCACTGAGAACCTTGCTCACCCAGGACTTGGTTCATGATCTCTCTGCACATTGAGCCTTATAACCAACTTGGAGGACTTTGGGATGCACATGTACAACCTGTCTGGCACCTTGACCTTGTTCCATTGACCTTGTCCCTTACCTACATTAGCCAATGCACCTGTTGCTTACCTACGTCAGTCAATGCACCTTAGCTCAGTCATCTCTGGGACCTGCTGACTTATTCAGACATTGAATCCTGCATACATTCTCATTGCCTTCTGGTTAAGCTGCCCCTGCCAGCGTTTTTTCTTGGTTGCGTCCTCCAGGTCATTGACTGTCGTGCTTTCTCCTCATCTTTCCTTCCCATACCCTCACGCTCAAATTCTTTGGAACTAGAAGTGGCTGACGTTTGACTTTGTACTTCATATTCTGAATTGTTATCTTCCTCATTTGCAGCCTTGTGGCCAAGCCTTGATGATGGAGTGTACGTAAGGAGGAGGAAGTAAGAGAGAGGATGAGAAAGAAAGGAAGGACTGAGGCCAGGTGCCGTGGCTTGCACCTGTAATCCCAGCACTTTGGGAGGCTAAGCCAGGTGGATCACTTGAGGTTAGGAGTTCGAGACCAGCCTGGCCAATATGGCAAAACACCATCTCTACTATAATTACAAAAGTTAGCTGGGCATGGTGGCACATGCCTGAAACCCAGCTACTTGAGAGGCTGAGGCAGGAGAATCACTTGAACTCACGAGGCAGAGGTTGCAGTGAGCCAAGATCATGCCACTGCACTCCAGCCTGGATGACAGAGAGAGACTCAGTTAAAAAAAAAAAAAAAAAAAGAGGAGGGACTGAATCTGGAGGAATTCCAAGTGTTTGATTCATTGCTAATAAGAATGTACTATCCTGGCCAGCAGTGGCATACCTATAGTCTCAGCTAAGTGGAAGGATTGCTTGAGCAGAGGAGTTCAGTCTGGGCAACATAGCAAGACCCCATAAGAATATCCTCTTCTCTCCTCCTTTGTTCCTGTTGCTCTCTTCTCTGACACTCTTTCACCCCTACCCCAGCCCTGCCTCCTGCATCCTTTCTAGCCTCTCCTTTATGTCTGTGACTTCCCCACCTTTTGATGCACTTCACTACTCAATTTCCTAGTGAAATTGAGACCTGCATTTCCTATTGGATCCCAGGGCGCATACACACACACACACACACACACACACACACACACACATACACACACGTATCTTACATGTTTCTGGAAGCAGTGCTTATTATTTGGATGTTCTCTGATATCTTCTATTGTATTCCATGGTATTCTATTTCCTATTTATTCCATTTAATTTTTAAAATGCTGGCCAATAGAATGGGCATGGTGGCCCATGCTTGTAATCCCAGCACTTTGAGAGGCTGAGGTGGGAGGATCGCTTGAGCCCGGGAGTTCGAGACCAGCCTGGGGAACATAATGAGAGCCTCTCTACAAAAAAAAAATAAAGAAAATTAGCCAGGTATGATGGTACTTGCCGGTCATCCCAGCTATTTGGGAGGCCGAGGTGGGAGGATTGCCTGAGCCCAAGAGTTTGAGGCTGCAATAAGCTATGATTGTGCCAATGCACTCCAGCCTAGGTGACAGAGTGAGACTCTGTCTCAAAAAGCAACAACAACAACAACAACAACAACAAAGCTGGCCAATAAATTCACAATACAAAGCACTAGTAGATCCTGACTCACAATTTGAAAAAATATGGATGCAGATTATCCCTTCTTTTTCTTGCATATTCTACTTTTTTCTTTAAGATAGATCCTTCTCTTATCATGTTAAACTAGCTCATTTTTGTCTGTTTTTTTAAAGAAACTCCCTCTAGCCAAACCCCACCCTGCTTCACAGCCACATTCTGGGAACAGCTGTCTACACACATCATTCCTTGTCCCCCTCGCTCTGTCTCCTTTCCATTCACTCATCCTACTTGGCTTCTGGGACAGCCCCACCCTGGCATAGCTCCTGCTTTGGTCACAAATGACAACCTTGTCATTAATTCTGGCAGTTGGTTTCAGGCCCCTCCTTCCTGGTTCTTTCTGCAGCATTCAGCTCAGTTGTGTGTTCCTGATGCAGGGCAGGTGAGCCCCCAAATTGGGGCTTAGCTGGGTAGGGTTCTTGGCTTTGCCCAGGAAAGAATTCAAAAGTGAGCTGGTGGTGTTAGCACCTTTCCTTGAAACAGCCGTGCACAGCAGCAGCAGAGGGACTGCTCCTTGCAGAACGGGACACCTCACAGGCAGTGTGCCCAGAAAAGCAGCTCAGGGCAATTCTGCAGTCACATTTATATGCACTTTTAATTATGTGCAAATTAAGGAGTGGATTATGCAGAAATTTCTAGAAATAGGGTGGTAACTTCTGGGTCAGTGAGTTGGTGGTAACTTCTGGACCAGCAGAAAGGGGCAGTAACTTCTGGGTGTTGCCATGACAATGGTAAACTGACATGGTGCACTGGTGGGTGTGTCTTATGGAAAGGTGCTTCTGCCCCTGCCCTGTTTTAGCTAGTCTTTCATTTGGTTCAATGTCTGAGCGCCGCCTCCTGAGTCCAGTCCTGCCTCCTATGTCACTCCCTGGCCTGGCGTTTGTTCTCCCTGTGACCCTTGGCAGCCTCCTCTCTGTCAAGGCAGCCAGGTCCCAGCCTTCACCTCTCTAGGTGATCCCCTGCACCCACTCCTATGCGTGTGGCTGCCTGAGTAGCATCCCTAACCATGTCTCCAAGCTCCTGATCGCTCTCTCCAACAGCCCCAGGAGGGGTCTGATTCCCAGCCCTGCTTTGTGGGGCCATGTATGAACATGCTTCCAGCTTTCTGGTTGAACACCCACAGGGTCCGTCACCTTCCTCACACACTCACCAGCCCCGGGTGTTTTTGTTCCTATTACTCCCCAGGATCTGTGTCCCCGGAATGTCATCCTCTGCTAGGAGAAACGAAACAGTCTTCCCTCCCCACTTCCCACCCTTCTTTTATGATCTTTGCTCTTTTGGCAACATTGAGCTGTTCTCAAACATGTTTCCTGTTCTTTTCTTATGTGCCTGGTGCCATTTTCCAAATCTCATTCTAATTCTCCCTGGAGGGCGGCCTTCATTACTGCTGTTGATGAGAACTAGGAGGGGGTGTTGATGTGTGCGGTCCGCTCTTTCTGTGCCACACTCTTAAAGTGAGCACCGTTAGTGGGTGATCACACAGCTGCTCAAGGCCACAGGCTGTTTCTTAACCGCGTTACTCTTCTCAGGGGATTTCTGTGTTTATTCCTTGCTTGTTCTCTACAGTTTTCTTTCTGATCTGAGACGTCCAACACATTAAGGTTCTTAGAAGCCTAGGTAATATTAGGTCTTACATGAAGTAATCGTATTCTTTCAAGTAGAATTCTTTTACTATCAATTCATAAATACTGTAAACACAAGATATCAGAAAACTGTGAAAGGATTCTATTTGTTTACGTTCATTAAATTAATCAATTTTCCCTTGGCCGAAAACAGACTCTTATGTTCTGTTAATTTTTATGAATCTCAAAATGGAAAAAGCCCTTAGAGATAATCTAGCAGGATTCCTTCATTGGAGCAGGGGAGTCCCAGGGTTGCTAAGTGTCTTATGCTTGGACACTCGACTTATTCCTGGCAGAGTTGTAACTAAGTCTGTGTCATTCTTTTCTTTTCTTTTTCTTCTTTCCTTCCTCCCTCCCTCCCTCCTTTCTTTTCCTTCCTTCCTTTCTTTTCTTTTCTTTCTTTCTTTCTTTCTTTTCTTTCTTTCTTTCTTCTTTCTTTCTTTCTTCTTTCTCTCCTTCCTTCCTTCCTTCCTTCCTTCCTTCCTTCCTTCCTTCCTTCCTTCCTACCTTCCTTCTTTTCTCTCTCTTTCTTTCTCTTTCCCTTTCTTTCTCTCTCTCTCTTTCTCTTTCTCTCTCTCTCTTTCTTTCTTCCTTCCTCCCCTGCTCTCCTCTCTTCTTTTCTTTCCTTTCCTTTCTTTTCTTTCCTTTCTTCTTTCTTTCGGTTGAATAATGGCTCTGTGGTCCAGGCTGGAGTGCAATAGTATGATCTCAGCTCACTGCAATCTCCGCAGTTCAAGCAATTCTCCTGCCTCAGCCTCACGAGTAGCTGGAATTACAGGCTCACGCCATGCTCAGCTAATTTTTGTATTTTTAGAAGAGAGGCCAGGTGCAGTGGCTTACACCTGTAATCCCAGCCCTTGGGAGGCCGAGGCGGGTGGATCATGAGGTCAAGAGATTGAGACCATCTGGCCAACATGGTGAAACCCTGTCTACTAGAAATACAAAAATTCGCTGAGTGTGGTGGCATGCACCTGTAGTCCTAGCTACTCGGGAGGCTGAGGCAGGAAAATTGCTTGAACCCGGGAGGCAGAGGTTGCAGTGAGCCAAGATCGCGCCACCGCACTCCAGCCTGGTGCCTGGCAACAGGCAAGACCCTGTCTCAAAAAAAAAAACAAAGAAGAGATGGGATTTCACTATGTTGGCCAGGCTGGTCTTGAACTTCTGACCTCAGGTTATCTGCCCACCTTGGCCTCCCAAAATGTTGGGATTACAGGTATGAGTCACTGCGCCCAGCCAAGGCCTATGTCTTTCAATGCTAGGCTTTTCCTACCATGCATCTGATTTGTGTGTCCATCATGTCTTTCCCCCATTCCTATAAATATGTATACACAGACATCCACATTCTCCTTTAATTATCATTTTGGAAGATGAGGAATCATCTTGCTTAGTGATACTTTTGGAAAAATGACCTTGGAATTAATGCATTTTAACTTGGTGATCTCTATCCCTGTCAAACCAATTCTTTTACAAAATTTTCGTTTCAAGTTATTTCACATTTATGGATTGTGTATGTTTTCTTTTATTTAATGTGTTCTTAACAAATACAATACAGATGATCTTTGAATGTTTTTATATTTATTGCTATGAATGAAGGAGAGAATTTGCTCATTAAAATCCCAACTCTATTGGGCATCTCAGTCCCTACCTATAGAATTTGTGCAGATTAAAGTGTGTTCCAGAATCTTTTGAAATATGGAAAGTAGTTTCTTTAGAATCTGTAGTATCAGTTTTTTTCAGTTTATCTTCTTTGATACATTTTTTTTTTGAGAATGCAATTAGCTTGAGTATCTTGAATTTCATTTAAATTTTGGATAAATGATTGTATTTTACACCCATAGTGGCAGCTGGTTGGCTTTGGCAGCTTTTCTTTTGGAAGGTTGATGTTCTAGATCAGGACAGGCAAGCCTTTTCTATAGGGCTAGGTAGACTTTGTGCGACATATGGTCTCTCACTCAGCTCTCCTGTAGTAATGGGAAAGCAGTGTCAATAAAAAAAATTTTAAATTGATTGTAATGATCTAGTTGGCTTTTACTATCAATTCATGAATTGGGCAGCATCCCATTTAAAAACAGAAAGGTGCTCCATTAGGTGCGGCAGAAAAACTTATTTTTGTAAAGTAGCTTAAGCAGGAACAAGGGAACAGCTTAACACAAAAAGAGGACAAGGGCCAGGTACAGTGGCTCATGCCTGTAATCCCAGCACTTTGGGAGGCCGAGGTGGGAGGATCACTTGAGGTCAGGAGTTTGAGACCAGCCTGGCTAATATGGTGAAACCCTGTCTCTACTAAAAATACAAAAATTAGCTGGATGTGATGGTGTATGCCTGCAGTCCCAGCTACTTGGGAGGCTGAGGTAGGAGAATCACTTGAACCCGGGAGGTGGAGGTTGCAGTTGAGAGGAGATTGTACCACTGCACTCCAGCCTGGGTCACAGAGTGAGATTTTGTCTCAAAAAAAAAAAAAGGACAGGGTTACTTTAAGGTTACTTTCCTTGTAAGGGTTAAAGCAGAGTTAAAAAGCAGAGCTAACTGCCCTTTCCGATTAGTTGCTGCAAATCTCCTGTTTTTCAGGGAAAACTGGTCTGTTTGGGAATTTTCCTGCTTCCTTAAAGTTTCGGTTTGATGACATGCACTTATCACAAGTGACTCCATTTTGGTTTGGTCTGTTGGGGCCTCTGTTGGGGCTCAGTCCAAAACAATGCCTCCCTTAGGTCTTATTTAATGGCAGTCATAGAAGACTGAAAATGAATAGACATGGTAGGTCAAGAAAAAAACTATACTCAAGAAAAAACCAACATGAAGGCCACACTTTGCTGATCACTGGTCTACACTGTTGGTATTTTCCCTAGCACTAGTGGCAGTCTCTGCCAGCATTTTTTTCCCAACAAGCCTAGAATCAGAATAGCAATTCCAGTTGCGTTTCCACTTCTGTGCTTCTTCTGAACTTGGCCTCCCTGCTGGAAATGCTATCTCCTGTCTTTTCCAGCTGTCCAAATGTTATCTAGAAAGCCCTCCCATTCAGCTCAGTGCTTTCTCCCTTACTGAACTCTGCTGGCATGCTCATTTGTGGGCTGGTATTACTTGCATGTTCATGTGTCTAGGGCTTCTTCCCAAGCTCCCAGAGCACCTGGTGCAGAGCACCATGCTCTGCGTTCGGTGAGAGCCCATGAGCGGCCCTGAGAATCCAATACCAGCCCCTCCATGGACCTGGAAGGAACCACTCTTTGCATGAGGCAATGGGACATATCCTTGGTCAGATTAGCAAGAACCATAGTTATTTTTGTTTAATGGTTTGAATTTCTCAGATGGGAATCAGGGTCTGTTGTGGAAAGGGGAATGTTAGAAACTGTGGGAAGTTGAGGGAGGAAAGAAGACAGCATTAAAGAGAAGCACAAAGTGTTATGGCAGATATATGATTCACCATTAAGAGCAAGAATGACGTAGTAACATTTTAAGTGCTGGAAATAAAGCCACCACTTTAGCTGTGAGACCTAAGTAAGCTGCTTAACGTTTAACTTACTCAATTTTCTCATCTGGACAATGGAGACAGTAATTGTACCTACCTCATAGGGTTGATAAGGGCATTAAATTAATTAAACACTTGAAGGACACAAAGTGCTGTCCAGCACTAGGTGAGCACCCCAAAGTTGTTGTCTTGTTGTCACTTGACATTCAGAGCCTGGCATGAGCCCCAGACCCCAGGCCCAGTGATGACTTAAAGCAATGATGAACCAAGCCAAAGACCCCAGACTGTCAACTGAAGGATGAAATTAACACCTTAAATGTGCAGTTACTGAAAGATAACTGTAGCAGTCCGTTTTCACGTTACTGTTAAAGACAGACCTGAGACTGGGTCATTTATAAAGAAAAATATGTCTAATGGACTCATAGTTCCACATGACTGGGGAGACCTCAATCATGGTGGAAGGCAAAAGCTATGTCTTACATAGCAGCAGGCAAGAGAGAGAATGGGAGCCAAGCGAAGAGGGAAACCCCATATAAAACCATCAGGTCTTATGAGACTTAGTCACCACAATGAGCACAGTATGGGGGAAACTGCTCCCATGATTCAATTGTCTCCCACAGGGTCCCTCCCCCAACACGTGGGAATTATGGGAGCTACAATTCAAGATGAGATTTGGGTGGGGACACAATCAAACCGTATCAGTAACCATACTTCAGATATTTCTAAGACAAGAGGGCTAAAATTAAATCAGATTTCAGTTTAAAATTTATTGAGTGATTCTATGTGTTATATCCTGGGGGTGCAGAGATGACTAAGGCATGGTTGTTGATCTCAGGGACTTAGAGTCAGGGAGATACAGTTGTGTGTTGATTAGTGATGATTAATGATGGGGTTGTGTTCTGGGAAGTGTGTCGTTAGGTGATTTTGGCGTTGTGTTCATGTGATAGAGTGTATTTAAACCTAGGTGGTATGGCTCAGTGGTCCCCAACCTTTTTGGCACCAGGGACCTGTTTTATGGAAGAAAATTTGTCCATGGACAGGGAGTAGGGATGGTTTTGAGATGAATCTGTTTCACCTCAGATCATCAGGCATTAGATTCTCATAAGAAGCAACACCTACATCCCTTGCATGCACAGTTTACAGTAGGGTTCATGCTCCTATGAGAGTCTCTTGCTGCCGCTGATCTGACGGGAAGTATAGCTCAGGTGGTGATACTCATTGGCCTGCCACTCACCTCCTACTGTGCAGCTTGGTTTCTAACAGTTCTCGGCCTAGTCCGTGGCTCTGGGGTTGGGAGCCCCTGGTGTAGCCCACTCCACATCTAGGCTATATGGAATATAGTCTATTGCTCCTAGGCTACTGACCTCTACGGCACATGCCTGTACTGACTACTGCAGGCAACTGAACACAATGGTAAGCATTTGTGTATCTAAACATAGAAAAGCTGCAGTTAAAATAATGATATTGTAATCTCATGAGACCACCATCATATATGTGATCCCTCACTGGCTGATACATTATTACCAAGTGCATGACTCATATCCTTTCATTATATTCAGGGAAGTGTCAAGGTGAATAAGCAGTATTGGAAGAATGTTATCCAGGTTGAAGAAGATATTGAAGAATATTGAAAACTTATGAAATATGAAAGGATATAAAAAACTTATTTTAAGCTGTAAAGATTCAGTTATGACATTGTTGATCATTGAAAAGGGATATGAGGTCAGGCATGGTGGCTCATGCCTATAATCCAGTATTTTGGGAGGCCAAGGCAGGCGGATCACTTCAGGTCAGGCGTTCAAGGCCAGCCTGGCCAATGTGAGGAAACATTGCCCCTACTAAAAATACAAAAAACTAGCCTGGCATGGTGGCACACGCTTGTGTTCCCAGCTACTCAGGAGGCTGAGGCGAGGGAATCGCTTGAGCCCAGGAGGCAGAGGTTGCAGCGAGCTGAGATTGTGGCACTGCACTCCAGCCTGGGCAACAGAGCAAGACTCTGTCTCCTAAACAAAACAAAACAAAACAAAACAAACAAAAATAATGGCTCCTGAATTGGGAGAAGCTGTCTGGATGTAAAAGGCAGGCAGTCTGGGGCCTCCCTGGTTTTTGATGAGGCCAATGCCATCTGACAGGAAGAATTGCTCTTCATTTGCTTGGCCAGGTGGGGGGCGGCTGAACTTGGTCTGTGTTCACTTAGTCTGCAGCAGAGCTCATTAAGTGCTCTGAAGGTGAAACACTGAAGTGAGTGTGTGGATCATGTATGATCTAGGGATGCGACCCTCCCATCAGAGCAGGGACAGATTTATTTTTAGTAGAGGTGACTAATAAAGTATTCTTTTACATCTCTATAGGACTTTATATGTTCTTTGTTGCATGTGTAATGAATGAAAATCTGGTGTAAACAGACTCTGTACATATCTTTACTTCTTGCAAAAAGTGATTAATTACTGAATTAGGATTCTCTAAAGGGACAGAACTAACAGGATAGATGCATATATAAAAGGGAGTTTGTTAAGGAGTATTGACTCACATGATCACAAGGTGAGATCCCACAATAGGCTGTCTGCAAGTTGAGGAGCAAGGAAGCCAGTATGAGTCCCAAAACCTCAAAAGTAGGAAAGCTGACAGTGCAACCTTCAGTCTGTAGTTGAAGGTCCAAGAGTCCAGAAGCTGAAGAACTTGGAGTCTGATGTTCGAGGGTAGGAAGCATCCAGCATAGGAGAAAGGTGGAGGCCAGCAGATTATTTTCAGTCTTTCCTTGTTCTTCTGCCAGTCTAGTCTTTCCTTGTTCTTCTGCCTGCTTTTTATTCTGGCCATGTTGGCGTGCCCACCCAGACAGGGGGTATGTCAGTCTTTCCGAGTCCACTGACAAATATGTTAATCTCCTTTGGCAACACCCTCACAGACACACCCAGGAACAATATTTTGCATTTTTCAATCCAATCAAGTTGACACTCAATATTGACCATCACAATCACATTGTAATGAAAGGTAGACCATCTGATTAGAATGTTTGCTTTCTCTATTATAAGAACTTCACTGGGTCCTATATTGGATACTGCTTGTACACTCCTCCTCTTTTAGACATTGCTGCAGCACAGGTGAAACCTGTCAGTACCTCCCTGCAGCCTCCTGATTCCTGCCTAGGGACCTCTGATGCTGGGACATGGGATTCCCATGGGTGTCCGTTCAGCACTCACACATGTGCAACCTGGAAATATAGGGGAGGTAATATTCCTAGGGAAAATCCTTAACTCATGGAGGCTGATGGGTCAATGCTACCTCTTTCTTCCCTGTGGTGGTGGTGACATGTGGTTTCAAGACACATTTCATTAAGCTCCTCGGGGGGCCCCATAGGATTGAGCCACATGCATCTGTGTTGGTAGCCAATCTGCCTGCACCTCTGCCAGCTGTGATCATAGATAAACAGCTGCCAGAGGCTGTGCGTTCATGTGAACCTGGACCAAGATGGGTCCCTTCTGAACTGCTCTTATGCCCCTAGTGCCAAGAACTCTTTCTTTTTTATCCAGTGGAAATGTCCCTTGTGTCCCAGGTTGAATCTTCTCTGTTGCAGGAAGTGGTCTTCCCTAGGGTAAGTCCTCCCAGCTTGGATTATGAATATTTATAGAGGAGCTTTGGGGTTGGAGATGGGAGGGGACTTTCTTTTTCAAGAAAACTCATCCTTCAGGGTGTTGGTCTTGCCGTGGCCTCCAAAAAGCCAGTTGTGAGATGGAAAGCTGAACAGGGACCCATCTGTTCTTGGCTGTTACTGATTTTTTGCCAGGCACTCTGAATCTCAGCTTTACTTATTTGATGGAATATTACTACAAGGGAATAAAAATTGTATCTTTCTAATATTAAAGATATTATCCTCATTACACAGGCAATGGAGTTAAAGCATAATGGAAAGGTAAATGTGAGCCTCTCACAGGGACACTGAAGCAAATGTAGAAATTAGATGCATGAAAAAACACACAGTGAGTTTTTTATAAAATTGTAAGAACAGTTTTTAGATACCTATTATAGTACTTGGGGATTTTAGGTTCATTCCAACTCGTGCATTGATACCATAAATGCATAAATTTATGGTACCATAAATTTTGTCATTGTGCAAGCATCATAGAGCATACTTACACTAACCTAGGTGGTACAGCCTATCACATACCTAGGCTATATGGTTTAGCCCATTCTCCTAGGCTACAAACCTGTACCACCTGTTACTGCACTGAATAGTGTTAGCAACTATAACACAATGCTAAGTGTTCATCTTATTATCTGGTGTTCCTATTAGCTGTTTGCACAATCATATTAAAAATAAAAATAAGGAATTCTGGGAAGATGATGACAGCAGTGGTGGCAGAGCTTTCTATTCTTTACAAATTCGTAAATAAAATAGAGAACTAGTGGCCAACCAAAAACCCATGGATGACATTTACAACAAAACTAATTGGAAAGTATCCCCAGAAACTCCAAAACACAAATGGCAAAGACAAACCAACAGCCATAAGACCTTTAGAGTATCAGTGGCTATGTGGAAGAATAGGGAACTAATGGGGTATTTGACAGATAGAGAGAAAGATCATCCTCAAAGAGCAAACAGGTGTTAACTGGAAAGTGCAGTGGACCAATTTGGGAACAGTCACTGAAATCAGGAGGGGTTTTGTCCTCTCTTATCATGGACGAGCACAAGCTGCCTGGGGTAAGGTCTCAAAGGGCTCTAGGAGACTCCCATGGACTCTCTGAAATAGTCCCTTTCAGGATAGGGTCCCACACTAAGAAGCAACTGCTGGGAATAGAAATTGAATTGAGTAGAGCAGGGCCAATAAAGATG
This sequence comes from Cebus imitator, assembly GCF_001604975.1. Lineage (NCBI taxonomy): Eukaryota > Metazoa > Chordata > Mammalia > Primates > Cebidae > Cebus > Cebus imitator. Next base: position 1,239,901 of record NW_016107633.1, read on the forward strand.
AAGGAAAGAGACGGTCCAGATGAAAAAGCTGGAAGGGCACAGAACCAGCACATCTCAAAAAGCAAACTTCCAAATTTTGGAGGAGACCGCATAAATGAAGTGGGGTTTGGTGAAATTAGAAAAGCTACCTGGAGGCACTCCTCCTTCTAAAATTTCAGGAAAATTAATTTTATATAAAAATGAACAAGTAATTGAGGTCAAATTCCATACCAACTTATTATTTTTAAAAAGAGATTAAAGAGCAGAATAACATTTCTTCAGAGAGAGAAAACACATGGAAAGACATGCTCGCAAACCAAATCAACATTGTAATCCTCTCATTTAAAATAAGGTAAAAGAACACAGAGAAAATTATATAAGACATGCAAGAACAATGTAAGTCAGAATTAGACCAGCAGAAAAGCTTATGCAACTGAGAAAAACCCCTAAAAATGGAAGAGAAAAAATTTCAGAAATAAAGACTAAACTAGGCGGAATACGAATGCAAATAAAACAACAGATATTGTCTTTAAAAGAGTTAAAAGGAGGAAAATGTGAAAAATAAAGGAAGAAAGAGATGAAATTCTAGAGGAGGTTACCAATATTTTGCAAATAGGCAAAGAAGATCCAACACCTATGTAATAAGAGTCCCTGAAGAAGAAAACCAAAGCAAAGATAGAAAATAAACACTGAAAGCTATACTGTCAGAAAAGTCTCCTGAAATTAAAAAACATTTGAAATTGCATATTGAAAGAGCTCCCCATGCTCTTTCCATGCCTAATGCAGCCATGGATCATGGTCTTAAGCATCTGAAGCAGGTAGAAGCTCTGCAGCATTGGATGCTGGATAAATTGACCACAGTGTGTTTTCTCCTAGTCTATCCACTGGTCCCCACAAGCTGAGACAGTGTCTACCCTCATATTTTCCTAAGGAACAGACTTAAGTAGGCCCTGACAGGAGACAAAGTAAAGATTTGCACGCAGTGGTTTATTAAGATGGATGGCAAGGTCCTAACGGATATAACCTATCCTGCTGGATTCATGGATGTCATCAGCATTGAGAAGGTGGGAGACAATTTTTGTCTGATCCGTAGCAACAATGGTCACTTTGCTGTGCATTATATTACACCTGAGGAGGCCAATTACAAGTTGTATGAAGTAAGAAAACTCTTTGTTTGCACAAAAGGAATCCCTCACCTGGTGATTCACCATGCTTGCACTATCCACTACCCTGATTCCCTCATCAGGGTGATTGACACCATTCAGATTGATTTGGAGACTGACAAGATTACTAATTTCATCAAGTTTGACAGTGGTAATCTGTGAATGGTGATTGGAGGTGCTAACCTGGGAAGAATTTTTTTCACAGCAATATTTTATGCCAGAAAAAAATGGAGAAATATGTTTAAGATATTCAAGGGAAGAAAATGGGAGGCAAAGATGTCATATCCAGAAAAGCTGACTTTCAATTATAAAGATTACTATTATCAATCTGCAGGAACTCAGAAAATAGCGTTTCCATGAATCTTTCTTGAGAAATCTATGAGGAAAAAAACAGCTTCAGACAACCCAAAAGACTAGAAAGACAACAGAATAAGTTACGTATAGACCTTGGACTAAATGAGAGGATAAAGAAAGAGTATGGCTTATAATGGCTATATGTTGGCTATATGTTCTGACACTGTAAATTTAGCGCAACTTTAAAAAAATAGGGGGAGAACGGAGCAGTCATATGCAAAAATGTTTTTTAACTGTTTTCAGTTAAAACCTTTAAAAAAATTAATAATGCCATTTTTTTCTTTTTTGAGATGGAGTTTCACTCATTGCCCATGCAATGGCAGGATCTTGGCTCACCTCCACCTCCACCTCCCAGGTTCGAGGGATTCTCCTGCCTCAGTCTCCCGAACAGCTAGGATTACAGGCGCCCACCACCACACCCAGCTAATTTTTGTATTTTTAGTAGAGACGGGGTTTCTCCATGTTGGTCAGGTTGGTCTCAAATTCCTGACCTCGTGATCTGCCTGCCTCAGCCTCCCAAAGTGCTGGTATTACAGGCATGAGCCACGATGTGTCAGGTTATTTTAAATTATGTACAAAGATCTAACATGGTACCCAGAGACCATTTCACTCACTGCTCTGTTTGGCCACAATCTCTTGTCTCTCTCTGTAATAATGGTGAGGCGGATACCCTTTCCTTGGAGAAGAGAAATCCATTGTTTATTGCCCTTGCCAATTATAAAACTGTTGGAAAGTTGGGTGGCAAAGCTGTTGCTATTGGCCTCTTTCATGTGAACCATGTCAAAACATCTAGGGTGCCTCTCTCTTTTGGTGATCACACAAATTCTTCCCAGGTTAGCATCTCCTTCAAGTTGGAGGCAGTTGTATTAATATCATTAAACTGTTGCATCTAAAATAATTATGAGATATTTTAACTATATTATCTTTTGTGTTTTGGAGAACTGGGGTTCCCAGCATGGCAGAAAAGAAACATAGATGTAATTCAGAAGGATTTTAAAAAACTTTGATTTAAATGATGAGTTATCAATATAACTCATGAGGTATTTTATTTAAAAAATATTATGTGTGTGTATGTGTATGTATGTATATGTGAGTATGTCTGTTTATTTCTGGTTCTGACTAATGAAAAGACCTATGCAATGAGCATCTCTTGTGCCCAAATTTTAGTTTTCAAATACCGTTTCCCACTAAAAGAAATCAGAGCTCTTGGATAAATGGCTGATTCCAGATCTGAGGTAGAAAATGTCCAAAATGGGGCTGGTCAGGGTGGCTCACACCTGTGATCCCAGCACTTTGGGAGGCTGGGGTGGGAGGATCCCTTAAGCCCAGAAGTTTGAGACCAGTTTGAGCAACACAGCAAGACCCTGTCTCTACAAAGAAAAAAAAAAAAGATTAGCCAGGAGTGATGACATGTGCCCTGTAGTCCCAGCTTCTCAGGAGGCTGAGGTGGGAGGGTGTCTTCAGCCCTGTGGGTTGAGGCTGAAGTGAGCTGTGATCACACAACTGCACTCCAGTCTGGATGACAGAGTGAGACCCTGTCTCAAAAAAAAAAAAAAAAAAAAAAAAAAAAAAAAAAAAAAAAAAAAAAAAAAAAAAAAAAAAAAAAAGAAAGAAAGAAAGAACAAAATAAAACAAGAACATTTTATTATACTACATAGTGAGAAAGTTAGCAAAAACTTTATTATGTCAAAGGGACTTAGGAGTTAATTTGAAAAAGATCCTTATTGGCCAGACTTGGGAACATGTGAGCTAAAATAATATAAATATTTGTAATGGATCAAAACATCAAAATATGTTTAAATCCACAGATTATTATGATTTTAAAATAAAACTGAATTAGTCTCCTTCAGAGGACAATAGGAATCTAATGCATGATTTTTTTTTGAGACAGGGTCTCACTCTGTTGTTACCCAGGCTGAAGTGCAGTGGTGTGATAGCTCATTGCAGCCTTTGCCTCCTGGGCTCAAAGGATTCTCCCACCTCAGTCTCCCGAGTAGCTGGGACTACATGTTTGTGCCACCACGCCCGGCTAATTTTTGTATTTTTTGTAGAGACAGGGTTGTGCTATGATGCTCAGGCTGTTCTCGAACTCCTGGGCTCAAGTGATCTGCCCACCTTGGCCTCCCAAAGTTCTGGGATTACAGGTGTGAACCATCACTCTCGGCCTCCATGATCTTAAAATTAGTAAATAAAGGAAAAGATTCAAGCAATCATCCTCTTTTCCAGGTGATCTGGGGCAACAGCAACCAGAGGTAGAAGAGAGAGTGTATTTAATTATTAAAATATTCCAACTAATGAATAAAAAATAAACAACAGAATTAGCATGTCACATTTTAATGGATTTAGGCATTGTGTATTAACAGCTGCTCACGTCACTAAAACAAAAATTGTCAGATTTTGTTTGTTTCCTCGTGAAAGAACTCACCACTACCTATGGTATTTCTAAAGGGACTGAACCTGAGTCTGATCCAGCCTCTGGCTCCAGCTGCCAATTTGCAAGAAATACAGAGGAATAGGTTGAATTATACCAACAGTATCAATCAGCAAAGCCAGACTGTGAAAAACTACAGGTCAAAGGCCTCAGGGTTTTCAACAGATAAATTATAATGAAAGAAAGGGATGGAGGGATCCTGTAAAATGATGAGACACCTAAAACACACATCAACATTGAAAAAAATGGCAAGACTATAGTGTCTATCTAGGGTGCATACCTAGGGATAAAATCACCCCCTTTCTCCACAAAAAAGCAATGAAGTAAGTGATCATTATAAAAAGCCAGGATGGTCATTCCTTTCCTTTCATTCCTTTAGGGGAGTGGGAGGGGTTGACATTGGGACAGGGAACATGGAGGGATTTTGAGGTAGGCTGGTTTAATTGTTTCTTTCTTTCTTTTTCTTAACCAGAGTCTCACTCCATTGCCCAGGTGATTGATTCTCCCACCTCCTGAGTAGCTGGGACTACTGGCACTGGTTAATGTTTGTATTTTTTTTGTAGAGACATGGTTTCACCATATTGCCCAGGCTGGTGTCAAACTCCTGGGCTCAAGCAATCCTCCCCACTCAGCCTCCCTTTTTGGGTCTTGTCTGTTGCCCAGGCTGGAGTGCAGTGGCACAATCTCAGCTCACTGCAGCCTTGAACTCCCTGGATTAAGTCATCCTCCCACCTCAGTCTCCTGAGTAGCTGGGACCACAGACATGAGCCACCATGCCTGGCTAAATTTTTTGTGTTTTTTGTAGAGACGGAGGTCTCACCATATTGCTCAGGCTGGTCTCAAACTCCTGGGCTCAAGCCAATGTGCCTGGCTTGGCCTCACAAAGTGCTGGGACTACAGACATGAGCCACCACGCCCGGCCCAATGAAATTTCTTGCCAGTTTAATTCTTACTGTGTTTGCTTTGTTTTCAATGGTGTCTTTAGAAATGTGTTTTATTTTAAATTTTCCCTTCTGCTGCTTTTCTCCCTTGGCTTTTTGGCAAGGACCAGAGAAGAAGTACATTGTTTCTGAATTATAATAATTAACAGTATATTCTGAATGGTGTGTTCTCTCATTTAAGTCCTCCCCCAAAACCAGAAGAGATTTTGACAGAACTAGGACGTGAGAAGCAAAAAAGTCAATTAAAGCTGCTTTTTTTTCAAGAGCCACATAAACATTATAAAAGCGCCACATACTTGAGCCATTTTAGCAGTTTTCCATCTGGTTTTGTTGTTCTCAGAAAGAAGGAAGTTTTTTCTGACATTGCTCTGAATTGTTCTAAGTGACTTTTAGATCATCACAAGGAGTCAGGTGGTCCTAATTCTCAGTGCTTCACTCTGGCTCTGAAGTTCAGAGCAGCATGAACTCATTCACTTGGTTGTTTTTGCGCCCTTTTGGCTTGAAAGGGAAAAGAATGTGGACTCTGTCTCGGCAGAGCGGAATAGCACTGTGGATTGACCTTTCAATATGTCTTCCTGTCTTCCATGGGTGCTGATCTCTTCTTGGGCAGAAACAGGCTGAACATCCAGACATTCAGGAGATTATAAATCAAATCTTCCATCTTCTGCTAATACAGCTTTTGGCAATAAAACCATTATCGTGAAGTGCCATAAAAGGCATCTTTTTTTTTTTTTTTTTCATCTGTTGCCTACTCAGCATGGGGTTTATTGCTACGAAGTCTGATTGCTAAATGCTAAACCAGGCAGGTCACCCTGCGGTACGTGGAGAGATGGGTCTCTGATATGGCACCTGCTGTCATTCAGGACAAATGGCATATTTTTTGGAGGCAAGGCCTAAAAATGGCTACAGAGACTTGCTGCTGTTATTTTTGATTGCTAATTGGACACTAGTTAGTTGGCTGTAACGAACATCAGTAGGTTCAACTTCTAGGAACTGCTCCAATGTGGGTACTTACCGATTACCTCTTTGGAGTTTGTTGCTGTGAAAAATTTTAAAGCTGGATAAAATAGATATTCATCTCTTAAGACATTTACACTCAAACTGGAGAAATAATATTGAACAATAAGAAACAATTTGAGAACCATCAAATGGTCTATGGCCATACCACCCTGAGTATGTCCAACCTTGTCTGAGAAACATCAAATGCTAAAGTCAATCCATTTAAAAAAAGGTTTGATGGCCAGGCATGGTGGCTCACACCTGTAATCCCAGCACCTGAGGCAGGAGGGTCGCTTGAGCCCAGGAGTTCAAGACCAGCTTGGCCAACATGGCAAAACCCCATCTCTATTAAAAAAATAATTAGCTGGGCATGCTGGCACATACCTATAGTCCTAGCTATTCAGGAGGCTGAAGTGGGAGGATCGCTTGAGCCCAGGAGGTAGAGGTTACAGTCAGCTGAGATCGTGCCATTGCACTCCAGCCAGGGAACATAATGAGATGCTGTCTTAGAAAAAAAAAAAAGCCTTGCCATTACATGGGGCACTTTGCCAATGTTCTGTAGGTAATGGTTTGTTATTGTCACTGGAGTCGTGGAGGCAGGATTTTAAAATGAATTGAGGGTGGGCTAGAATCCTGCTAATGCTGAAAAGGAGGAAGACTTTCATGGGATTACACAGACCGAAGGATTTAGAGGGCAGCGTGGAGTAGGTTAGGCCAGCTCGCTATTCAAGATTTGGATTCTTCCATCTGCAAAGTCATTTTTCACCTCCTTTTCAATTTCTAAAAATTTGTTTTTATTTTTTTCTCCTCTTGAAGGGGGTTTGTGGCTGATATTTCTTTATTTTTTTGAGAAAATATCTTTACTATAATTTTAGTGAGGTTTAGCAAGAAAGTGAAGGTAGATACATAGGTACAAACTATCATTTTAACAGGAGTTTTTTTGTTTTTTTTTTTGAGACAGGGTCTTTCTCTATTGCCCAAGCTGGAGCTCAGTGGCACAATCTTGGCTCATTGCAACCTCTGCCTCCTGGGCTCAGGCAATCCTCCCACCTCAACCTCCTGAGTAGCTGGGACTACAAGAGTGCAACACCACACCTAGCTAATTTTTGTATTTTTTGTAGAGACAGGGTTTTGCCACGTTGCCCAGGCTGGTCTTGAACTCCTGGACTCAAGTGATCCCCCCTCCTTGGACTCCCAAAGTGCTGGGATTACAGGTGTGAACCACCATGCCTGACAAGAGGAGATGTTACTTTTTTTTTTTTAAGAGAAATAACTTCATTTTGTTTCTTCCAGCTTTGTTGAGGTATAATTGAGAAATAAACATTGTATATATTTGCAGTATACAACATGACATTTTGCTATATATAAATAAATATATACACACACATTGCAAAATGATTAACACAATTAGCTAATCAACATATTCATTCCTCAGTTATCATGTGATTTTTTTTGTGTGGTGAAAACATTTAAGATCTATGCTCTTAATGATTTTCAAGTATACAATCCATTACTGTTAACTATAGTCAACATTCTTACATTAACTCTCCAGGACTTATTCATTCTTTCTAGCTGAAACTTTGTACTCTCTGACCAACATGTCCTCAATTCCCCTGCCCACCCCACCCCTGGGAACCACCATTCTAGCCTCTGCTTTTATGAGTTCCATATTTTTAGATTCCATGTATAAGTGGGATCATGCAGTGTTTGTCTTTCTGTGTCTGGCTTATTTCACTTAGTGTAAAGTCCTCCAGGTTATCCATGATGCTGCAAATGGCATTTCTTTCTTTTAAAGGCCGAATAGTATTCCATTGTATGTACACACACACACACACACACACACACACACACACACACACACCCCACATTTTCTTTATCCATTTATCTTTTGAGGGATTCTTAGGTTGATTCCATATCTTGGCTTTTGTGAATAATGCTACAATAAACATGGCAGTGCATGATATCTCTTTGACACACGGATTTTTTTCCTTTGGATATATACCCAAAGAATTGCTGGATCATATGATGATTATTCTATTTTAATTTTTTGAGGACTGTCCATCCTGTTTTCCATCACGTCTGTACTAATTTACATTCCTACCAACAGTGTGCAAGAGTTGTCTCTTGCACATCCTCATCAACACTCATCTTTTGACTTTTTTTTTTTTGGAGACGGAGTTTCACTGTTGTTGCCCAGGCTGGAGAACAGTGGCGCGATCTTGGCTCACTGCAACCCCCACCTCCCAGGTTCAAGCGATTCTCCTGCCTCAAGCCTCCTGAGCAGCTGGGATTACAGGCATGCGCCACCACACCCTGCTAATTTTTTTTTTTTTTTTGTATTTTTAGTAGAGGCGGTTTTTCTCTCCATGTTGGTCAGGCTGGTCTTGAACTCCTGACCTCAGGTGATTTGTCTACCTTGGCCTCCCAAAGTGCTGGGATTATAGAAGTGAGTCACTGCACCTGGCATCTTTTGTCTTTTGATAGCCATTCCAGCAGGTGTTAAGGTAATATCTCATTGTGCTTTTAATTTGCACTTCACTGATGATTAGTTATATTGAGCATTTTTTCATACACTTATTGGCCATTGTGTGTCTTCTTTTGAGAAATATCTATTCAGGTCCTTTGCCCATTTTAAAATCGGGTTATTTGTCTTCTTGCTTTTGAGTTTTTGAGTTCCTTATATAGCTTGGATATTAACTCCTTATCAGATGTGTGGTTTGCAAACATTTTCTCCCCATTTGTAGGTTGTCTCTTCTCTCTGATTGTTTCCTCTTCTGCGCAAAAGTGTTTAGTTTGATGTCATCTCATTTGCCTATGTTTTGCTTTTGTTGCCTTTGTTTTGGGGATCATATCCAAGAAATCATTGCCCAGACCAATGTCAAGGAGATTTCTCCCTGTTTCTTCTAGTAGTTTTAAAGTTTCAGGTTTATATTTAAATCTTTAGTCAATTTTTCAGTTGATTTTTGTATATTGTGTTAGATGAGGGTTCAATATTATTCTTCTGCCTATTCAGTTTTTCTAGCACCATTTGTTGAAGAGACTGTCTTCTCTCTATTTTGTGTTCTTGGCATCTTTGTCAAAAATCAATTGACCATAAATGTGTAGGTTTATTTCTTGGCTCTCTATTCTGTTCCTGCATGTCCATGTGTCTGTTTTTATGCTAGTACCATGCTGTTTTGATTACTGTAGCTTTGTAGTATATTTTGAAGTCAAGTAGCATACTTACTCTAGCTCTGTTCTTTTTGCCTCAAGATTGCTTTGTCTGTTTGGGGTCTTTTGCAGTTTTGTGTGAATTTTAGTATTTTTTCTCCTTCTTTGAAAATTGCCAGTGGAATTTTGATAGGAATTACACTGAATCTGTAGACAGCTTTGGGTATTATGGATGTTGTAACAATATTAATTGTTCCAATCATTGAACATAGGATATCTTTTTATTTGTTTGTTTCTTCTTCAATTTCTTTAATCAATGTTTTATAATTTTCAGTGTACAGATCTTTCACCTCACTGGTTAAACTTATTCTTAAGAATCTTCTGTTTTTATTGCTATTATAAATGGGATTGTTTCTTGATTTCTTTTTTGGATAGGTGTTGTTAGTGTATATAAATGCCACTGATTTTTCTGTGTTGATTTTGTATCCCACAACCTCACTGAATTCATTTATTAATCTTAAATGTGTTTTGTTGGAGTCTTTAGAGTTTTCTATATGCAACCTCTTTAAACAGAGCCAATTTTTCTTCTTTCTTTCTGATTTGAATGCCTTTTATGTCTTTTTCTTTCCTAATTGTTATGGCAGGACTTCCAGAAGTATATTAAATTGAGCTGGCATTTTTGTCTTATTCCAGATCTTAGAATCTAAAGAAATAAAAGAAAGAAACAAAATTGTAAACTTGGACAAAAGATCAGGCAGTTTTGACAAACGTTAAAATAGAACTTCTAAAAGTGAAAAAAAATTGAAATAAAAATCCCAGGGTTAAACAGTAGATTAGACATAGCTGAAGAGAGAATTAGCAAACAGGAAGGCAGAGCTCAGTTATCCAGAATCCAGTACAGAGAAACAAGGAGATAGGAAATATGAAGGACAGGCTAAAAGACGTAAAGAATAGGGTAAGAATACCTAATATACATTTCATTGGAATTCTAGAAAAGGAGAATAAATAGAATGAAAAAGAAGCAGTATCCAAAAGAAAAATGGCAAAACTATATTCTAGAATTGAACTCATGAAAAAAATAAGACCTCACATTCAGGAATCATAATGAATCCCAAGTAGGATAAAAAAACAGAACAAAACAATATAAAACTCTACTTGAGATCCTTCATGATGAAATAACAGATAATTCAATATGAAGAGATCTTTAAAACCTTAAAAATATCCAGGGATTAAAGACAGATTGCATAAAAACAACAGAATTTAGACAAAATTGACTTCTCAATAGCAATAATGGAAGCCAATGGCGCTATTAAGAAGTCCAATACCATTCAACTTTGCTTTTCTGCATATGTGACCTGTTTTTCTTAGAATTTTCTTTTAATCCTTGGAGGTTTTTTCCCCCCCAATTTTATAGAGATGAACCTTGGAATAAGTATTGTTTCATTAATTGCGCTGATCTCTCAGGGAGACATTTTGACTAGGCAACTCATTGTCTTTAGTTTTTGAATTTGTTCTTGCATTCTTTTTTTTTTTTTTTAATAGTTTTCAACCCTAGTTGATCTAATTCTTTTAAAATTTCTCTCCTATTTTCTTTCTGTTCTTTCCTCCCTTCCTTCATTTTATGTAAGTATATCAAACTTCTTTGATTTAAACTTCCAGATTTTTTAAGATTGAATTTTTATTTTAATCATTATATTTTAAATCTCCAAGAGCTCAGTTTTCGCTTCATATATTTTGAAGCTCTATTGTTAGTTGCATACATATTTGGGATCGCTATATTTTCTTAATAAATTGATCCTTTAATCATTAAGTAATGTCTCTCTGGGCAGGTGTTGCAGTGAATCAAGATTGCATCACTCCACTCCAGCGTAGGTGACACAGTGAAACTGTCTCAAAAAAAAAAAAAAAGTAATGTCTTTCTGTTTTTAGACCAGCTTTTGGTCTAATATCTACTTTGTCTAATTTTGATATAGCTACTTGAGCTTTCTTTTGATTAGTATTATCATGGTATATTGTTTTCCATCCTTTTACTTTTAACTTACGTATACTATTATACTTAAAGTAAGTTTCTTGTAAGCAGTGTATAGTTCAACCATTCTTATCTATTCTGCAGTATCTGTCTTTTAACTGGTGTATCTAAACTGTTTACATTTAATCAATTATAAATATATGTTAATTGGCCCACCATTTAATTTTTTTTCTGTTAATTGCCTCTTTTTATTTCCTCTGTTTACCTCTTCTTGCCTTCTTTTGGGCTTTTAAAACATTTTTAAATTTTTTGTTTGAACATTTTATTAAATTAACTGTAATTTTACATGAAGATGTAACAAATAATTCAAAGAGATCTCTTGTACAGTTTTCTCAGTTTTCCTCAGTGATAGCATTTTGGAAGACTATAGTATAACATCACAGCCAGGAGTTCAACATGGATACAATCCACTAATCTTATTCAGATTTTCCCAGTTTTACTTTTGTTTATTTGTGTGTATTCAGTTCTATACAATTTAATCATCTGTATGTGTTTGTGTTCCCTTCACTCTTTTAAGAGTTTGAACATTTCCAATACCATAAAGAGCCTGAGAAGCTCTTGTGTTTCCTTTTTATAACCATACCCACCTTCCTCCAGCTTGCCCATTCTGAACTGCTGGCAACCATTAATCTTTCTTTCCTTTCTAGAATTTTCACATTTCAAAAATGTTGGCCAGGTATGGTAGCTTATACCTGTAATCTCAGCATTTTGGGAGGCGAAGGCAAGAGCATCTCTTGAGGCCAGGAGTTCAAGACCAGCCTGGGCAACACAGTGAGACCTTGTCTCTACTTAAAAAAAAAATCTAGGCATGGCGGTGTGTACCTGTAGTCTCAACTACTTGGGAGCCTGATGCTGGAGGATCACTTGAGCCCAGGAGTACAAGGTTTTAGTGAGCTATGATCATGCCACTACACTTTAGCCCAGGTGACAGAGTGAGACCCTGTCTCTAAAACAAATAAGGAAATAAATAAATAAAATAAGTAAGGAAATAAATAATAAAAAAAAACAACCAAATAAATGTTATATAAGTGAAATCATATGTTCTGTAATCTTTTGGGATAGGCTTTTTGCACTCAGCATAATTTCTGAAGATTCATTCAAGTTTTTTGTAGAGATGGGGTCTTGTTATGTTGCCCAGGCTGGTCTCAAACTCTGGGACTTAAGAGAGCCTTGGCCTCCCAAAGCACTGGGATTACAGGCATGAACCACCACATCCGGCCCACTTTGTGTTTTGAATATTCATTAACACTTGACATATCTATCTACAGGTATGTGTCTCTTTTCAGTTCTCTTCATCTTCATGAACTTACACGTTTGTTTAGAGTTCCTCACAATTTTAGCATGGTTTTAAGAGAGAGAGAGAGCCGGGGGAGATGACCACATGGTCATCCTCCATTTTTTTCCTTCACCAAGTCTAATAAAATTTTGAGTGTTTTTTCTTGGTTATTACGATGGTTGTGTTTTTAGTATCATTTTAAGCTTTAGGGTTTTTTGGTTTTTTTTTTTTAATAAACAAGGGTATTTATTTTCAAAAGTGGAAGAAGTTTAAGAGGATTGATTTGAAATCTGGTGTTTTGTTTTTCCAGCTTGGTGATATAGAAATAGAGCATTTTTCCAGTTTTAGAATGAATGAATATATACATAATATATAAGTGCTAGCAATATATGATAATATATAATGAATATATGTAATATATATATTATACGCATCTTTAGATATGTATAGAGAGAAACTGAATATCTTCTTTACCAGTTTACATAAACCCCAAGTATTTGTACTTTAATAATAATAAACTGGTAAAAAAGACATCCGGATTTTTTTCCTCTTTTTATGTTAACCAAACTAAAAGTATTTTAATTTGTTTCTACTATGATAATAGGAATGCTTTACCTCTGTATATTGCTATATATTGTCTCAATGTTATTTCTTTAATTAGATGATAATTGTGGGTTTTCCTTCTTATGTATCAATATCTACCATGTTTCCCTTCAATAATAATAATAATTATTATTATTATTTTGAGACAGGGTCTTGCTCTGTCACCCAGGCTGGAGTGTAGGGGCACGATCTCATCTCACTGCAACCTCTGCTTCCCAGGTTCAAGCAATTTTAGTACCTCAGCCTCCTGACTAGCTGGGACTACAGGCACCTGCCATCACACCTGGCTATTTTTTATATTTTTAGTAGAGACAGGGTTTTACCATATTGGCCAGGCTGGTCTTGAACTCCTGACCTGAAGTAATTTGCCTGCCTCAGCCTCCGAAAGAGCTGGGAATAAAGGTGTGAGCCACCTTACCCAGTCTTTAATTATAATTATTTTTATTTCACATTCTTTGAGATTTTTGCTGCTCCTCATGACTAGTTACCTAAGTATCATTTGCAAAGTGTCTAGGAGGATGGAATCTTTGCTATATTAAAATATCTAGTGTAAATTTTTGACACACCATCAGCCAAAAATAGTTAGGTTTTAAATATTTTCATCTTTCCTTGTTCCTTTTGTTTTTAGGTTGTTGTAAGCACAGCCCTTTAGCTTGATGCCTTCATGAGATAAAGCGGAAACTGGAGCTTGGAACTTGATTTCATCCACAGGGACACTGCTTTAAACTTTCACTTTTTATTAACAAAGCTAATATGGAAGCAAAGTGTTTTCTGTTGCCAATTTAACTTCTTTAATTAAAAATGAAAGTTATAAGGTAGTAGTGCCATGGGTGAAGTTCTAATATCATCAAAATGGGGGAAATGGGTTTAAAATTAAAACTGTTGGCATGGTGGTGACTCTACAGTTCAGCATCAGAAGTTTTGACACTTTATTTAATAGAAAATGGATACCAGGGCCTTAAACTCATCTAGTATTGCCTTTTAAAAAATTATAAAACTATAAGAGGCATGACTATGAGAAAAGCACTGATGAAAGCTGAGGGTGCCCTGGGAAGATGGGAGTTTGAAAGATTAAAGCATGAGTCTTTGGAGTTTCAAACTCTAAAAGAATGTGCGTCCTTGTTCTTAAACGAGGTCAGGCAAAGCGGCATTCCCCTTACTTTCACCAGTCTCATCAAGGTGGCAAGTGTCTGAAACCAACAATCACGCTAGAATGTGCTGAGCCCTATTATAACAGAATTCCAGAGAGAACCCCTGACTCTCTTTGTGCCAGTGGGATGGCTTTAGGAGTTAATTATTTTTCTGCCTAAAAAGCAAAGTACTCAGGAAAAGTTTTTTTATTTTTTATGGAGAGTCTTAAGAATCCTCCCAATTTCCAATTATATCAGAAATAATCTTTTCAACCATAGTTCCTCATTCATAAAGATCTCTACTTATACTTACTGGAATTAGTGTATCTGTCATGCTTGTGCAGTCTCTCTGGCAGAATTTTTAACATTTTGCAGAATTATGTTCTTTTCCCCCAGAAAAAGCCAAATGCCATACCAGACATATCATTTTACAAAATATTAATAGATTTTTCCAATATCAGTATTATACACAGAGGTATTTCAGGCATACAAAACGTTACATCTACAAAGACTTTAACATAAAAATGTCCTTGACTCAGGACTCACGGTGAAAGTGTAATAGTAAAACTGAATTAATTTCATGGTAATTTATCATCCCTAAAATTTGAAGTGGGAGAAGGTGAAGGGTCTTTCCATTGTGTGCCTTCTCCGTGTCTTCTGACAAAACTTAAGTCTAAGATTTAGTAAAAATAAACTAAAATGTGATCTATCTGTGTAAACTTAGCAGGCATTTGCTTTTTTCCCCCTAAGCCCACGGGTCGGTCCTTCTTGACATATTTGGTCAAGCTTGCAGACGTTGAGCTCCAATAGCGCTGACACTTTCAGAAGACTGGGTTTTTAGATGAAGCAACTGTGGCTGACAGTGAGGACCTTTCCAAAGCACCAGCAACCAGCTGGCATGGCTGCCCAGGGCAAGCGGGACCTTCCATAACCCGCTGGCCTGCAGTGCCCAGAAAGCTGGAGGCGCCCCATCCCCTCCCAAATCAGTTGCCTTTGCTCAGTCTGCCGTGTCACAGGGAAGGGGCTGTGGGGCCCCGTCTGTCCCAGCCATCACAGAGCAGAGTAGGACTGCAGAGAAACAGGAAACAGATTGCAACCCTCGCATGGGTTTCTGTCTTCATATCAGCCTATCCAAGATTCCCCTCATATTTCACTGTATGATTTCATAGACTGACCTGGCAGGGAATTTTTCCTCTTTCTTTACCCTACCTTCCAGGAACGGCTGGAAAATCATCTTCAATCATTTCACCTGGAAGTCTCCCAAGAGGACTCACGTGTCCTGTTAAGACATCCTTTTATGTTTTCAGTAGCTTTGCAGTTTTGTCTTTGGTATGTTTTTCCAGCATTGTGCTTTTCCTTCATTTTTTCCCATGTGATTCATTAGTCTTTCTCCTGTTGTAGAGGGTTATAATTATATCCAAATTAATAGTCAAGAAAGCATTCACATTTAGGATAGTGGTTTTCTACAGGAAATTAGGTTAGTTGCTTTCTTTCAAAAATGAGGTTTGGCTGGGTTTTTAATTTTTTCCCTAATTTTTGAAATAGCTTTATTATTTTCATCTGTTTATATATTGAAATACATACTCTTTGGAACATCTTATGAAAATTCTGAAATATGTAAAGAGGTTAAGAAAGACTACCCAGAATTTCACTTTGTGGAGACAATTTCTTTTCTCATTCGAGCTAAATCATTCTGGTCCTCTTTAGATAGCTAGAAATATAGCTATCTATATGTGTGTAGCTAGAAATATAACTATCTATATGTGTGAAGATAGTTATACCCTCTTCTTAGAATACGCAGAACTCCCTCAACCAATACCATGCTAACTTGGCCCAACTTTAATTTTAAGACCACAAACCACAAGTGGACCCGTAGCACGGCTCAGCAATACAAACCCATCTCCCCAGTTGGCTCACTCTGCCACTCTCCAAAACTGCTGTTTCATGCCTTCTTCAATCTCACACCCTTTCCCTTCCTCATGTTCAGTAGATGACCTTGTCTATTTCACTGAAAAACAAGAAGCAGTAAAATGAGAACTGTCTCATCACCCAGCTATCAAATAAAAAACACCAGCCTCTCTGCCTGTGTTCCCACCCTGGCTCTTCTGGTGCTGTAAGCAGCTCCGACTTTTACAGCACTGTGCCCCATTCCTCCTCCGGCTCAGTGGTTCGTCTCTTCATTCTCCCACTCATCCCTTTTGCTCTCAACTCCTTCCTTCCCAGCAGCATAAATGCATGCTATACTCTCTCGCTCTCCTTAAAAGCACCTCTTGGTCGGGTGCGGCTTGTAATTTCAGCACTTTGGGAAGCTGAGGTGGGCAGATCACTTGAGGTCAGGAGTTTGAGACCAGCCTGGCCAACATGGAGAAACTTTGTTTCTATTAAAAGTACAAAAATTAGCTGGGTGTGGTGGGGCACACCTGTAATCCCAGCTACTCAGGAAGCCGAGGCAAGAGAATTGCTTGAACCTGGGAGGCAGAGGTTGCAGTGAGCTGAGATCATGCCACTGCACTCCAGTCTGGGTGACAGAGTGAGATTCCATCCCAAAGGAAAAAAAAAACAAAAAACAAAACACTTCTTGTATCATGTCTGCATCTATAACCACGTTTCCCTGCTTCCCTTTATGGCAAAATTTCTCAAGAGTTAGACTTACCATTTCCTTCCTGTATAGACTCTTCTTATTTTCTGGATTCTTGATGCTGTGGCATTTGGGGGCCTTGATCCTGGAGAGACTGTCCCTTCCAGTGCTAGCTAATTCCTAGAGATAGCCAAAGACTCTCCTGCAAGCCTGCCTTTAACATACAAACCAACCAATCCAGAGCCCAACCCGCAACCATCTCCTTTATCAAATTCTCACACACCAAGCCAATATTCCCTGTGTCCTAAGTCACCCCAGGGCCAGGTACAGGACAACTAGGGATCTTTCCTATAGTCCTGAAACAGCTGGAATTATTCAGACCATTCAATCCTAGGCATACTCAGTGTCTCTCCCGTGACTCACTCAGAACTGAAGACAGACACTAGTCCTAGGGACGGGAGCCATCCCCAGTCCAGCTTCTGTACACGGTGAAGCTGACTCCTCTCCCATCACAAATCCCTGCTGGGGTCAGTGCCCTCATCCAGGTCCCCCTGATGATGGCATCTGCCACTGTTCTTTCTTTAAGCAGAAGTGTTTGGCTTTAGTATGGTCACTCGTCATTTAATCTGTTTATAATATATTGCTAATCAATATAGATTAGAAACAGGCAAATTTTTCTTTTGGAATTTCAAGTCAAATTTTTTAATTTTAAATTTTAATGTTTGAGATGGAGACTTGCTTTGTCATCCAGGCTGGAGTGCAGTGGTGTGATCTCCACTCACTGCAACCTCTGCCTCCCGGGTTTAAGCAATTCTGCTTCAGCCTCCCGAGTAGCTAGGACTATAGGCATGTGCAACAACACCTGGCTAATTTTTAAATTTTTAGTAGAGATGGGGTTTCACTATGTGGGCCAGGTTGGTCTTGAACTCCTGACCTCAAGTGATCCACCTGTCTTGGCCTCCCAAAGTGCTGGGATTACAGGCTGAGCCACCAAGCACGACATTCACATGGTTCTTTAGGCCCTTCCTATATCAGCACATGCTAAAAGCATGGAAGGAGGAAGTCTGGCCTTGTGTTGCTGGCTGATATCTGAGACAGATGTTGTGCAAAGAACTGTTGGCAGTTCAGTTTTGATTTCATTGTCTAAGTGATTTGAGGACTAAAAGTTTGTCATCATGGGATATTTTGGAATCTAGGAAGTGGGAAATGTGTTAGGCACTTTCCTTCCTACCTTCCTTCCTTCCTTCCTTCCTTCCTTCCTTCCTTCCTTCTCTTTCTTTCTTTCTTCCTTCTTTTTTTTTTTTTT
>NW_016107633.1:1257849-1329840 GCF_001604975.1 Cebus imitator
CAGTCTCATTCTGTTGTCCAGGCTGGAGTGCAGTGGTACGATCTTGGCTCACTGCAGCCTCTGCCTCCTGGGCTTAAGCGATTCTCCTGCCTCAGCCTCCCGACTAGTTTGGATTACAGGCATCCACCACCACGCCTGGCTAATTTTTTTGTATTGTTAGTAGAGATGGGGTTTCACCATGTTGGCCAGGCTGGTCTCGAACTCCTGGGTTCAAGTGATCTGCCTACCTCAGCCTCCCAAAATACCAGGAGTACAGCCGTGAGTACCACATTTCTATCTCTGCTTTGTAGTGGCTGCTCCACCAGATTAGTTAGGCTTCTTGGAAATAAAAGATTTGGGTGCATGGAATTGCATAGAGTGTCTAATGAGGGTAGAAGGACGATGTACAGCATTTTAAAGACTTAAAAAAAGAGAAACTAAATTTTAAACTTGAGTTAGCAACATTATAAGCAAATTGGTTTTTTTTTTTTTTTTTTTTTTTTTTTAAAGAAACCTACAGTAGATTTTATTTAAAACTGAATATTTAACGGTTTATTGGGTAAGCCTGAAGGCTTGAAATTACACATGTATGAATTTAGGCCTTGAGTTTTTGACACCTTGGATCCTATTCTCTTTCCTCTGCTATTTTTTAACTTACTGCAACAGATGAGGGGCTCTTAAACCATCTGTTAACCTTTCTTTCTCCTTTTTTTAACCGTGTAGAGTCGCTCAAGGCAAGAAGACCCAGCGCCAGCAAGAGTGAAACAAAAAAGCAAAAGAGGTGAGCATGGAAGAGATCATTGGGTTTGACATTTCAAGGCTTGGGCCTATTAATTTTTTATGCCTTGCTACTTGTATATCGTTAATAAAAATCTGACGAAAAACTTTTTAGGATGTATTTGTTGCTTTGGCTTTGATCTTAATGTTTGCAAACTAATACATTAATACATGTGAAGCCTTAAGGAGTTTTTCTAAGAGAATATTTCCATACATTATATTTTCATTTCCATTTTAGGTAGCTGAGCCTCTGTGGGGTTGCGGATGGTAGTGGCATTCGATTTTGGTGGGAAACATATCTTTTTGCCTGCCGTTAAATGTTACTTCCCAGACAGAACGAAACCTTGTCATCAATATTTTACCTGAATTCACTTTTGCAAGAGCCCCATACTTCTAAGATGGTGTTGTCATTTCAAATTCTTCATTTTAAAAAGATATGTGAAACTCCATTCAGTTATTTGCAATAGTAAAACCAGTCCCAGATCATCTAATAACAGGGATTTCTGTCTAGTTATTAAAATTTTACTTGGGTCAGGCTGCAGAGATCAGCTCAGCTGAATGTCATTAATTTTTTGCCCCTTTTTAGATGTGTGTTCCCTAGCAGCAACATCTGTGACTGACTTGTGACAAACTGAAAAATCAAGCCAATACATGTGTCATCTGGTTATTTATATGTTACCTCTCTGCCCCCAAATATAAGGTGTAGCCATGCATGAAAAAATGTTCACAAAACCCTTTAAGCAACAAATGAGATTTAAGGGTCTAATGAATACTTACATTATATTTGAAAATTTACTTTGTAAAATAAGTAGATATGAAACCTGAATGATTACTTTTTTATGCCTAGCGTTCCATTATTGGAACACTAAGCCTGTGGGAGTTATTTACATCCTGCTGCTCAAGGTCAGTGCCAAGGTCTGATTTTTCACTCATGCAAAAATTCAAGAAATTGCAACTTCCGGCATAAATAGGTTAAAAATGATAACTGAATTTTGAACAGTTTGTGGGTGAAGAGGCTATTACAATTACCCTCTCAGTTGCCCATTACTTGAACCTGACTGTGAAATTCATTGAATATTTATGATTTATGTTGAGTATAATACTACCTTCAATAGTTTTCAAATTTTTATCCTTGTAAGTAATGTTTAAAATGTCTGTCATTTTCTAATTTATGAGTAATTAATTATTCTGGTAAATGTTAAGTACTTTTTTCTTAGAGGTGAGTGTATGGAAATAAAAAGTATACTACACAGAAAAGAAAAATTAATTTAGATTAACCATTAAAATAAACACTGATCAGCATGATGATTATTATGAAAATTTCTTTTACTATTGTTCCCAAAAAGATGGATGAAATTCTTATCAATATGGTTAGTTTTTTTAGATCCACTAGAGGGAGTAATGCTGCACAGATGGTGTATTTTTTAATGAAAAAGATTTGTTTGTCATTGGGTTCGTAAATAAAATTTTGGTAATAGTATTATCAAAATTCAACAGCCATGGAGTTGATTGTGGCTTTTGATTTATGACTCTTGCTAGATGACAGAGGGGAGCTCTATACTTCCACACATTTGTCCTACTTCTTTCTCTCCCTTCTAATGTAGTTCCTTAATTTTCTAATTCTGCTTATTGTCCTGAGGCGATATTGATATGCAAATAAGCTTTAGCATTCAAAAACTGAAGCTTTTGAGATTCTGACTTTCATTTCCTAGAGATTCTGTGTTTGGTACAGTAGCCCCACGACAGGGAATAAATGATTACAACTTCGTTTCCATCACAGCTTTTAAGAGCGAGTCTTCTTCTGACTCAGAACCTGCTCCCGGACCTCCCCGTGGTCTCTCTGGACCGGTGCTGTGACTCTGGGGGAAAGCCAGGGAAGGAAGAGAGGAAAATCTCGTTATTGATGCTAAATGATACCCTTTCAAACAGGAGAGTTCTTCTCATCTTCTGTTTTCTATGAAGCAAGTATAATAGGCAGCTTAAAATTGGAACATGTTTTATTTTTTAAAACTTAAATAGCTTAAAATAATTTATACACGTGCTTTTAAAAATTTTAAGAAATACTGAAAGGCTTGTAGTGAAAAGCTCGTCTTCCGCTCCTCAGAGCAATCACTTTGTAAAATAAAATTTTTATTGAGGTAAAATTTACATATGGTGAAATACGTACACAGCCTTTAAGTCTTCAAGCCAAGTGGTTTTGATAAAAATTGGTGCAATTGTGTAACTACAACCACATTCAAGATACAGGTCATTTCTCTCCCCCCCTGAAAATACCTTCATGCCCCTTGGTCATGCTATACAGGAAAGCAAAAGTAATTCACCAAAATGACCATGAAAATGACCACTGAATAGAAAAATTGCTATGGAAATATCTTTTGCTATTGTTTTAAAAAGATGAAATAGTTATAAATATGGTTACATTTTGGATCCACTAGAGGGAGTAATAAAGTCCAATTGATCAACTTTTTCTTTTATCTGTTGTGTTTTTGATATCATTATTCAAGAAACCTAAGATCACTAAGATTTATGTTTCCTTTGAAGAGTTTTACAGTTTTACCTCTTACATTATAGTCTATGATCCATTTTGAGTTTAATTTTGTGTGTGGAAGGGTTCCTCACACCATGCACAAAAATACTTTTACATGTACAGTGTTCCCAGCATCATTTGTTGAAAAGACTGTTCTTTCCCCCATTGGATTGTTTGGGTACCCTTGTTGAAATGCAGTTGAGGATGACTGTAAAGGGTTATTTCTAAACTCTTAATTCTCTTCCACTTATCTAAATGTTTCTCCTATGTCAGTACCATGTCAGTACCACACTGTCTTAAGTATAGGAGTTTTGTAGTAAGTTTTGAAGTCAGGGTGAATAAGTCCTCCAACTTTTTCATTTCTAGATTGTTTTAGCTATTCTGTGGCTTTTGCATTTTTATATGAATTTTAGATCAGTTTGTCAATTTCTGCAAAAATAGCCAACTGGGATTTTAATAAGGATCACACTGAGTCTTAGATCAATTCGTGGAGAATTGTTATCCTAATAATATCAAGTCTTCCAGCCTGTGAAGATGTAATGTTTCTCTCCATTAATTTAGATCTTCTTAATTTCTTTCAACAAAGTTTTATAGTTTTCAAAGTGTAAGTTTTGCACTTCTTTTGTTAAATTTGTTCCTAAATATTTTATTCTTTTTGATTCCATGTTGTGAATGAAACTGCTTTCTTTTTTTTTTCTTCTACCATTAGTCTGTGGTGTGGACAAACTACTTTCTTAATTTCATTTTAGATTGTCCATTGTTAATGTATACATTTCTATACGTAGAAATATATTTCTCTATGTAGATTTATTTTGCCACCTTGCTGAATTCATTTATTAGTCATTTTTTAAAAATAGATTTTTAAAGGATTTTCTGTATATGAGGTTACATCGTCTGAAAATAAAGATAGTTCTATTTATGACTTTCAAGTCTGGGTGCCTTTTGTTTCTTTTGCTTGCCTAACTTCCCTGGCTAGAACCTCCAGTACAACACGGAAGAGAAGTTGTAAAAGTAGGCATCTTTGTCTTGTTTGCAATCTTTTGCTTGGCAGATATTTAAAATTTTGATGAAGTTCAACTTACCATTTTTTTCTTACAGTTAGTGCTTTTTTGTGTTCTAAAAAAATCTTTGCCTACTTCAAGATTATGAATTAAAAAAATTTTTTATAGAAGTTTTGTACTTTATAAGTTTAGTTCTATGATATATGTCAAATTAATTTTTCCATATGTGTAAGGAAGTAAGTGAGGTTCTCTTTAAAAATCCATAACTGGCCGGGTGCAGTGGCTCATTACTGTAATCCCAGCACTTTGGGAGGCCGAGGCGGGTGGATCACCTGAGGTCAGGAGTTTGAGACCAGCCTGGCCAACATGGTGAAACCCCATCTCTACTAAAAAATACAAAAATTAGTCAGGCATGGTGGCAGACACCTGTAATCCCACCTACCTGGGAGACTGAGGCAGGGAGAATTGCTTGAACTTGGGAGGTGGAGGTTGCAGTGAACTGAGATCCAGTCACTGCACTCCAGACTGGGTCACAGAGCAAGAGTCTGTCTCAAAAAAGAAAAATCCATAATCATATTTATGTATAAAAAGACATATAGATATAGAAATCCAGTTGTTTCAGTATAATTTATTGAAAAGATTATTCTTTATTTTATTGAATAACATTTGCATCTTTACTGAAAGGTGAACTTATATTTACCAGGGCTATAAATACATAAAAGTTATGCTGGCCTCTTCAAGGAATTTGAAAGCATTCTCTATTTTCTGAAAAGCTTCCTATAAAATTGGTATTCCTTTTACCTTAAAAGTTATTGATAAAATTTACCAGTGAAATTATAAAGCCCTGGAGTTTTTTTGTGTGGGAAGATTTTTGATTATGAGTTCGATTTCCTTTATAAATAGAGGTCAATTTAGATTTTCTATTTCTCCTTTAATGTCCTTTGATAAATTGTGTTTTTCAAGAAATTTATCCCTGTGTTTTTCAAGAACTTTATCTACTACTTAATTATTCTTTTACTTAATTGGGCTGGAGCCATCCTCTCACCTCAGCCTCCCAAGTAGCTGGGACTACAGGCACGTGCCACCGTGACCGGCTAATTTAATTTTTTTTTTTTTTTTTTAAGAAACGAGGTTTCACTATATTGCCCAGGCTGGTCTTGAACTCCTGGGCTCAAGCAATCCTCCTGCCTCAGCCTCCCAATGTGTTGGGATTACAGACGTGAACAATCGTGACCGGACTTCGCTTTCATTTCTGTTGTTGGTAACTTGTATCTTCTCTCTTTTTTTTCTTGATTAGGATCCTACTCATTTATATCAATTTATTAATCACTTCAGGGAACTAACTTTTGGATTTGTTATTTTTTTCTTCTTGTCTGTTTTGTATTTGTTCTTTCACTGGCTTCTTAAAATACTAACTTTAAATGTTGATTTTAATTCATTCTTTCCTAACATAGACATTTATATTGTAAATTACTCTCTAAGCACAGCTTTAACTATGTTTTCTAACTTTGTATATTGTTTGAATTATCATTCACTTTTAAATACTTTATATTTTCCATTGTGTTTCTTCTTTGAGCTGCAGTTTGTTTTGAAGTATGCTGTTTAAACATCTGGAGATTTCCTTGATATCTTACAGTTATTGACATCTTATAATTCTATTTTGTGTGGTAAGACCATCTTCTTTATTGACATTCATTGAGACTTATTTTAAGGCCCAGCACATGGTCCTATCTTGGTGAAGATTGCATATGCATCTGAAAACAGTGTACATTCTGCATTTCATAAGAGTAGTGGTCAGTAAATGTTAATTAGATAAAATTATTTGATAGTGCCTTCAGATTTTCAGTTTATGTGTTCTATCAGCTAATGAGAGAAGGGTGTTAATATAGCCAACTGTGATTGTCACGGGCTGTTGAATTTCCCCTTTACTTCTTTCTTCAAAATTTTTTTTATTTTCAATTTTTGTGGGTATATGGTAGGTGTATATATTTATGAGGTACATGAGATGTTTCAGTACAGCCAAGCAATGCATAATAATCACATCATGGAGAATGAATGATATGGTTTGGCTATGTCTCCACTCAGATTTCATCTTGAATTGTAGCTCCCGTAATTCCCGTGAGTTGTGAGAGGGACCCAGTGGGAGGTAATTGATAATTCCCTTGTGCTGTGGGAGGAACTCGTCGGAAAAGAATTGAATCATGGGGGCGGTTTCTCCCATAGGGGGAGTGGTGAATAAGTCTCGCGGTAGTGAATAAGTATCACGAGATCTGATGGGTTTCATAAGGGGAAATCCCTTTTGCTTGGCTCTCATTTCTCTCTTGCCTGCTGTGGTGTGAGATGTGTCTTTCACCTTCCACCATGCTTGTGAGGCCTCCTCAGCCACGTTTGAACTGTGAGTCCATCAAACTTCTTTTTCTTTATAAATTACCCAGTCTCGGGTATGTCTTTATCAGCAATATATAAAGGGACTCAAACGAGGTATCCATCTTCTCAGCATTTATGCTTCGTGTTACAAACAATCCAGTTACACACTTTTAGTTATTTTAAAATGCACAAACAAGTTACTGACTATAGTCACCCTGTTGTGCTATCAAATCATAGGTCTTA
Organism: Cebus imitator; assembly: GCF_001604975.1. Classification (NCBI taxonomy): domain Eukaryota; kingdom Metazoa; phylum Chordata; class Mammalia; order Primates; family Cebidae; genus Cebus; species Cebus imitator. The sequence goes on from NW_016107633.1 coordinate 1,264,744, forward strand.
TTCCTTGTTTCTATTTTTTTTTGTGCCTATTAACCATCCCCGTCTCCTTCCCATTCTGCCACACTACCTTCCTGGCCTCTGGTAAGCAACCTTTTGTGCTGTGTCCATGAGTTCAATTGTTTTGATTTTTAGCTCTCACAGATAAGTGAAAATATGTGATGTTTGTCTTTATGTTGCCAGTGAAAGGTATCTGAGTCACACAGCACCAAAATATGTTACTGGTGGTGAATCTGTATCTGTGTGGTTCTGCAGCAACCTAGTTCTTGCCTCCTCAGAAGAAAGAATTTGACTGAGGGGCATAAGGCAGAAGGAGAGACCAAGGCAAGTTTTGGAGCAGGAGTGAAAGTTTATTAAAAGATTCAGAACAGGAAGGAAAGGAAGAAAAGTACTTGGCTACTCAGAAAAGGGACAAAAAGGCAACTTGAAAGGCAAGTGTACAGTTCAGCTTTTTGACTTATACATTGGCATACTTCTAGGGTCTTATGTTACTTCTCCCCTCTAGCTCAACTCCTGAGATCTTACGGGAAGCTGCTGATCACCATCCAGGTGTTTTCTATCTATTAGGAGCCTACTTTCCCCAGGCACTGCCTGTGACCAATTATTACTTTAGAGAGACCAGTTAACAACCACCTGACCATCATCACCTGATAGTTGCTTGACACTCCTGGTGTGTGTGTTTTGTGGGGCGGCATCTCCTGCCCTGCTCATACCAGTCTAGCTACCCAATATAACATTTCTGTGCTACAGCTTTTTTCTGGTGGCTCTTCACACAGGCTTCTGGCTTGAGATGGCAAGAACCTCACATTTCCAGGGAAGTCACGGCAAAGGACCCCTGCTTTTTCTGGCCTGGGAGTACGGCTCATGCTTTGTGTTTCTCCACCCTCTGCCCACATCTTGGTAAGTAATCACTTTATTAAACTCTCCTCAACTGAGCCAAGTTGACTGTCTTTCTATTTCCTGATGAGTTTCTGGCTAAGGCAAAGAGAACATAAATCATAACTGCCTGGTCCAGTGTATTGGGCACTGGAATCTTAGGTAGTTTTTAAAGCACATAGTTTTTTTCATGTAGACTGTTTTTGTCTTTTGCAAGCCGTGTGAAACTTTTAGGTCCTAATCCTCTATTGCCACTCTGCTTCACTGTTGTTTAGGGGATCCTGGAGTTTCCCTGTAATTTCACAATATTTGTGAATTTAGAGGCCTATAAAGAGCAGGGTTCCCAATATGAGATGCAACAGCTAGCACTGAGTTGGACCTGGATTATCCAGGCATACTCCCACCGTGAGCAGCAGCAAATCCATACAGGTCTGTAGTAACTTGCTTCTTGCCTCCTTGAAGGAAAGCATTCATTTGAGGGGCATAGGCAGAGTGAGAGATCCAGCAATTAAAAGACACAGACATTCTGCCAAAGACACATGTGCTCATATGTTCATCCCTGTGTTATTCACAATAGCAGAGGCAGGAAATCAATGCAGGTGCCCGTCAATGGTGGATTTGATAAAGAAAATATGGCACCTATACACAGTGGAATCCCATGCAGCCATGAAAAAGGACAAAATCATGTCCTTTGCAGCAAAACATGGATGCACCTGGAGGCCATCATCCTAAGTGAATTAATGCAGAACAGAAAACCAAATACCATATGCACTCACTTACAAGTGGGAGCTAAACATTGAGCATACATGGACATAAACAGGGGAATGATAGACACTGGGACTACTAGAGTGTTGGATGAAAAACTACCTATTGGGTACTATACTTACTACCTGGGTGATGGGCTCTGTACCCTAAACCTCAGTGTCACACAATATATCCATGTGACAAACTTTTATGTGTATGCTGTATCTAAAATAAAGGTTGAAATTTAGAAAAAAACTATTGCTAATGCAACAACTTGGAACTTGGGTGGATGTCAAGGGAGCTATGGTAAATGTAAAGATCCAATCTCTTTCTTAGAATGGTATCATTCTATTCATACAACATTCTTGAAATGACAAAATTGTAGCCATCAAAAACAGTTTAGTGATTATCAAGGGTTAAGGTGTGGCTCTAAAGGGGTGGCGTGAGATAACCTTGTTAATGAAAGTTTTGGTTCTTGATAGTGGTGAGAGTTAAAATCTACACATTTGACCAAGTTGCATGTCCTTTCCCCTTCTTGCTCATGATTGTAATTGTTCTCCCTATTGCACTACAAATTCCTGGTTATATTCCTATTTGTAGCTCCTATACCAGGCAAAAAGCAAGGACTCAAGAAATGTTTATGAAATTCAACCCACTTCCTTGTCTAGTATGTTTGGTCTAACCAGGTCTCTCCCATGTTTAAGCTGCCATTTTGTCTTTGTGAGCATAGGGAGGAAAAGTCTTTCTCCTTTGGGTTCTGTGTTTAAATAAGCAGAAAAAGGAAAACTTAGGGAGTCTCGGGCCCTTCCTCGGTGGGAATGTGGGCCTGCCAGCTGTGCTGTGTAGCCCCTACTTCCTCCCAGGGAGGGTTTCTCTGGGACTCTGAACTCTGACTCCTTAGAGACATTCGCATGCATTTCTCTCTCTCTCTTTTTTCTTTCTTTCTTTCTTTCTTTCTTTCTTTCTTTCTTTCTTTCTTTCTTTCTTTCTTTCTTTCTTTCTTTCCTTTCTTTCTTTCTTTTTTTTCTTTCTTTTCTTTCTTTTTTTTTTTGGAGATGAAGTGTTGCTCTGTCACCCAGGCTGGAGTGCAATGGCAGGATCTCGGCTCACTGCAACCTCTACCTTTTGGGTCCAAGTGATCCTCCTGCTTCAGCCTCCTGAGTAGCTGGGATAACAGTTGCCTGCCACCATGCTCAGCTAATTTTTTGTATTTTTCATAGAGATGGGGTTTCGCCATATTTCCCAGGTTGGTCTTGAATTCCTGTGCTCAGGCAATTCACCTGCCTCAGCTTCCCAAAGTGCTGGGATTACAGGCATGAGCCACTCTCAGTCTCTTTTGAACTGTTAAAGGACAAATCTGCTAACTTGAGAAATGAGGATAATCCTGAAGTTCTGAATTCAATGACATATAGCCAATGGCTTTTTCAGATAATAAAATCATATAAAAAATAGAATAATGCATGAAGGAAAGTTGAGAAAACAGATGTGACTGCTCATCTGCATGCTTTGCGTTTTCTGCCTATCCCACGTCTTTGTTTCGATGTCTAATAGGTGCTGGCCTGAATCGCCCTAAGACTTGCTTTTCTCAGGATTGGGTGCCTCTATTCTTCCAGTAGCTCTGTCATCCTGGAACCCATAGTTTCTCACTCACTCCCATATCTATGTAATCCATCCGCAAACTCTGTCTTTTCTGCCTTCCAAACTCACTTGGAATCTAAGCCTTTTTGCAGAGATCTCTTACTCTCCTGTTCCAAACTATGGTCAACTCTCACCTGGATCCCCACAGAGCGCCAGAGTGGGTCTCCCCTTTATGTCCCAGGTCCTCTGCAGTCTATTTTCTGAAAGCAGCCAGGGATGTCTGTTTCTGGCCCAGGGGAGATACAGAAGCCCGATTTACCCTTCTGCCATGAATAAGTAGAAAACCAGTCAAAATACATGAAACATTTATGTACTTAAACTCATACTAAATTCATACATACGCATAGATCTGATTCTAGGTTTTCTAATCTATTCCACTGGCCTGTCTGTTCAATCCTCCCTCAGTAAAATACTTTAATTATTGAAACTTTATAAGTCATGTTTATATCTAGTATGGTGACTCTTACCCCGTTTTGCATAATGTTCATGCCTGAATCAGGTGTTTCTTTTCCAGGTGAATTCCATAAGGATTAAATTGGAATTGCTTTATATTTACAGATGTATCTGAGGATTAATGGATTTCTTCCCATATCACATCTACTTATTTAATAATATAGAAAACACTATACAAACTTTGTTACTATAGCTATACAGAAGGTGTGACTGGGATTATCTTGCCTTCATGTTTTCTTTTCTTTCTTTTTTTTAAGACAGAGTCTCACTCTGTCTCCCAGGCTGGAGTGCAGTAGTGTGATCTCTGCTCACTGCAACCTCCACCTCATGGGTTCCAGAGATTCTCCTGCCTCAGCCTTCTGAGTAGCTGAGATTACAGGTGTGAGCCACCATGCCCAGCTAATTTTTTGTATTTTTAGTAGAGACGAGGTGTCTCATTACTGCTCTCCATGTGACCTCTTCTGATACTTTTGGCCTCCTAAAGTGCTGGAATTACAGCCATGAGCCACCGCTGTTTATGTATTTATTTTGTAACATCACCTTGCAAAATTTTGTTATCAGCTTTTTTGTTTTGTTTTGTTTTATTTTGTTTGAGATGAAGTTTTGCTCTGTCGGCCAGGCTGTAGTGCAGTGATATGATATCTGCTCACTGCAATGTCTGTCTCCCAGGTTCAAGTAATTCTCCTGCCTCAGTCTACTGAGTAGCTGGGATTACAGGTACCCACTATCATGCCCAGGTAATTTTTGTATTTTTGGTAGAGACAGGGTTTCACCATGTTGGCCAGGCTGGCCTCAAACTCCTGACCTTAAGTGATCCACCGCCTTGGCCTTCTAGAGTGCTAGGATTACCTCGGCCAGCCTTTGTTATCACTTCTAACAGTTCTTTTATAGTGGATTCTGATTTGTCTTGAGACTTCTTCAACTTACTGATCATTTAGAAGTTTGTTGTTTAGTTTCCAAGTGTTTGGAGATTTTCCTGTTATATTTCTGTTGTTAATTTCTAGTTTGATTCCATCATGGTCAGAAAACATACTCTGTAATATTTCAATTATTTTGAATTTGTTAAAGTTTGTTTTATGGTCCAAGATATGGCCTATCTTGGTATATGTTCCGTGGACACTTGAAGAGAATGTATATTCTGCTGTTGTTGGGTGTCCTATAAATATCGACTGAGTTCTGTTGGTTGATTGTATTGTTCAGTTCTCCCATATCCTTGTTGATTTTTCTGTCTAGTTTCTCTCTCAATTGTTATAAGTGTTGAAGTCTCCAACTATAATTGGGAATTTTTGTATCTCTCCTTTCAGTTCTATAAATTCCTGCATCATATGTTTTGCAACTCTCTTGTGCGGTGCATACACAGTCATGATTGCTATGTCTTTTTGGTGGACTGACCCTTTCATCAATACATAATGTACCTCTCTGTCTCTGGTTATTTTCTTTGCTCTCAAGCCTACTTTTTCTGACTTGATTATAGCTCTTCCTGTTTTCTTTTGAGTCATGTTTGCATGGTATATATCTTTTTATGTCCTTTTACTTTCATCCTACCTACATTACTTGAAGTGAGTCTCTGGTAGATAGCATATAGCTGGGTCATACTTTTCAACCCATTCTGCTGATCTCTTTCTTTTCATTGGTATGTTAGGCTGCCTAAATTAGTTGTAATTATTGACATATTAGAACTTAAGTCTTCTATTTAAATATCTGTTTATTTCTTCTGTTTTTTTCTTTTTCTCTTTTTTCCCCCTGTATTTTTGTGGATTTTTAAAAATTTCATTTTGATTCATCTGTTGTGTTTTTTTTCAGGATGCTTCTTTGTGTAGCTTTCTTAGTGGCTGCTCTAGGTATTACATTATATTGACAGAACTTAGCACAGTCTACTGGTGTTGATGTTTTACCAGTTCAAGTGAAGCATAGAAACCTGACCTCTTTTTATGTCCCTTTACCCTCCCCTATCTGTGATTGTCTTACATATTCCTGTACACACATTTAAAACAAGTGGGGGCCGGGCGCGGTGGCTCAAGCCTGTAATCCCAGCACTTTGGGAGGCCGAGGCGGGTGGATCACGAGGTCAAGAGATCAAGACCATCCTGGTCAACATGGTGAAACCCCGTCTCTACTAAAACTACAAAAAATTAGCTGGGCGTGGTGGCACGTGCCTGTAATCCCAGCTACTCAGGAGGCTGAGGCAAGAGAATTGCCTGAACCCAGGAGGCGGAGGTTGCGGTGAGCCGAGATCGCGCCATTGCACTCCAGCCTGGGTAACAAGAGCGAAACTCCGTCTCAAAAAAAATAAAATAAAATAAATAAATAAAAAATAAAACAAGTGGGGAACTGGAACTCTTATATCAATTACAACATTAGATAATGTTTTAATTTCTTATTCAACCATCAAACAGAATTTAGAAAACTTAAGAGGTGAGGGAAATTTATTGTACTTATCCAAATTTTCACTTTTTCCATTTTTCTTTATTTCTTCCAAATATTCCAAGACTCATTATTTTATCATATCATTTCTAGTTGGAGAGTTTTCTTTAGCCATTCTTTTATATTAGTCTGCTAGCAACACATCCTCTGAGCTTTTCCTCATCTGAAAGTGTCCAGATTTCCCCTTCATTCCTAAAGAATATTTTCACTGGATATAGAATTCTGAGTTGACAGTCCCTGTCTTTCAGCACTTGAAAATTGTTATGTTATTTTCTTTTGATCTCCATTGTTTCTGAGGAGAACTCTGCAGTCATTCAAATTGTTCATCTCCTATAGGTAAGTTGTCCTTTTCACTGCTTTGAAGATACACTCTTTGCATTTAGCTTTCAGATGTTTGACTGTTTTGTATCTTGGCATGGATTTGTTTGAGTTTATTTTGTGTGGTGTTTGCTCAGCTTCTTGAATTTATAGGTATATTGTCATTTGCCAAATTTGGAATTTTGGCCATCATTTACTTGAATACTTTTTTTTTTTTTTTTTTTGAGATGGAGTCTCGCTCTGTCGCCAGGCTGGAGTGCAGTGGCACAACCTTGGCTCACTGCAATCTCCACCTCCCAGGTTCAAGTGATTTTCCTGCCTAAGCCTCCCAAGTAGCTGGGACTACTGGTATGTGCCACAAAACCCAGCTAAGTGTTGTATTTTTAGCAGAGACAGGGTTTCACCATGTTGGCCAGGATGGTCTTGATCTCTTGACCTTGTGATCCACCCACCTCGGCCTCCCAAGGTGCTGGGATTACAGGCCTGAGCCACTGTTCCCGTCCTTGAATACTTTTTAGTTTCACCCTCTTTCTCCCCTCCTTTTGAGAGTCTGATGACATGAATGTTAGATTTTTGTTAGAGTCCCACAGGTCCCTAAGGATCTGGTCTTTTTTCTTTTTTTCTTCTTTTAGTCTGTTTTCTCTCCATTGTTTGAACTGGGTAATTTGTATTGTTCTAACTTCACATTTACTGATGCTTTCCTGTATTGCTCTTCCTCTGTCCCCTTCACGTTGAGACCATCCCTTGAATTTTTTAATTTTAGTTATTGTATTTTTCAGTTCTAAAATTTCCATTTGGTTCTTCTTTATATCTTCTATTTATTTGTTGAGATTTTCTATTTCTCATTTATTTCAAACTTGTTCATAATTGCTTGTTGAGACATTTTATTATGGCTGCTTTAAAAGGTTTGTCAAATATTTTTAACATCTGTCCTCTCAATGTTGTCTTTTTATCATTCAGTTGAGATTTTCCTGGTTCTCAGTAAGAGTGATTTTTGATTGAGACCTGCACATTTTGGGTATTATGGTATGAAAATCTGGGTCTTATTTAAACCTTCTATTTTAGACAGTCCCTTTTGACAACACTCCAGCAGGAGAAAAGGGATGCTGCCTCATTACTACCAAATGTTGGTCAAAGTGCAGGTTTCTATGTGACCTCTGTTGACACCCAAGGTTACAGAGACTCCTCATTACTATTGTTTAGGGATGAGAGTTCCAGTTCCCCACAAGCCGGGGAGAGATAAAGGTGTCTCATTACTGCTCTCCATGTGACCTCTTATGACACACTACTGTATTGTTCCTGGGGTCTTGAGGTCCCTAGAGATTTTATTTTCTCTCTCCTCCTTTTGGAGTTTTCTTCTGTTTATTTGATATATAATGTCAAGAATCTGTAGTTGTACTTAGCTGAAGAAATAAGAAAAAGTACATCTACTCCACCCTCCTGAAACTTTATATAGCATTTTATTTCAGTTCTTTTCTTTGCTTAGTGTACTAAATGGTATTTTGGGGACAGCATTAAATAACAGGAATAATGTCTATTATTTTCTCTTTCCTTATTCACTGACAATGCCTCTAATGTTACTCCATGAAATATGATGCTTAGCTTTGGACATTAGTTTGAGACATTAAATCCAGTCACATTAAATTCAGTTGAATAAATATTTAGTAGTACTACCATGTATGAGTCACTGCTCTGAAGCTGAACTATAGCTAGCAGGATATGAGATCATAATAGTTTTCTCTTATATTGAAAGTTATCTTTCTTTTATACTACAAGATCCTTTTGATTTTTTTGAGACAAGGTCTTACTCTGTCACCCAGGCTGGAGTGCAGTGGTGTGATCTTGGCTTATTGCAACCTCTACGTACCAGGTTCAAGCAATTCTCATGCCTCAGCCTCCCAAATAGCTGGGATTACAGGCGTGTACCACCACACCTAGCTAATTTTTGTATTTTTAGTAAAGACAAGGTTTCACCATGTCAGCCAGGCTGGTCTCGAACTCCTGGCCTCAGGTGATCTGCCCACCTCAGCCTCCCTAAGTGCTGGGATTACAGGGATGAACCACCACACCTGGCCTCATATCTTGTCATTTAAGGAGACAATCCAGGTAGAAGTAGTTCCTCTGTGATACTGGGAATTATACAGTCTGTATATATTGATCTTCCCATTTCCTGACAGAGGGTTCCTAAGACCCATGGAATCTCCAGCATGATGAGTATCTTCTGTATGCTAACGTGATGACTGGTGGCTGGGGGCCCCTGGGTAGCTTCAGGATGGCAGCTGGTCACTGGGTAGGCCAAGGCATGATTGGAGAGTTGAGACTTCAGCCCTACCCCCAGCCTCTGGGGATGGAAGAGGAGCTGAAAGTTGAGTTAATCACCAATGGCAAATAATGTGATCAATCATGCCTATGTAATAAAGCCTCCATACAACCCTAAAAGGACAGGGTTCAGATGGGCTTGCGGATAGCAGAACACCTGGAGGCTCCTGGAGGGTGGTGCATCTGGAGAGGACATGGAAACTCCATATCTGTTCTTCCATACCTTGCCTTATGGAAAGGCATTGTCCATCTGGCTGTTCACCTGTGTCCTTTATTAATAAACTGGTAAATGTAAGGAAGGTGTTTCTCTGTGTTCGGTGGACCACTCTAGCAAATTAATCAAACCCAATAGGAGAGTCATGTGAACTCTGACCTATAGCTAGTTGGTGAGAAGCAGAGGTCACAGTCGGTGCTTGTACTGGTATCTGCTTGGCTCATGACTGTCATGTGGGACTGAGTCCTCACCCTGTAGGATCCGATGCTGCCTCTAGGTAGGTAGTGTCGGGATGGAATTGAACTGGAGGACAACCCGCTGCTGTCCACTGGAGAATCTGCAAAATTGCTTGCTTGGTGTGTGGGGAAATACCCCCACGTACCTGGTCACAAAAGTATCCTGGATTGATTGTTGAGTATGAGAAAAAGAAAAAAAATTAGTTGTTTTCTTCTGTATCACAGATCCTCATTCTCAGTATCAGATTGGCTCAGCCAGACACTTGTCTGCTTCTGATTCAGCCCTATGACCAGAGAGCCTGTTCATGTGGTGTAAGCATGGCTGGAAGGGAATCACCTTTATATTGTGTGTGGGCAACACTCCAAAATACCAAAAAAGGTATTTTCCTTATGCTGATTATGCAGGAATAACAAAAATCTACATGGGCCACATAAGGGATCATTTTATGCATGCGACAATAGAACTGCTCGGAATAACTGCCCTTACATTGTACCTCCAAATTAAAGCTTCTGTAAATTGCCATGAGAATATTTGGCCTGGGGTTGTGCCCTTTCCTGAGCTGAGTGGTACTGTCTTATTGCTAGTGAATCCTTCACTCTGCCTTGGGTCATGTTATGGCTTATAGCAGACTCTGTCTCTAATTTATATTCACCTTCACCTCTGCCTGGGCTTCTAGATGAACCCAATACAGAAATTCTTTTGAATATAAATACTTTCCAATGAAGGGAGCATATTTCCCAGCAAGCAACACTAAGCCGTGAATACTGCTTTTCCAGGGTGAATCCAATCTTCTCTCCCACTCTTTTTTCTTACTCTTTCTTTTCTTGTATTGTGTAGTAATGCTTAGTGTAGTTGGGAATGTCAGCTGCTTGCTTCTACTTCATTCCCTATTTTACACACAAACATATACATGTTACAGGAAAGGGGTCCTAATTCAGACCCCAAGAGAGGGTTCTTGGATCTCGTGCAAAAAAGAATTTGCGGTGAGTCTAAAGTGAAAGGAAGTTTATTAAGAAAGTAAAGGAATAGGAGAATGGCTACTCCATAGATGGAGCAGTTTTGAGGGCTGCAGTTGCCCATTTTTATGGTTATTTCTTGATGATAATCTAAATAAAAAGTGGATTATTCATGTTTCCCCTTTTTAGACCATATAGGGTAACTCTCTGACGTTACCATGGCATTTGTAAACTGTCATGGTATTGGTGGGAGTGCAGCAGTGAAGACGGCTGGAGGTCACTCTTGTGGCCATCTTTGTTTTGGTGGGTTTTAGCCAGCTTCTTTATTGCGAAGTGTTTTATTAGCAAGGTCTCTATGACTTGTATTTTGTGCCGACCTTCTCTCATCCTGTGACTTAGAATGCCTTAACCTTCTGCGAGTGTAGCCAGTAGGTCTCATTTTACCCAGCCCCTATTCAACATGGAGTTGCTCTGGTTCAAACGCCTCTGGCATGCATACTAGACTTAATTCCTAAGGGCTGTAACTTGTCATTTTCCATCCTCTTTCACAGGTAGCATCACTCACTGCTGCTTTCTTAGACATAGTACAGCATATTCCACTCTTCCAACCAAAGGTCCTCCCTCCAGGCTGTGTTTCTAGTCTTTAGATATCTGAAGAAACCTCTTTCCTCTAACACCTCTCTGGGGGTCCTGATTTTATGTCACTTAGCAGGAAGTACAGTAAGGTCAAGTTCGAGGGCTTAGAGACACAGAATGAAAGGCTCACTCTTTAGATAGCCCCTGTAGGAATTCAGGACAGCTTAGGAACCAAGCGTATCATGGGTCCTCCAATGAATTTCCCACCCATGTCTGTGAGAATGGCCTATCCAGCTAGACAAGTTCTTGATTTAGTATTCTTCAAATTTCCCAAGAAACCCCCAACCTTCCTAGAAATAAAAGCCAATCAGGATTGCTGGGAGATATAGCCACGTTACATATCAAAAAACCATCAGATAAAACATACCAAATGTTATTGTTGAACAACTCTCACCTAGACAGTTCAAGCTGCAAGATTGCCGTCAGCCCAGGTGCCTCACATTTACATTTCTTTGATTCCAAAACATCACTAGTTTTAGAATGCATCCTACCTTAAATAGTGAAAGAGAGCACTGGCAAGTTTCTTTTGACATCTTGATCCCAGAAACATTAAGAGGTAGGAGGAAATGTGTCTTAAAACCGAAGAATTACGTTAATATCTTATGGGAACCCATGAATCAGATCACAAAGGTAGGTTCAGCTGGAGTCCAGTGTTATGCAAAAACGGAAGCAGAAGTGACTGAACATTATAAAGTAACAATCCTTTGGCGCCTCTTGATTATTCCATGGCAATTGGAGTACAAATAACTAAAACTGTGCATGGATTACAATGTCATGGCTACATTTCCAATTTTGCATCTCATAGGGAGAAAGCACCCCTCCAAAAAAAAGGGACAATTTTAAGGGTCGAAACCTCCAGGAAAAAAAAGTAGCCTAATTAATGTATTAAAAATTTACTTCATGTCAGTGAGGACAATCAATGAATAAAATTCCTAAAGTGACGATTGAATCTAGTCAACTGCAATTATATAAAATGTCCCCATGCCACTGAATGATGTTTTTTCATTCTGTCAAGGCATTCCTTCTAGTTGGCGTTTGAGTTGCTGTTAAAAAAAAAATGCCTTTGTTCCCTAGCTGAGTTCAGAATCAACCAAGGGAAGAAATGAGAATCAGATGAATGGAATTAAATATCATCTCCATCACAACAATATATTGAAAAGAGTAGCCAGACATCCTGGCCAGTGGCTTCTCTGACTCTCTGTAGCCAGTTTAGAGCTTGGAATTCTCTATCTGAAGGCAAGCTTGGTCTGCAAAGTGGATTCACTTAACCGTGATTTCTGTCATGAACTAGCTCAGAGAGAAGAAGGTAGTTTTACTCATAAATTTTAATAAATTACCTCCATCTAGGCAAGAAATGTGCACCAGTGCATATAACTATCCAGGCACCTCTTCAGTGGTAAAGAGTGGGAGGAGGAGATAAGGGGCCAGGAGTATCCTGGGGGGAAATTCTTCAGGGAAACCAGATAAATAGGCTACACAAGTTTTCTAAAGGATATGTTTATTCATTTGATGTGGTAGCCTCCAAGGTAGTTTCCAATGACCCCTACTCCTAGTATTCACACCCTTGTGTAGTCCTCTCTCAGATTGTACTGGCATTAGTCCGTGTGACCAGTGACATATGGCAGAGTGACGTTGTATCACCTCCAACATTAGTTCATAGAAGACATTGTGGCTTCCACCTTGGGGGCTGTCTGTTGGCTCAGGCCAAAGGAAGTCAGTTGTGTTGTGGGCAGTCCTAAGCAAAGCATTATGCCGAGAGGAAGCCTCTAGCCAACAGCCAGGGAGAAACTGAGGCCTAACAAAGCATGTGGGTGAGCTCAGAAGTGGATTCTTCAGCCCTAGTCAATCCTCAGGATGACTGAAGCCCCAGGCAACAGCTCGAGTGGAACCTCCTGAGAAACTCTGAGCTGGAACTGCCCAGCTAAGCTGCTTCCCGATCCTCAGAACTTGTAGGAGATAACAAATGTTTGTTGTTTTAATCAGCTAAATTTTGGGGTAATTTGTTATGCAACCAAACATAATTGGAGCATTTAACTGGCATTTATTTTATACATTTGTGAGTTTCTACTCGTTTGTGAATTTTTTTTTTTTTTTTGAGATGGAATCTCACTCTGTCACCAGACTGGAGTACAGTGGTGCTATCTTGGTTCACTGCAACCTCTGCCTTCCAGGTTCAAGCGATTCCCCTGCCTCAGCCTCCTAAGCAGCTGGGATTACAGATGTGCACTACCACGGCCAGATAATTTTTATACTTTTAGTAGAGATAGGGTCTCCTCATGTTGGTTAGTCTGGTCTCTAACTCCTGACGTCAGGTGATCCATCTGCTTGGGCCTCCCAAAGTGCTGGGATTACAGGCATGAGCCAGAGCACCCAGCCTCATTTGTGAATTTCTGCAGTAGTCTGTCCCCAAGATTGGCCATATAGGAAAACTCAAATGTGCATGGGCTTGTAAGGATCCTTCCTTATGACAACTCTGGGACATCAGTTAACTGATTTCGAGTTTACAGCATCTACATACAGAACTATGACTCAGAGAGCTTAAACATTATGTTCAAGGCTACAAGTAGGCTAGTTATGATAAAATAGCTAATGAAAGTTAAATGTGGTTGCCTGCCATGTGTCGAGAGTCTCCTTAGTTTCTAGATATGCAGGAGAGAAAACAAGACTTACACTAATATTCCACTAAAAACACAGATGTGTTAAAGTTTTATTGCTGCAGGCTCCAGAATGACAGTGTGGTGTATGCGGCAGGGGCAGGGATCTCAACCTCTTTGAGTGCCTTAGAATGCACTCTGGGGAACAGTTTTCATATTTTTTGCCTTCATGAGTCATGTGTACCCTGAAAAGCCTAGGATAGCAAGAGATGTTGGCTGGGATGTGGGCAACCATTGTGATGCAGAAATCCATTTTAAAGCAGGCTTCATTTAAGGACAACCTTGGTAATGGGTAGAGATTGAACTGCCAGAGAGGTCTCAAGGAGATTGGGCATACAAAATGGAAAGCTGTGATTCAGTGTCATTTAGGTTTTTTTTTTTTTTTTTTTTTCTTGACGGGGTCTTACTCTGTCACCCAGGCTAGGGTGCAGTGACATGATCATAGCCTACTGCTGCACCATACTCCTGGGCTCAAGCAATCCTCTCATCTTAGCCTTCCAGGTAGCTAGGATTACAGGCATTCACCACCACACCTGGGGATTTTTTTTTGTAGAGATGAGATTTCACCGTGTTGACCAGGCTGTTCTCGAACTCCTGACCTCAAGTGATCTGCCTGCCTCAGCCTTCTAAAGTGTTGGGATTACAGCAGCTCAGTGGATGAGGGATCCTGGCCAACATCTCCAGTGGGAAATGGCTAAAAATGCCAGATGAAAAATAAATTTTAAATAAATTATTAAATGAATCAATGAACTGGCAAGAAAGTAAGAAGCACTCAAACCAAAAATCAAGTGAAGATTGGAACTCAAAAAAGGAAGCATAGATGCTGCTTCTTTACCTTGAGAGCATTTACTAAATAAGATGAACTTGAAGTTGGGTTTTATTTCCTTTTGGGCTGTGGAATGCAGGACACAAGCTTGGGGCCTATCCAGAACAGGAAGTCTAATGGAAGACATCCATCATAAAGCTGAGACTTCAGAGATTATACCCTTCAAGCAAGGAAAAACTAGAAATAAACCAGTCCTGCTATCCTCAGGGAATTTTATCAAAAATTACGAATGATGCTAGTATAGGATTGGGGCTGGGTTCAGTCTCCCTTGAAAATTTGCAATAACAAACAGATTCTCTCACGCCTGTAATCCCAGTACTTTGGGAGGCCGAGGCGGGTGGATCACGAGGTCAAGAGATCAAGACCATCCTGGTCAACATGGTGAAACCCCGTCTCTACTAAAAATACAAAAAATCAGCTGGGCATGGTGGCACATGCCTGTAATCCCAGCTACTCAGGAGGCTGAGGCAGGAGAATTGCCTGAACCCAGGACACAGAGGTTGCGGTGAGCCGAGATTGCGCCGAGCCGAGATTGTGCCATTGCACTCCAGCCTGGGTAACAAGAGTGAAACTCCGTCTCAAAAACAACAACAACAACAACAACAACAACAAAAACAGATTCTTCTCATGCTAGTTTGCACCCAAAATTCACACTGTCTAGATGGTAAAAAAAAAAAAAAAAAAAATCTTAACCTGAGGTTTTAGTATAGAGTATTGCCATACTGGTAGTACTCCAGTTCAGTAGACAGAACAAATGA
This sequence comes from Cebus imitator, assembly GCF_001604975.1. Taxonomy (NCBI): domain Eukaryota; kingdom Metazoa; phylum Chordata; class Mammalia; order Primates; family Cebidae; genus Cebus; species Cebus imitator. The sequence continues at coordinate 1,279,794 of NW_016107633.1, forward strand.
AAATTCTCTTTCTGGAGGAATCCACCTTTATTATAATCTCAAGCATTTGCCTGGATAAAGTTCTAAAAAAATGAGCATATGGTAAGAAGAAATAAACAAAAGCATGCACAAAATGCACATACACACTCAAAGCATCGTGAGAGAGAGCCAGCAGAAAAATACATAGCAGAGCTTACAGAGTAATGTACAGGGTAATATAAATTTATATAAAATGTATGACAACAACATCACAAAAGCCCTGATGGGAGAAATGGGAATATACTATTGTAGAGCTCTGATACTATATGTGAAATGCCACAATACTATTTGAATGTAGATTGTGATATGTTAAAGATGTATTATAAACTCAAAAACAACTATGAAAATAATAAAACAAAGAGTCATGTCTAACAAGCCCCCAAAAAAGAGATAAAATAGAATAAAAAGTCAATTAATTTAAAAGAAGTTAGAAAAAGAGGAAAAGAGAAAGAATAGAAGAAACAAGTGGAAAGCAAGTAGCAAGATAATAGACTTAAATCTAACCATATCAATTATGACATTAAATGGTCTATACACCTCAAAAGGCAGAGATTCCTAGATTGGCTAAAAAAGCAAGACCTGACTATATGCTGTTTACTACAAACACACTTTAAATATAGAGACACAAATGGGTTAACAGTAAAAGAATGGAAAAAAGATACATTATGCTATCTTTAGTCAAAAGAAAGTTAAACAAGGATTATCTTATCATTTTCATTTATCAATGATTAAAGTGATAGAAGAAATAACTATTCCAAATGTTTATGCACCCAATAACAAAGCTTCAAAATACATGAAGCATAAAATGATAGAACTGCAAGAAGAAATAGACAAATCTGCAATTATAGTAGGAGACTTCAGTATTCCTCTATCAAAGATTCAGTAGGCTTTGTTGGGGCTAAGATGCTGCATTTGCCAATGCTGTCATAGACCATTTGAATAGCAAGATGCTGGAATTTAAGTCAAGAGAAAATATCCAAAATGAATTATAAAAACCAGAGAATGGGAAAGACAGAAGAAAGGGTAAGAGATACGTGCATATAGTAAGAAAGCTCAACATATAAGTAATTAAGTTCCAAGAAAAGGAGAGAAATAATAGGATAGAAATAATATATGAAAAGATAATAGCTAAGAATTGGTCAAAAAGACATCAAGCCACAGATTCATGAAGTCTGAAAATTTCAAGTAGGGTAAATATGACTAAAACTACACCCTCTAATTATCTATCTATCTGTCCATCTATCTATCTAATCTGTTAAAAAACTAAAGACAAAGAGAAAATCTTAAAAGCAGCTATAGAAAAAAATAAAGATTACCTTCAAAGAAGTGACACTTAGATTGATGGTTGACTTGTCAATAATGGAATGAAAAGGAATTGAATTGGCTAGAATGATAATCTTAAAATGTTGGGGAGAAAAAAAAAAAACCTGTCAACCTGGAATTTTATACACAATTAGAATATCCTCCAAGAATAAAGATTAATTGAACATGTTTTTACATAAACAAAACAAATGGAGAGAATTAAATACTAGCAGATTTTCACTAAAGGACATGCTGAAGGAAAAATTGCCCCAGATTGAAGCTTGGTGATTCAGGAAGTAATGAAGAACAACAAAAAGATTAATATGAGAGTAAATATAAATAAACTTTATAATAATGTCTCCTAAGGTTTAAAATATAAAGAGAAATAAAATACATGACAAGAATAACATGTAAGTCTGGAGAGGCAGCTGAGGACACTAGCCATTGAGGTCTACTTTAATCTAATGCTGGGGCTTGAGATGATTTGTAACTGAGTTGCAGTCCCTGCAAGAGCCTTCCTGTGGTTCATGCTTACTCCCAGGATACAGACTTGAGGTTCCATACAAAAGTTGGGGGCTCAGTAGTCATCTCCCTACTCAGCAGGCCTGAATACCAATCCCTTTCACTCTCAAGGGTATCAACCTTGTAGCTTAACCTTTTGGCTTCTCAGACTTCCCACCTCAGAATTGGCAGATGCCTTCTAAAGGAAAGTGGCCCCAAATGCTATTCTGTACTCCTGGGGTCTCCATCCTTTCCCAGATCTGCCTGGTAATTCCTTATTATCATGGCCGACCTCTCTGCTGCTTCCAAGCAGATTTTACTTTTTTCCAGATTCTCTAATTGTTTTTAGTTGCAGGGTTGGCAGAAACTGGTTCTGCATTACTCAAAGTAGAAGTACTTGTTTTGTTCCTGTTTTTCCAAAATTGTCTTGTCTTGAAAAAAGAAAATTGAGCTGCTACCTGCTTCATATACAATAATACATTCTACATAAATTAAAGGCTCAAATAAGAAAATTTTATAAGAAAATAGAATATCCTAATTTGACATTCTTAAGATAGAAGTAGTCAGACAGCATATCTAGGGGAAATAATTGATAAATTAGGCCAGAATAGAATATAAAAGTTCCTAACAACAATAGTCATCAAAACTAAAAGTAAAATGTAAGCCCATTTGGGAAAATATTTTTTATAAGTATCCATAATTGACCAAAGATTTGTATCCAGAATAAAGAAAAAGAAAGAAAAAAAGAGAAATGAACAAACATAATACACAAACAACTCAATAAAAAATGGCTAAAGATACAGACAATGATCTGAAGAGGAAGTTTTAGTAACAATAAGCATATGAAAAGATGCCCAACTCTCTAGTAGTTAGGGACTCAGAATTAAAACAGTGACATGTTTCATGCCCACCATATTGCCAAAATTAAAAAAGAAATCTGACAAGTGTTTGAAACAGATTGGAGGAACGGGAAGTCACCATGTAAGCCAGAGTGTAAATTGGAACAGCCAATTGTGCTTCAGAGGGCAGTATCTACTGAAAGTTGACTATATGCATTCCTTTCAACCCAACCATTTTTATATATCCTTGGGATACTCTTGAATGTGTACAAAGGAGACTTCTATAGAGTCTTTATTACAGCACTACGTATAGTGATAATAAAAAATGAGAACCTGTGTGCCCATAAATAGGAAAATGGATTAAAACAATTGAGATATATTTATATAATAAATTAACATAAAACAGCAAAAATTATTCAACTAGATCCATGTGCATCAACATGGATAAATCTTGAGACCATATTAATGGGAAGAGAACATGTTGAATGGTCACGTGTACAGTATGACATAATGCAAAGTTGTGGGGTTTTTTTTTTTTGAGACAGGGTCTTGCTCTGTTGCTCAGGCTGGAGTGCAGTGGTATGATCTTGGCTTACTGCAACCTCTGCCTCCCAAGCTCAGGCAATCCTCCTGCCTCAGCCTCCTGAGTAGTTGGGACCACAGGCACATGCTACCATGCCCAGCTAACTTTTTGTACTTTTGTAGAGACAGGGTTTTACCACATTGGCCAGGTTGGTCTTGAACTCCTGAGCTCAAACAATCCATCCACCTCGGCCTCCCAAAGTGCTGGGATTACAGGTGTGAGCCACTTTGCCCGGCCCAAAGTTTAAAACTAAGGAAAAAACAATACTAAAACTTCTTTTAAGATGCATGCAGAGGCTTTAAAGATATAACAACATCTTTATGGAAAGGACACACACCAACTTCCAGTTACCTCTAGGGGATAAGCATTGGGACAGAGGAAAGAAATGGGGTCTTCACCTCTGGTGGTAATGTTTTATTTCTTATACAACAAAAACAAAATATAACCCTGAAACAAATGTGGAACAATGTTAATATTTTTAAGTTTAAAAAATTAATTAAATAAAGCATAGAAGAGGCTGGGTGCAGTGGCACACTCCTGTAATCCCAGCACTTTGGCAGGCCAAGGCAGGCAGATCACATAAGGTCAGGAGATGGAGACCAGCCTGGGAAACATAATGAGACTCCTTCTCTGCTAATACAAAAAAATTACCTGGGCACTGTGGTGTATGCCTGTGGTCCCAGTTACTCAGGAGGCTGAGGTGGGAGAATTGCTTGAGCCTGGGAGGTTGAGGCTGCAGTGAGCTGAGATTGTGCCACTGAACTCCGGCCTAGATGTCAGAGCAAGACCCTGTCTCAAAATAAAATAAAATAAAATAAAATAAAATAAAATAAAATACAGTTCCCAATGCATAAAAAGCATTGAAAAAAAAAAAAAAAGGGATGGAGTGATTGAGGAAAAGAAAAAATCAGACCCAGTGATGTCCCTAAGTGTCATAACCATCAGCAGGGCTAACGGTGGGGACATTGACAACATTTCACATGGGGGATGCTTTTTAAAAACTAGTTCTATTGTGAGTGGGGAACGTTGTATTGGCATGTGTGCAAAGAAGGCTGAAAGAAACGTCAGGATAGAGATGAATGACCTGGAAGGAGCCTTACTGATGTTAGGTTCTTTGGAACTACAGGAGAGTCACCCTTGTTGGGGCATCTTTATCCATAATCTGGAGGTCTAGGCTTGAAAGGGACACCAAGCCCTTCACAGGTGTGAGATTTCAGGCTGGTTTCACTGGGTTGTAGAGAAGGCCAAGAATGGGTGGGCAAGAGGGGGTCACCTGAACTCTCCCAAGTGGGTTCTGAGTGATGCTAGTCCCCCAAAGGAATGCAGGTCTGGCTGTTATCAGTTGGCCTGGGCTAGTGTGCCATTGAGGACCAAGCTGAGAGCACTAGCTGGGGAGTGACTTGCATTTTGCAGATACTAAGGGAGGACAGCTTGCCTGGCAGGCCAGGAACAGACAAGGCAAAGCTGCAAGGACATCTGATCAGGGTTTCCAAACCTGTGGTGCCAAATTCATGTTCCTTGAATATAGCAAATTAATATTTAAGAGAGGCCACCAGATGCAGTGGCTCATACCTGCATTCCCAGCACTTTGGGAGGCTAAGGCAGGTGGATCACTTGAGACCAGGAGTTCGAGACCAGCTTGGCCAACATGGTGAAACCCTGTCTGTACTAAAAATACACAAATTAGCTGGGTGTGGTGGTGCAGGCCTGTGGTCCCAGCTACTTGGGAGGCTGAGGTGGGAGGATAGCTGGCGTCTGGGAAGTTGAGGCTGCAGTGAGCTGTGATTGTGCTGTGGCACTGCAGGTTGGGTGACGGAGTGAGACCCGGTCTCAAATAAATAAATAAATGAATATTTAAGAGAGGAAAATGTAGGACAGAAGAAAAAAAAAACCCACGTTGTACAAGACCTTTTAAACTTCTGTCTCTAGTGGTGCCCACTGAAAGACAAAAACCTGTCAAAAAGATTGTACTTACCGTGAGAAGACTTTGGGATCCAGCCTTGACCCCTGAACTTGCTTGGATGAGTCCCGTCTGGATAACCCACGACTGACCGAGAACCCCTGCTTGGGCTTCCCTGTGGGCTTGAGTCTGACACAGTTACTCCCTTCCTCTTAGGAAGAGGACAGAGCAAGCTCACATCTAGGGCACCATTTGCCATCCCCATAGCCAATTGTCCAAAGAGATGTAAAAATTCCCATTTTTCCGAAGTATCAAAAAACGTAATGCTAAGGAAGATATAGCCATCCTCCCTAAACTCAGCTTTTGTGTAAATTAAGCAGTGTGTTACTAATTGGTGTCCAGGTGACTAAAAAAGCCTTGTTCGAAGATCTGTTTTTAGTTTCCTGTTTGTGTGGGAAGTACCTTATTTTTCAGCTTGTTAAAGAGCTTTCTGATTTACAAGGATTTCATCGCAATTGAATAATGAGATGCTGCTTAATGTATTGTTGTTCAAAAATGTGTTCCCCCCATTGTGTTAAGTATGTTCTTGCATTGCTAAAAGGAATTACCTGAGACTGAGTAACCAATGAACAAAAGAGATTTCACTGACTCAATTCCACAGGCTGTACAAGAAGCATGGCTGGGAGGGCCTCAGGAAACTTACAATCATGGCAGAAGGCAAAGGGGAAGCAGGCACGTCTTCACATAGCGAAGGAGAGGGGAAGCACTACACACATTTAAACAACCAGATCTCCTGAGAACTCACTCACTGTCATGAGATCAGCAAGGGCAAAGTCCACCCTCATGATCCAATCGCCTCCCACCAGGCCCCTCCCCCAACATTGAAGATTACAATTCCATATGAGATGTGGGCAGGGATACACAGCCAAATCACATCACACCTCTAGTGACATGTCTTTTTCTTTTTCCTTCTTTTTTCCTTTTTTTGCCCAGGATGGAGTGCAGTGGTGCAATCTTGGCTCACTGCAGCCTCTGACTCCAGGGTTCAAGCGATCCTTGTGCCTCAACCTCCTGAGTAGCTGGATTACAGGCACACACCACCATGCCTGGCTAATTTTTGTATTTTTAGTGGAGATGGGGTTTTGCCATGTTGGCCAGGCTGGTCTTGAACTCCTGACCTCAAGTGATCCACCTGTCCCCGCCTTCCAAAATGCTGGGATTACAGGTGTGAGCCCCTGCGCCTGGCCTAGTTATAATTCTTAAAAAGAAATGAGTGCCATTATTTTCATTCTTAATGTAAGCAGCATGGTCAATTTTCTCCTAAAGCTGTCTCTCTTATAGTATGTGAGTTTGTAACTTAGGAGAGTCGGGAGGGAGTTTGTTTTTACATATTTGAAAAGGTGTACTATACTAAATTTTTCTGTGAGACTTATAAAGCAGTTAAAATATGATCAATCTTTCTCGTGATCAGATACTGGAGATGTTCAAAATGAACTGATGAATTTAAATATTGTTGAATATCTTTCTAAAAGTCATTGATAATTATAGAGTGTTTATCTTGACTCTGGCTAAAGGAAGATAATTCTATTGATGAACAAATATTCACTAATAGTATTTTTTGATTCTGCGTAAATGTAAAGAAAAAGCCAGTTGATAGAGTAATTAAATTTATCTGGGCACACAAAAGTGAGTTGGCATCAAAAAGGGAGAATGAGGCCGGCTGCAGTGGCTCACGCCTGTAATCCCAGAACTTTGGGAGGCCGTGGCATGTGGATCGCTTGAGCTTAGGAGTTCAAGACCACCCTGGGCAACATGGTGAAAAACTCTCTATAAACATGTAAAAATTAGCCAGGTGTGGTGGTGGGTACCTGTAATCCCAGCTACTAGGGAGGCCGAGGTAGGAGGCTTGCTTGAACCTGGGAGGTTGAGGTTGTAGTGAGCCAAGATCGCGCCACTGCACTCCAGCCTGGGCGACAGAGTGAGACTCCCATCTCAAAAAAAAAAAAAAAAAATTAAAACATTCACGCAGAGACAAGGCCTTGCTGGCCTGAGTCTTGGGCCTCACAGCCAGAAAGCAAGGCCCAGGCCAGTGTCCTGGGATTTGTTCACTGCAATTGACTTTGACCATTACAGACAAACAGAACATATTAATATCTTTCATGATGCAGTTGATGGTGGCCAAAAGACTTTTGATCATTGTGGGCCAGACACCACAGTAAGTACTCCGGATGCATTCCCTCATTTAATTACTCCACTAGCACTATCATTAGTCCCATTTTGCAGATGAGAAAACTGAAGTTGAAAGTAATTCAGGAGCACGAATTGAGGAAGACAGATGCTGGAGTTCACACCCAGGGCTATGTGACTCAAAAGCCCTGTTCTCTTAACCTCTGCTCAGGCCTTTTGGTTTATTTCAGAGTTTTTCGTTGACCCCTTCACAAGTGGAATCCTCCTGGATTCTCAATTCTCATTGCTGAGGCTAATGCTTAGCTCCAAATCTTCTGTCTTGGTCATAGAATTCTTTATTTGGGGCAGGATGAAGGGATCTTCGTCTGCCGTGCAGTCCCTCCTGTTCCATGCAAACATAGACACACTTTTTAAATCTTCAAATGTACCAATATATGGGGATCTTAAGATATTCCTTTTTGGCTGGGCATGGTGGCTTATACCTGCAATCCCAGCACTTTGGGAGGCTGAGGTGGGTGGATCACTTGAGGTCAGAAGTTTGAGACCAGCCTGGTCAACATGGCAAAACCATTTTTTGTATTTTTGTGCTAAAAATACAAAAATTATCTGAGTGTGGTCGTGCACATCTGTAATCCCAGCTACTCGGGAGGCTGAGGCAAGAGAATTGCTTGAACCCAGGAGGTGGAGTCTACTGTGAGGTGAGATCGTACCACTGCACTCCAGCCTGGGTGACAGAGCAAGACCCTGTCTAAAAGGAAAAAAAAAAAGCTATTCCACTTTTTAAAACTAGTGATAATTCTATTTTGAGCACTTTTCACCTCTCTTTAGGATCCAGAGGAGGGAGAAGTTACTCTGGCAGGGAGTTGGCAGTAAGGGTGACCAGGGACAGCTTCATGGAAGACTGGGCACTGGAGATGGGCTCGGAAGGCTTTTGCAGGCAGAGCTGGTGGAGCAGGTGTGTGAAGACCATGGGAAACATGGGTGACATCCTTGCCCTGGCTCTCCCCTCAGTGACAGGGCTAGTGTGTGCTGGAAACGTTTTTTCTTGAGACAGGGTCTTGCCCCATTGCTCTAGCTGGGATGCGGTGGTATGATCATGGCTTACCGCAGCCTCAACCTCCTGGTCTTAAGCAATCCTCCTACTTCAGCCTTTCAAGTAGCTGAGACTACTGGTGTGCACCACCATGCCTGGCTAATTTTTGTATTTTGGGTAGAGATGGGGTTTTTCCATGTTGCCCAGGCTGATCTTAAACTCCTGGTCTCAAGCAATCCTCCTGCCTTGGCCTCCTATAGTGCTGGGGTTACAGGTGTGAGTCACCATGGCTGGCCTGGACACTCTTAAATGTTAAGTGCTGAAGATGAGATACTGTATGATTCTGAATACGGAGTTCGAGGGAAGAAAAGGTGTGTAGCGATGCTTGCTTGGATGCAGAGAAAATCTCACAGAAAATTTAATCCTGGGAGTTGCATGGCTGCAGCAGGAGGGCAGAGCCCCAGGTGGTGGCAGAGTGGGAGCAAGTGTGGCCTCCTCTGTGACCATAGCTCCCCTTTGGCTTCTTCTTTCTACTGGTCCTCTCCTCGGCAATGGTTCTCAGATCTCTTTCACATATATTTGCCTTCAAGTAACGTTTTGCCAGTTTCAGTCTTTCAGGGAGAGTCATGGTGCACGGACAAGGCTGTCCTTAAAAGTGTCCCCACAGCTCTAAACCTGTCATTCTTATTTCTGCCCAGAGAGAGGCAGGAAGACCATTCATTGCAAAGAACTGCTGAGTTGCTCACTGGCATTAGAGTGTGCTGTTGTGACTGGTCTTGGCTGAGAAGAGCAGTGAGTTTTATGAAGCGACAACCTTCAGTTTGTAAGTCTAGAGCTAGGGAACATGAGTCTTAGAACAAAGAGAGAGATGTGGGTGCAGACTGGGTTCTAAACCCAGAGTTTATGTTCGGCTTCTCTTTATTTCCTAGCTGTTCTGGGCACAATTTTCAACACTCCCAATACCTAGGGTCTCTGCCTATAAAGCAGTAGCGACAACCATGTGTGCTCCAGAGGAAGTTCCCAGCACGTGTCTGGCATGGAGCTGGGTTCAGTAGAAGTGCTTTGAATCTGAATCTAAGTCCTCCCTTCACAAGACTGTTTTTTTTTTTTTGTTGTTGTTTGTTTTTTTTTTGAGATGAAGTCTCCCTCTGATGCCCAGCTGGAGTGCAGTGGCATGATCTCACCTCACTGCAACCTCTACCTCCTGGGTTCAAGTGATTCTCCTGCCTCAGCCTCCTGAGTAGCTGGGATTACAGGCATGTGCCACTACGCCCAGCTAATTATTGTATTTTTAGTAGAGACAGGGTTTCACCATGTTGGTCAGGCTGGTCTTGAACTCCTGACTTTGTGATCTGCCTGCCTCAGCCTCCCAAGGATTACAGGAGTGAGCCACTGTGCCTGGCCTACAAGGTTGTTTTTTTTTTTTTTTTCATCCATTGAACAACTGGTCTCCAACGCTGAGAGAAAATACCTTCCAAGCTCCATTGGAAGCTGCTGGAATTTAAAGGACAGAGAGGTCATTCCCAGTTCTGAGTGAGGTTGAGCCCACCATCCTGCAAGGGAGCAGCTGTGGCCATGTCCTCTGGAGTAATAGGCCAGGAGGTGAACGTGAATGATGGTGTCCCCATCGTCGTGTGCTGCAGTGAGCTCTTAGCACATCCCTGTGTCATGGGTGACTGCAGGCTGCACATGCAAAACGTGGCTGATGCAGGCAGAGAGCTTGTATTAGTCCGTTTTCACACTGCTGTAAAGATACTACCCATGGCGGGGTGCAGTGGCTCATGTCTGCAATCCCAGCACTTTGGGAGGCCAAGGCAGGTGGATCATTTGTGGTCAGGAGTTCAAGAACAGCTTGGCTAACAAGGTGAATCCCTTCCTCAACTAAAAAATACAAAAATTAGCCAGGTGTGGTGACTAATGTTTGTAATCTCAGCTACTTGGGAGGATCTCTTGAACCTGGGAATTGGAGGTTGCAGTGAGTGGAGATGGCACCACTGCACTCCAGCCTGGGTAACAGAGTGAGACTCCTCAAAAAGAAAAAAAAAAAAAAAAAAGATACTACCCGAGACTGGGTAGTTCATATAGGAAAGAAATTTGGTTGGCTCACAGTTCTGAATAGCTGGGGAGGCCTCAGGAATATGGTGAAAGGTGAAGGGGAAGCAAGGACCTTCTTCACATGGCGTCAGGAGAGAGACAGTGCAGGGGAAACTGCCGCTTAGAAACCATCAGCTCTCTCTTGAGAACTCACTCACTATTATGAGAATAGCGTGGGGGGACACCGTCCCCATGATCCAGTCACCTCCCATCAGATACCTCCCTTGACATGTGGGCGTTATGATTTAAGATGAGATTTGGGTGGGGACACAGAGCCAAACTATATAAGAGCTCATCTGGCAGCTACCCCCAGAACACCTCCCAAGCTTCCGGACCCACTCAGAAAGCCTAGCTAATGATCATGGAAGGTGTGATGGTTAATACTGAGTGTCAAGTTCATTGGATTAAAGGATGCAAAGTATTGATCCTGGGTGTGTCTGTGAGGATGTCGACAAAGGAGATTAACATTTGAGTCAGTGGGCTGGGAAAGGCAGACCCACCCTCAACTGGGTGAACATCATATAATCAGCTGCCAGCAGGGCTAGGATAAAAGCAGGCAGAAGAATATGAAAAGAACAGACTGGCTTAGCCTCCCAGACTACATCTTTCTCCTGCGATGGATGCTTCCTGCCCTTGAACATCAGATTTCAAGTTTTTCAGTTTGGGGACTTGGACTGGCTTCTTTGCTCCTCAGCTTGCAGACGGCCCATTGTGGGACCTTGTGATCATGTGAGTTAATACTACCTAAGAAACTCCCCTTTATATATATTATGTGTGTATATATATATATGTATGTGTGTGTGTGTATATATATATATAAATTATCTGTCTGATAATACAGAACTAATTATCCTGACTAATACAGAAAGAGAGCCTCTGGTTAGCAGATGAGCAAAGACAGGTAAAACCAGGGCAAATAGCCAGTGCACCAGGGCTGTCTCCAGTGGGACCCATGAGCCAGGCTGGTGACTCAGGAACCACGGGTACCACCCCTCTTTGGAGAGTAGAAGTTTTTACCTGTTCCTGCTTTTTGAGGGCTCCTTGTAGGGTGCACTGCGGGACTGAATGGCACCGAGTAAAATCACGAAGGGATTTGACATCAGACATCTCTGGTTTTGGCAGAATTAGGAATAATTCTAGAAGGTGCTGCATATTGAACAAAAATACAGAGTATCCTGAATTTCCAATTGAGACACTGATTCTTATTTCAAGCAAAAATGCCTGTGTTTTCAGAAAGACAAATACTTCATAATTCCACTTGTATGAGGTATCTAAAGTTGCCAAATTCATAGAATCAAAATGTGGAGGGATGGTTTCCAGGCCTGAGGGGAGGGAGAAACAGACAGTTACTAATCAACAGGCACAAAATTGAGACAGAGTCTCACTCTGTCTCCCAGGCTGGAGTGCAGTGGCACAATCATAGCTTACTGCAGCCTCCAGTTCCTAGGCTCAAGCAATCCTCCTGCCTCAGCCTTCCAAGTAACTGGGACTACAGGTACATACAGTCACACCCAGCGAATTATTTTATTTTTTTGTAGAGACAGGGTCTTGCTGTCTTACCGAGGCTGGCCTCGAATTCCTGGCCTCAAGCGATCCTCCTGCCTCAGCCTCCCAAAATGGTGAGATTACAGGCATGAGCAGCACAAAGTTTTAGTTAAGCAAGATCAATCAGTTCTAGAGCTCTGCTTTGCAACATTTTGCTTGTAGTTAAAAAAAAACCCCTGTATTGTCCACTTCAAAAACGTGTTAAGAGTGTAGATCTCATGTTAAGTGTTCTTACCACAATAAAATAACATTAAAAATGCCTACATTTTAAGGGATGGTTTTCCTGGAAAGGCTGTACAAAGAGCGTAGGCAAATCTCATCAAGGAGCAAGTTACCCATGACAGTAAATGAGAACTGCACATGAAACATGAGAATTAAAATTAGATGGGTCTTTCTTTTCCCCCAACCATCTTACTTTTTATAGTTATTTCGGAGAAATCTGCATTTTTCACTTGGAATGTGCTGTGCCTTTGTCGGCCAGCGATGTGTACCAGTCTGCCTGGCTGTTTCCGCTGGCTTGTCAGGCTCACTAATTAGAGAACTGCAGCGTGATTCACCTTGTTAATTAGAGGGACTTGCACACGGAGCCCTTCGGGCAGTGTATGAGAAAGCCTCGCACCAGTGCCCCGAGAACGATGCAGTCTGTGAAGTCATTCTTCTCATCTACCTTCTATTTTTCATTTGAAATGAATAAATCATCGAGATTTTCCTTGTGGAGTGAGAATGCAAGAATTCACATCTTTGTAAGATGTAAATTACATGTGATCAATAGGAAGCGATGACGCGCACATTGTACTTACATGATTTCCTAATTTACTCCTTGTCAGGGTCTGAGAAAATGGCCTGAAATATTTGTCTCCTTTCCAAGAATCAGTACCCTTCATCTGGTAAAAGAGGGTGTTGAGTGAGAAACACAGCTGTTTTATTTCAGCTGCTAGAGTCTGGTCCAGTGGTTTGTTGTTCACTTGCACAGAGGGAGGGGGAAGCTTCTGGAAGCCAGGCCTCAGAAGAGCTCTCCAGAGCAAGCTCCTTCTCCCCAGCTTCCCCCAGGGACTCGTCTGCTTGGGAAGAGACAGGGCATGGCAGGTAACTTTGATTGAGATATTCTTTTGTAATAGAGATCCCCACTTTTTGGAATTGAGGTTTTAGATGTGTGTCTTTAAAATTTTTTTTAATTAAAAAAAATAATATTTTGGCTGTATTCAACTATGGACCCAGTCACAGAAGCAGGAGTGCCTCTAAACAGCATGTTACCTTCTTTCCTGTCTGTATAGGATACTTTGGAAATTGATTAAAATTAAGTGTTTCAGTTAAGTAAGTTTCAGCAGCTTTCTCTCCAACTACTTGATTAAAATAAAGAGTTATAGTGAAACAAGACTCTTTCTCAGGATTTCTCACTGGTGAGAAAGAGGCTCAGGATTTCTCACTGGTGAAAAGAAGCATGGTGCTTAAAGGTGTGGCTTTCCCATTAAAAAAAGCCAAGGGCTCAGGATTTCTCACTGGTGAAAAGAAGCATGGTGCTTAAAGGTGTGGCTTTCCCATTAAAAAAAGCCAAGGGCTCAGGATTTCTCACTGGTGAAAAGAAGCATGGTGCTTAAAGGTGTGGCTTTCCCATTAAAAAAAGCCAAGGGCTCAGTCCCATGGTCTGGGGGTCTCTGCTGAGGAGTCTGATTCAATAACCCTATTATCAGACAGGGGGGTGAATTGATGTTTGAAACATGGTTAACCTTTTTGTTCATTCATTGCAATTTGCAGTAATTGTACATGCTCACTCGCAGAGATTTTGGCCAAAGATTTGCAAACATTTCTTTAGAGAAAGAAAAAGATTTTATATTTATATCTGCTCTTCCTAGGAAGGGTATGGATGGACCAAAGTAGCTGTTTTCTAGAATGTGCTTTCCACCATTCTGAACATCTAATTTGGTGCCCAGAAGCACACACTGAGCACTTGCTGCATGCAAAACACCACCCTAGCCTGGAGGGAAACCCAGGACACAGAGACCATTCCTGTCCTCAGGGCCTCCTGGGCTCTGTGCAGTGGAGAAGCAACAAAGCACTAGCACACGGTGGTGAGTGCTCCAAAGCCCTTGTGCCAGCACAGGGGAGGGGAGTCAGGGCAGAAGTCACAGAGGGAGAGACACTTGTGAGGGCTCCTGGGGAATGAGTAGCGCTTGCCAGGTGCAGAAGGACTTGCAGGATTGGGGTACAGTTGGTGGGAATGCACGGTCTATTCCAGGGTGTAAGTGGCTTGGGAAGGCCAGAGAGTGGGCAAGAGGAGGGATGGCTGCAAAGGCGGGGAGATAGGGTTAAGTCCCAAAGGGTTGCCATTCCAGCCTCCAAATGTGACCTGGGCGTGCTTTTGGGTGCAGAATTATTTAGTATGTGCACTGTTGAGCTCTGGTTGGATGGACAGAGGGGTCAATGTGTGGGCACCGCAGATGGACTTTTTGGCTCAGCAGGAGCCCAGGCAGGTCTGTGGGACACCTTAGGGGGATGCAGGAGTATGTGGGGTTTCTTTGACATATTTGCCTTCTGCACAGTTCCAGCTCTGTGTGCAGGAACCAGCAGGCATAGGGAGTAAAGAGGGGAGGGGCCAGGCGCAGTGGCTCATGCCTGTAATCCCAGCACTTTGGGAGGCTGAGGTAGGCGGATCACCTGAGGTCAGGAGTTGGAGACCAGCCTGGCCAATAAAAACCCTCTCTCTAGTGAAAATACAATTATTAGCTGGGCGTAGTGGTGCATGCCTGTAGTCCCAGCTACTCGGGAGGCTGAGGTGGGAGGATCGCTTGAACCCAGGAGGCAGTAGTTGCAGTGAGCCGAGATTGCACCACTGCACTACAGCCTGGGTAACAGAACAAGACTCCATCTCAAAAAAAAAAAAAAAAAGGGGGGGGGAGGATGATGGTGGATAGAGATGGACCTACCAGGAATCTTACAGGAAAAAGCAGCCACCTCTGTTAGAGCCTCAATCTGTTCGACCTTGAGAATTTATTGAAGATCCAGGTTGTAACCACAGGCTCTCATGCAGCACTTCCAGACACCTCATTCAGCTCCTCCGACATGAGCTGGCACCTGCCCTTTGCTAGAGTCAGTGCAAATAACCAGTAATATAAAGATGAAAAAGACCATCTCCTGCCTGTAAGAAGCTTGCAAGAGCCAGGCAGAAGCAATACATATTTGCAGAGGTAGAGAGCTCATTCTTAAGTGTGAAAACAGCAGCCAGGAGCAGGGGCATTGTGAAGAAACGTGGCACTGGCGTTGAGTTTTACAAGAGGAATAGGGGCTTATTAGACCAGAATGGAGGGCAAGGGTCTTTGGACAAAGAGCAGCAAGTTCAAGAGCAAGGCCAGGTGAATGTACATGGTGTGTTCAGGGACTGCAAGGACTCACTAAGGTTCTGACCCAGAGAATGAGCCTGGAGGGTGTGCAGTAGGGCCCAGGGCAATGAGGACTGTAGCATTTAGGGCCAAATATAAACAGGTTTGGATTTGAATTTATACAGGAGACTTCTGCTGACTGCAGCTGTACAATGCCAGGGGCGCTTTTCACATTATTTTCTAAGGTTTTGTGCAATGTGATGGTAGAGGCTATTGTACCAGCCAGGCAAGATCTCACCAGCGCCTGAACCAGCACAGCCTGAGGGGATATTCTGAGGCCTCTGAGTGGTAAGATGTGAGGGCTATCCACAAGGAAGCTTCCAGCTCAGGAGACAGCATAATAGTGAATTAATACCCTTCTATTCTAGAGTCTAGCAGTTGCATCTTGTAGCTATGTGAGACTTCCTGCTTCACAGCTTACTGGTTTACAGCCATGGAAATGGAAAATCCAGCCACATTCCCACCCACTGTCCAAGTGGTGCTGGATCTGATGATGAATTCATTACCACCAGAACACACTGCTTCTTCTAAAGTGGTTGTGAAATGACATTTGCAAACTGTGGCACCCCTATCAATTTCATATGGTGTGTCTCCCACCTTTTTTTTTTTTTTTTTTTTTTTTTTTTTTTTTTTTTTTTTTTTTTTTTTTTTTTTTTTTTTTTTTTTTTTTTTTTTTTTTTTTAAAGAAAATCCCTCTTTGTTATGGTGACTGGTCCAGCTTGTACCAGGCATGAGGAAGAGGCTGCCAGGGGACACAGAGCCAGGCCCCTTTCTAATTCAGGGACCCCTGGGGCACCTCCATGGGAGTGAAACCACCTTCTCCTTTTCAGATAAGTCCTGTCTGTGGAGGGAGCTTTCCAGATCACAGAGAGAGGCTCAACACGATGTCTAAATATTGACTTAGCAGATGCCAGCAGCCCTCAAATAATCTGCTTAGTCTCTTCTCCCTGGGAAAGAGCGAGAGAGGTCAGCGCTCTACTCTGTCTCCATGGTGGTCACAACCAGCATTAAGCTTTGCTGTTTTCAGTTAGAAAAGTAGCTTGGATGTAATCTACTGTCTTAGTCTGTTTATGTTGCTATAAACAAATATCTGAGTTTGGGTCATTTTTAAAGAAAAGAGAGCTGGGCATGGTGGCTCATGCCTGTAATCTCAGCACTTTTCGAGGCCAAGTCAGGAGGATCACTTGAGGCTAGGAATTTGAGACCAGCCTGGGCAACATAGCAAGACCCCCATCTCTACAAAAGTAAAAACAAAATTAGCTGAGCATGGTGGTGCACATCTGTCAGCTCACCTAGTTAGGAGGCTGAGGCAGGAGGATTGCTTGCTTGAGCCCAAGAGGTGGAAGCTACAGTAAGCTATGGTCACACTACTACAGTCCAGCTGGGGCAACAGAGCAAGACAGTCTCTTAAAAAAGAAAGAAAGAAAGAAAAAGAGGTTTATTTGGCTCACAGTTCTGCAGCCTCATGCCAGCATTTGCTTCTGGTGAGGCCTTTAAGAAGCTTCCATCCATGGTGGATATTTGACCTTCAGTATCCAGGAGGGTCATGGTGGTCAGGAAGGTTACCCCATGACCCAGGAGCTGGCAGGCAGAGATCATAGGACAGGAGAAGGAGGGAGAGAGGAGGGGAAAGATGCTAGGCTTTATTTATTTATTTTGAGATGGAGTCTCACTGTGTTGCCCAGGCTGGAGTGCAATGGCGCAATCTTGGCTCACTGCAATCTCTGCCTTCTGTGTTCAAGTGATTCTCCTGCCTCAGTAGAGGAAAAAAAAAAAAGTAGTTTCCTGAGTAGCTGGGATGACAGGTGCCTGCCACCATGCTCAGATGATTTTTGTATTTTTAGTAGAGATGGAGTTTTGCCATGTTGGCCAGGCTGGTCTCAAACTCCTGTCTCCAAATGATCCCAACTCTCTTAGGAACTAAGAAGAGTGAGAACTCGCTCACCCCTTTGGGAGGGCATTAATCTATTCATGAGGGATCTGCCCCCATGACCCAAACACCTCCCTCCAGGCCCCACCTCCACCACTGGGGATCACATTTCAACATGAGTTTTGGAAGGTCAAATATCCAAAATGTAGCATCTCTAATCCTTTGAGATCCTCATTCAGCCGTCACCTATGTAAGCCAGGCAGCGTGCTGAGCACTGACATGATCTCTCACAGCCCCAGTGCTCCTCAGAGAAGAGCCTCCAGAAGGGTCATGTGGCTGGGGCCTCTCCAGGGGATTGGTGCTCTGCTTAAAACCTGAGTATCCCTGCATTTAAAGACTGCCTTGGTGCCAGGCTGTGTTTCTTTAGCAAGTAATTTTCTTTGGTAGCAATAGTTACGAGAAAGTGAAGAGGTGAAAGAAAAAAAAAAACCCAGTGAAATAAAAGCAGTATTAAAATAGCAACTGACGGCTGAGGCAGTGCCTCACACCTGTAATCACAGCATTTTGTGAGGCTGAGGCAGGCAGATCACTTGATATGAGAAGTTTGAGACCAGCCTGGCCAACATGGTGAAACCCCACCTCTACTAAAAATATATAAATTAGCCAAGCATGGTAGCATGTGCCTGTCTTCCCAGCTACTTGGGGGAGCTGAGCCAGGAAAATCACTTGAACCTGGGAGGCAGAAGTTGCAGTGAGCCGAGATCATGCCACTGCACTCCAGCCTGGATAAGGGTCTGTCAACCCAAGAGCAATGGTGCTGCTGGGCGATTTTTTGTGGGGATATGCAGGGAAGTGCAAACAGATGCAGATATCCAAACCACAGAAGGCTTGGTGGGTCTTCCAAGTGCTGGCAGCAAACTCTGACAATTGGTTTAAAATGCAAGCAGCCTCTCATCTTTCCTATTGGTCTTTTGCAAGACTAGCAAACAGTTCTTAAGTCTAAGTTTAAGGACTCATCTCAAAACAACTTTAACTCATGTTTTTGCTTCCAAATTTGGCGGCTTTATGGCTACATCCTGAAAATAAAATGTTTGGTGTTTTCCTAAGGGAGAGAACTATATTTGTAATTCTGCAAATATCTGTTGAGCACACTCTATGCACCAGTTCTGGGGGCATAGATCCTTGCCCTGCAGGTGCTCCTGGTCCTGTGGGAGACAGAGACCCTGGGTGGGCACCATCTCTGCAGGGTGATGTGAGCCAGGGTGGGAGTCAGCCCATGAGAGTATCTTGGTCAGTCTTTAGGAAGGTGGCATCCACGCAGAGGACAAGGGAGAGCTAGGGCTCATTAGGCAAGGGACATATTAGGGAGTAGGGGACAGGGCCAGGGGTTGATTCTAGCAAGAGGCAAGAGCGGGCAGAGGCCCAAGACTGAAGGGAGCCACACGCTCCTGCAGAGGTTGTAAAGGAGTAGCTGGAAGACTGCTTTGTGTGGCCTGTGCTATGTCACATTTTCTTCTTTAATTAGCTGTCAACATATAAATACAGAGAATTTTCACACACAAACAAAAAGCCAACCAAACCTGGATTTTTGGGTTCTCGTAAAACTCTGGCATCTGCATTACCACCTGATTGCAGTTGGCTGGAGCCCTGCATGGGGCAGCAGAGCCTTCCCAGCCCCTCGAGGCACTGGGGAGCTGTGGTGTGAGAGGCTGGTGCAGAGAGGGAGTGGGGCCTTGGGGGTGGGCTCCATGTCCTGCAGGCAGCAGAAAGCCAGGCGAGGGCTTTGAGTGTGGAGCTGCTGGAGCAGATTTGCCTTCAGAAAGATGTCTCTGATTATAGCTGGGGACTTGATGGGGCCAAACAGGAGTTTATTCACGATAGTTGGGGGCAGAGAAGTGATGGTGGGACATGTGGCATCTGAATAATGCCTCCCAAAGATATCAGGTCCTAATTCCTGGAATCTATGAAGGTTATCTTATATAGGAAAAAAAAAAAAAAGAGCCAGGCACAGTGGCTCATGCCTGTAATCCCAGCACTTTGGAAGGCCAAGGCGGGTAGATCGCTTGAGGTCAGGAGTTGGAGACCAGCTGGCCAACATGGTGAAACTCTGTCCCTACTAAAATTACAAAAGTTAGCCTGGTGTAGTTTTGCGTGCCTATAATCCCAGTTACTTGAGAGACTGAGGCAGGCAGGAGAATTGCTTGAAGTGGGGAGGCAGAGGTTACAGTGAGCCAAGAAAGCGCCACTGCACTCCAGCCTGGGTGATGGAGTGAGATTGAGTCTCCAAAAACAAAAAAGGACTTTGCAGATGAGATAAAGTTAAGGCTGTTGAAATGGGGAGCATCTCCTGAATTATGCAGATGGGTGCTAAATGCAACCACGCGTATCCTTCTAAGGAGGCAGAGGGAGATTTGATGCAGACAGAAGAGGAGACGGTGATGTGAACCATGGAAGCAAAGATAGGAGTGAGGTTGCCACCAGCCAAGGAATACGGAACTGGAAAAGGCACGGAGCAAATTCTCCTCCAGAGCCTGCCAACGTGTTGATTCTGGCCCACGGATACTGAATTTTGGCCTCCAGAACTGTGAGAAAGTCAATTTCTGCTGTCTTAAGCCACCGAGTTGGTGGTAATCACTTATAGCAGACATAGAAAATGGATTCAGACAGTGCCAGAGAGACCTAGGAGTGGAATCCACCAGACTGGGGACCGACTGGTTGTGCTTGGTGAAGGAAGCATTTAGGGGTACATCACATTGGGTGCCCTGGAAAGTGAGACTGAGACTCAGCCACAGGTGCTGGAGGGGAACCCATAGAGAGGACACTGAGAGAGCAAGGCAGGGAAGAGATCCCTGTAAAGGTGGGTGATTGAGCTGGAGCCTGCAGCCCTGCAGGGAACTTCATGTGAAACATACCTCCAAATTGTCCCTCGAAAGGACAGGAAGCGGGGGACACAAAATGCATCTGAGACCAGGCACGGTGGCTCATGTATGTCATCCCAGCACTTTGGGAGGCTGGGGTGGGAGGATTGCTTGAGCCCATGAGTTCAAGACCAGCCTGGGCAACATAGGAAGACCCCATTTCTACAAAAGCAAAAATTAGCCAGGTGTGGCGGTGTGGGCCTGTGGCCCCAGCTACTTGGGAGGCTGAGGTGGGAGGATTACTTGGGCTTGGAGAGTTGAGGCTGCAGTGAACTGTGATTATGCCACTACACTCCAGCCTGGATGACAGAGCAAGACCCTGTCTCAAAAAAGAAAAAAAAAAAAAATCACAGCTGCTTCAGGTTACTGTTTCTGACTTGGGCAAGTACTTGGGGGAGAAACCTGGTGACAAGAGCAGGGGCCAAGAGACAGTGCTGAGTCAGCAGTGGGTTGAATTTGCATCTCCTGGGGGGGTCCAGGCAGGCTGATCCAGGACACAGCAGAAGCTTTGGAAGCCATCAGAGTGGGTAAGACAATAAGTGGGCATGAATCTCTCATGAATGGCTTGGTAATGAGTGACTTCTCACTCTATTAGTTACCGTGAAATCTGATTGTTAAAAAGAGCCTGGCACCTTCTCTCTTTCGTTCCTTCTCTCATCACTTGACACACAGCTCCCCTTCTCCTTCTGCCATGATTAGAAGCACCCTGTGGCCTCACTGGAAGCAGATGCCAGCACCATGCTTCTTCTACAGTCTG
This sequence comes from Cebus imitator, assembly GCF_001604975.1. Taxonomy (NCBI): domain Eukaryota; kingdom Metazoa; phylum Chordata; class Mammalia; order Primates; family Cebidae; genus Cebus; species Cebus imitator. The sequence continues at coordinate 1,300,718 of NW_016107633.1, forward strand.
TAGAACTATGAGCCAAATAAACCTCCAGTCTCAGGTATTCCTTTATAGCAACACAAAATGGACTAAGTAAGTAAGGACAACTCTTTCAAGGAGAAAGATGGGGCAGAGCCTGCATCAAATGTGGACTTAAAACCCAACTATTCCATCAGTCAGTCAACAAACATTGTTGAGCACCTAATCTGTAACAGTCCCTGAAGAAACAGTGGTTATCAAAGGACAAAGCTGGCCGGGTGTGGTGGCTCATACCTATAATCCCAGCACTTTGGGAAGCCGAGGTGGGTGGATTGCTTGGGACCAGGAGTTCGAAACCAGCCTGGCCAACATGGTGAAACCCCATCTCTAGTAAAAATACAAAAATTAGCCTAGTGTGGTAGTGTGCTCCTGTAATCCCAGCTACTTGGGAGGCTGAGGCAGGAGAATTGCTTTAACCTTTGAGGCAGAGGTTGTAGTGAGCCAAGATCATGCCACTGTACTCCAGCAGTGGGGGACTGAGCGAGACTCGGTCTCAAAAAAAAAAAAAAAAAAAAAAAAAAAAAAAAGAAAAAAAAAAAAAAAAAAAAAAAAAAAAAAAAAAAAGTTTTTCCCATAGAAAAAAAAAAAAAAAAAAAAAAAAAATAATTTCAAAAAAAAAAAAAAAAAAAAAAAAAAAAAAAGACAAAGTTCTGTCCTTGGAGAGTAAACATGTAGCAAAAACTACATGATTTCAGATGCAAAAAAGAAACATGAAGAAATAAATTGGAGTGATGTGATAAAATAACACAGGGTTACTTCAGCTAGACTGGTCAGGGAAGGCCTCGGAGGAGGTGACAGTTGTGCCAACTTATGGGTGATGAGGAGGACCTGGTTGGGCAGAGAACTGGGGGAGTCTGTGCCAGTGCAAAGTCCCTGGGGCAGGTGTTCAAGGAGGAGAGGGGAAGCCATGTGCCTGGAGCAGTGAGAGAGAGGGGGACTGGCGGGATGAGGCCAGGAGGCTTTTGGTCCTAACACAGGGTACCATGTGCCAGTGTGTGAAGCCGTTGGAACTCTTGAAGTGGGGATGACATGATCTAATTTACATTTTTAAGGTCCCTCTGGCTTTTATGAGGAGGATGGTTTCAAATGGGGAAAGGAGAAAGGCAGGGAGGCTGGTGAAGAGGCTTTCATGGCCATCCAAGCTGGGGATGGTGGGAGACATTGGAGCAAAGACAAGCATCACAGGGATGACCTGCCTGGATTTTTGGTTTGATCAATATAGGACTAAAACGATATGCAGGGCTAGGCATGGGGGCATGCACCTGTAGTCCCAGCACTTTGGGAGGCTGAGGCAGGAGGAGCGCCTGAGGCCAGGAGTTCAAGACCAGCCTGGGCAACACAGTGAGACCCCCCATCTCTACAAAAGTAAAACAAAATTAGCCAGACATGGTGGTGAATGTCTCTAATCCCAGCTACTCGGGAGGCTTAGGTGGGAGGATCACTTGAGCCCAGGAGTTCAAGGCTGAAGTGAGCTCTGATCACGCCACTGCACACCACTTTGGGCAACAGAGTGAGACTCTGTCTCTAAAATAATAATAAATAACAATAAAAGAGACACCTGAGAGAAGGATGAAGTTATCATTTCTAAGGTGTATGTGCCTCAGTAGTGATGTAATGTGTTGTGGAAATAGAGTGGAAACTGGATAATTGCCTACTTCATAGGTAATGTACTCTCTCAGGTGAGCGTTTTTAGCAGGTATTATACTAGTTTAAGAGGACTCCATCCATTACTTAACAGTCCTGATTTGGTTGTGGAGAAGGCATCTTTAATAGGGATACACTTTTCACAAAGCCTCCCATTGCCATGATAGAGTGTTGAGAGTGGGGGTGCTTCCCAGCCAGGGTGGAAATAGCCAGGACTGGAAGAAGGCCTGTTTCTGGGGACTAGGAGCCCCTGTGGTCCGGTGTCACCAGGTCCCTTTGGAGGACTGGTTTGAAAAAAGACTCAAGGTGGTTCCTGACAGGGCCTGCATAGAAGCTTTTCTGCTTGCTTTGGTGGCTGGCTGGGACCCTTGGGTGTATGTGCACAGCACTTTGTGACCTTATGTGAAGGTGGCTGCCAAGGGGCCCTGTAGCCTCAGTCCAGCCCTCCCCATGTACAGGTCAGCCATCCTGGTCTGACACCTTCAAGGGGCCTCGAGATGCTGCTGGGCGTGGGCAGAATGTGGCGAGGGCAGCGGGCCGATATGGGGGCAAGAACATCTGCCAATGTCTGCCTCCCTGTGGGTGGGGAGGAGGGTTGGGTGCCAGAGCTGGGCTCTGAGAAGAAACCAGCTGAGGCCCACCTGCCCAGAAAAGCTGGGAGTCTTGCCCAAGACCCTTGTGACCTTAGGAAAGCTTCTGGGGGAATGGACTGTTTATTCTCAGGAGTGGGGGTAGGGGAATGTGCAGACACTCAGCTCAGCACGGGTGATGTGGCTGGAAAGGCTGCACCCACCATGGCTCCTTCCTTGCCTGCCTCTGGAACACGCACAGCAGGACTCCACGGCTGCAGCAAGAGATGGACTCAGGGTCCAACCAAGAACATGTCCTGGGCTGGCCTTCTTGAGCCTCACCTTCTCCCACTGTTAAATGGGAACAGCCCCGCCCATCCTGAGTTCAAGCATTGTTTTTGCCTAGAGCCTTGCAGGTTCCTAAGGATTCAAAGGGAGAGATTCTTCAGGGATATGGAAGAGAGGTGGAGGTAGAGCTGGAGTGTGGGCACCCCCGTCTTTGGCTCTTCCAAAAGCACTGGCATGGCCCTGACTGGAACAAGGTGGGGCCCCCAGATCCCCTGGTTCCCACCTCCAGCTGGCTCTGGGCTTAGCTCTGCCACATACATCCAGGTGATCTTGGGCACACTTCTGAATCTTGCCAAGCCTCGGTTTCCCCACCAGGAATAGGGGGCTGGTAATACTCATCCCTGGGGGTGTGGTTATAAGGTTAAGGTTATGGATGTCAAGTACCAGGGCCAGCCCCATGGGATTAAGCAGCAGAAGATGTACCGGTCACTTGATCTTCTGCTACTCACAGAAGGAGCAGGCCCTCCTCCTACCAGACTGATTTCCCCAGCAAGGGGCATCGAGAAGATATTCAGTGCCCACACAGGGCTGACACCCTTGAGAACTCTGGGAACCTATCTTTCAGCAAGAGCCTTTGAGAGAGCCACCCAAAGCTCTTCCCTTAAGCTCGTGGCCCCTGGAGCCCACCCAGCCCCAAATGTCAGCTCTCCAGAGTCCCCACCAAATTCGAGGCCTTTGCTTTCTTGAGAATCATTTCCAGCCAGCAGATCCTCCTCTTAATGTATTCAGCAGACATCTGATAATTGTGATAACCCTGATGAGTGGCGAACAAGGCAAATTAGCTAAAAGATGATTGATTTTTTTATGTGCAATTTTGTCTTCAACCTTTCCTAGCAACGTGCCATGCCAGAGTAATAATTTCTTCTTCCAGGTATTTTCCAGTACTGAGATTGCACATCTATTTATGGTTGCCTGGAAGCCTCATAATTACAATACAGTCCAAGTGCCCATTTTCTTTCCCTGACTGCAAATAGGGATCAATCGAATTTTAAATGACTGCTCCAGGGCTTGCTCTGGATCGTGACCTTTGTAAATGATTAGAGCTCACCATCATTGCTGTCTGCCCAGAAAAGCCAAGCGGGCAGAGCTTTCTAACTGGCATTTAATCTGGATGTGGGCCAAAGATATTCCAGGTGAAAACCAACAATGAGCTGCCGGGAGAGAAAGGGCTTGTGGACTTTCTCCCTGTCTCATGAAGGCTCCCTGTGTTTCCCGCACCCTGTTTCTTTTGCCTGATTCCTGGGTCCTGTGGGTGTCTGTTTGCTGTGGAGCCTGTTGACAGAGCTGTACCTGCCTCTGCTGAGCTGGTACCCAGGTAGGGGAAGGTTGAATTCAAAGTGTCCCAGGAAGTTTTAGATCTGCATGCAAAAATTATTACTAGCCAGAAAGATTTCTTTGTTTTTGATTTGTTTGGAGTCATTGGATTTTATCTCAAATGCAAAGCTTTAGATTCTGAAGCTGGAGAAATCTGCAGGGTAACTGATTCTTCCACAAGAAGTTGGGACCGGGACTTGACATAACTCTCATCTAACTGCCAAAGTCATCCTCAGAGCTGGGTTTTCTGATTCAGAGTAGAGCCAGCTGCAGTGTGTCTGAGCCCCTGAGACCCTGATGCCACTTGAGGGCAGCTGCTGAACCCTGCTGCAGACCTCCCACAGAGGAGCACAGGAGTCCTCATTTCAGGGGTGGGGGTAGGGAAGGCTGTTTCCCCCAGCCCTGCTTAAAATCACACACGTGCTGCCGGACAGCAGTGGAAGGCCGTGTGGTACTAAGAGCTGTAGAGTGCAGCATAGCGTTCTGTGCTGTGACCACTGATCCTGCCTCAGTTTCTCCAGCTGCTGTTCTTAGGAATGGGCTTGTTATCTTTTTCTGTGATCAGGGTGTGATCATGCCATTCAAATACAACCTTGTCAGCCTTGTTTCTCCAGAGCCTTATTCTATGCAACAGCAAAATGTTTCCTTCAGGGCAGTGATCTTTAGACTACCTTCTACTAACACTCTCTTACGGTTCTTTGAGAATCCCTAAGTCTAGCCTTGGGACTCACTGTTTTTCTCTATACTTTCCCCCTTCTTTTTCCAGCCAGGCCAGACTCACTGGGATGTACCCTACTTGGCACTGGAGCATAAGCTGCTACCCATGCAGTACCCCAGAACACCCCGCCATCACCACTCCACCTTCCCTTGGCCACTTCTGTCCAACCCCACCTCTGTTCTGGTCTCAGCAGCAAAGGTGCCTGCTCAGGACCCAGGCAGCACTAACCTTGTCCCTGCTCCACAGCCTCTGTATGCCTCCTTATAGATAGTCTCCCTGTGCTTTTCCCCAGGGATATTATGTCCCCCTACCAACCCACGAGAGTTCCTTGTGGCTCCTGGATACACCCAAGGTTCCAGAAATAGAGAAGGAAACCCGGGGAGAGATGAAGTGAGATAAGCCAGCAAGCTAAGCCTTATCCCATTTTGACCAGCCTTTTATCTGTTGAACATCTCTCGGTGGCACTGCAGCTAATGGAATTTTTAGGAAAGCATCAGTTTTGCACAGAAACGAAAGCCATCATCAAGAGTTTAAGATCTAAAATCACACACACAGTCTCAAGCAGGCCACTGTCTTGGCATGCTGCTTGCAGCCTCTGGAAAGTGTGGGCAGAGGTTGCATTCTCCCCATGAGTCATAGGCTCATGTTTGTAAAGAGCCATAACAGTAATGTGGAAAGGGAATTCGGAGGACAACTGTCTCTTTGCCACAGATGCAGAAACAAGAGCTGGCTCAGATGAGGCACAGAGAAAGAACCAAACAGCACCAATAGCCTCCTGCCCTTGAAAGGCTGTGAACTGAACTCACTTGAGCTCTTCTGTCTGGGTGGAGAGATGAGTTCCCATCTGGTGCACAATATCTTATAGGTCCTATGCCTAAACATCATCTCCTGTTTGGCCTTAGAAACACAGCAAAAACTGGCTGGGCACAGTGGCCTACCCCTGTAATACTAGTGCTTTGGAAGGCTGAAGTGGGAGGATTACTTGAGCTCAGCAGTTCAAGACTGGTGTGGGCAACATGGTAAAATAAAAATATCAAAAAATTAGCCAGAAGTGGTGAGTGTATATGGTCCTAGCTACTCAGGAGATGGAGCAGGAGGATCACTTGAGCCAGGGAGTTGAAGACTGCAGTGAGCTATGATTCTGCCACTGTACTCCAACCTGGGTGACAGAGGAGCAAGACTCTATCTCAAAAGAAAAAAAAAAAAAAATGTCGGGCATGGTGGCTCACACCTGTAAGCCTAGCACTTTGGGAGGCTGAGGGGGGTGAATCACCTGAGGTCAGGAGTTTGAGACCAGCCTGGCCAACATGATGAAACCTCTTCTCTACTAAAAATACAAAAATTTAGCTGGGCATGGTGGTGGACACCTGGTAATCCCAGCTACTTGGGAGGCTGAAGCAGGAGAATTGCTTAACGCAGGAGGTGGAGGTTGCAGTGAGCTGAGATTATGCCATTGCACTCCAGCCTGGGCAACGAGACTGAAACTCTGTCTCAAAAAAAAAAGCAGAAAAACTAAGGGCCACATGCTCACATGCTTCCTTTGTCCTCTCCTTTTATTTATAGAACAAGAGATTGTACATCTCACAGGTTGGGGCTGAAGTAGTAGACAGGCCTTTCCAGTTGTCATAATTGGGTTTTAATGTATAAATTCTAGCTGGCTTCAGTCATTCAAGCACAGCCTATTTCACAATATTTCGGTTGTGGTACATCCAAGGATTATAGGTTAAGGCAATTGATTTAACTCTGAAATACCATGTCAATATGGGAGTGTGAGATAGGTTTTGTATGCTGTCAGATGGGCTCTAAAATGTGTCCCTGGGGCCAGGCATGGTGGCTCATACCTGTAATCCCAGTACTTTGGGACACCGAGGCAGGCGAATCACTTGAAGTCAGGAGTCTGAGACCAGCCTGGGCAACATGGTGAGATCCCGTCTCCACCAAATATTAAAGACAAAAAAAAAAAAAAGCCAAGTGTAGTGAGGAGTGCCTGTGGTCCCAGCTACTTGGGAGTCTGAGGTGGGAGGATTGCTTGAACCCAGGAGGTAGAGGTTGCAGGGAGCTGAGATGGTGCCACTGCACTCCAGCCTGGGTGACAGAGGAAGACCCTCTCTCAATTAAAAACAAATAAAATAAAATAAATATAAAATGTGTTTCTGGGATCAGCAGCAGATCTGAGCCTGGAGTCAGAATCCAGGGAGCTGCCATGGTTGTGGGGCCCCGTGACATCACTCAACATTAGTCCCGCATACAGTTTGGGTTGATAAACCATCTTAACTGTTGAAGGGCCGTGTACCTTTAATGTAAATTGGGACCAAAAAGAAAAAAGTAAATTTAAAAAATAAAAAGTGAAGGGCCATGTGCCTTTGTTTGCAGAGCTACCTTTTGTTCACTCCCTGAAGAGCAACGCCTTTGCTGATTTCAGTTTAGTTGATTTTCCCACTATTTACATGTATACATGTAAGTGTTTTCTAAGATGCTTACATTCGTGTCATGTTTTGCAGACGATGCATAGCAGTAGGATTTAAGTGAGAATCTTTAGTGCCAAATCTATTGCTCCTGGTAATAAAAGAAGTGCACTGTAGTGAGTGAGGTCTGATAATTGATCCCACCACAGGCAAACTGTATCTCTTGAATTTCACCTTTGTCTTCACACATATAGTATTAGCAATTATTCTGATTAGAATAATGGCTTGTAAAGTTTATAATTTGCACTTAAAGTCACCATTGAATCTCTATGCTAATGTCACTTTTGCAGAGTTTTGCCCATCTTAATGATATCCCATGCACCGCCCCTCCCCCACAAAAAACAAGACCCAGGAGGAAAAACAAAGTCTGCTCATGGACAGAAAATGTTATCCTGACCAGGTGCAGTGGCTCACACCTGTAATCTCAGCACTTTGGGAGGCCAAGGCAGGTGGATCACTTGAGTTTGAGACCAGCCTGGCACATACAGCGAAACCCCATCTCTACTAAAAAAAAAAAAAATACAAAAATACCAGAAAAATAAAAATAAAAAATTAGCCAGACCTGATGGAGGCTGCCTGTAATCCCAGCTACTCATGAAGCTGAGGCATGAGAATCATTTGAATCTGGGAGGCAGAGGTTGCAGTGAACCAGGATCGCACCACTGCATTCCAGCATGGGCGACAGAGTGAAACTATCTGAAAAAAGAAAAGGAAAGAAAATGTTATCCTAATTTCTAGCATCCTCCAGGACATTTGGTCAGGAGTCTGATTAGGTAGTTGGTTTGTTTTCTAAATTATTCTCTGAGTCTTCATGTTAAGAAAGGAAAGGCAGTGCCTAAGCGTCCCAAGACTCCGGAATAATTGTCTTTTGTAATTAAGTAAACATAGCACATAGTCTCATGCCTAGACCAACTGGCAGGGGCAAGACCAGCAAAGGAGACGCTTTTGTGAAGAAGTAAGCTGAAGTGAGCAGAGCAAAATCCTTCTTCCCATGCTACAGGAACAGCTGGAAGGCAGCACCAGGGTCAAAAGGTTTTGCCATTAAATCAGTTGGGGAAGTACTCTAGGTGAGGGATGTAAGCTGTTCCTGCTATCCTAGCTCGGCCTGCATCCCCTTTCTCCTGGACTAATGCTACAGAATCCCACCTGGTGCCCTGTACCTGGCATCCTGCCATTCTCTGGTCCCCTGTAGCCCACTCTTCACACAAAGCCAGAGAGGACTTCTTAAAAGATGATGTGATGGCCAGGTGTGGTGGCTTATACCTGTAGTCCCAGCAACTTGGGAGATTGAGGTGGAAGGATCACTTGAGCCCAGGAGTTTGAGACCAACCTGGGCAACATAGCGAGACCCTGTCTCTTAAAAAAAAAATTAAATTATCTGGGTGTGGTGGGGTGTGTCTGTAACCCCAGCTACTCTGGAGGCCAAGAATGGAGGATCTGTTGAGTTCAAGAGTTGGAAGCTGCAGTGCGCTATGATTGCACCACTGCACTCCAGCCTGGGTGGCAGAGTGAGACCCTGTCTCTTAAAATTTTAAATGTACATGTCTTTTGACCTAGCCATCTTATATCTGGGAATAAAGTCATCAGTATCTAAAGATATATGTATACAAATATTTGTTGCTATATTGTATGTAATAATAAAACAAAAAATAATTTTAAAAAGATGATTTGATCATGTCACTCTCAGTGTAAACTTGGCTAATGGTTTCCCACTGCACCCGGGGTAGATTTGAGCTGTAGCCACAGCCCAAGTCCAGCCTCTCCTCAGCAGCCCTCAGTTCCCCACTCCTCCTTCCCCAAGGCTGTAGCCACCCTGGCCTCTGCCAGTCCTTGGAACTTCTCAAGCCCTTTCTTGCCTCAGGGCCTTTGTGTGGGCTATAACAATGCCCAGAAACTTCTTCCTTCTCATCTTCATAGCTGGCTTCTCCTTGTCATTGAGATCACAGCTCTGAACCACCTCTTTTCCATTCACCAACTCTGCCCCCCACCCCCATGTCACTTTATATGCCACTATTAATAACATTTATTATTTTGTTTTTAGCATTCAGAAGGATCTCTGAAACGGTCTTGCTTATTTGTTATTGTATTGTCTCTACTGCCTGAATGTAAGCTTCATGAGGACAGGTTGGTGGCCTAGTCTCTCTCATTCATACTGACCCCTTTAGAACCATGCCCTGCTGGCAGAGTGGCTCATGCCTGTAATCCTAGCACTTTGGGAGGCTAGACAGTAAGATTACTTGAGGCCAGGAGTTTGAGACTAGCCTGGGCAACATAGTGAAAGCTCGTCTCTACAAAAGATGAAAAAAATTAGCTGGATATAGTGATACGTACTTATAGTCCCAGCTATTCAGGAGGCAAAGTAGAGAGGATTGCTTGAGCCCAAGAGTTTGAGGCTGCAGTGAGCTATGATTGCACCACTGTATTCCAGCCTGGGTGACAGAGTGAGATCCTGTCTCTAAAAAAATAAAAATGAAAAAATTAATAGAACCAGGCTTCCCCTTGCAAGGCACTCTGCAAATGCTGGTTGAGTAATAGAATGAACAGCAGACACATGCTGTGCATTCACCTGGTGCAGCCCCTGGCCCAGGTGAAAACCGGGCCATTTCAGCAGGTTCAGGATTTGGATAACTGATTAGACCTGGAGGGCTCAGAGGCAGTCAGTGTTATGAAAGCCCTACCTCACATCCTCATATCTGGGTATCTCGGGCTGGGTGTGTGTGTCAGGTGTACCTCCAGTAACCTGTTCCTGATTTACAGATGCCCTCAAAGAAACCGCTTGCTCACCAAGCTGCCATTTGGCAGCAGGCCAAGTCCTTTTGGGTGATGGGGCCTCACAGGGAAGGCTCTTTGTCCCTTTGCCATTGTTCCTGTTTCTGGAATTTTGTTCTTCCTCCCTTTTCCGGCCTGCCTTCTGCAGGCATGAAGTCTCATCACCAAAATGACCCAAGAGGCTAGGACCAGAGCATCCTTGAGAGGGGGCACTCACTGAGCAGAGTGGGCACGGGACCCTGGCAGGGCTGGGCTTGGCTGCTTCTCCTTGTTGAGGAGCCTCCTGTTTTCCTGGGCTGCTGTGTGGCGGAGCCTGGAAATGTCTTCTAGCTCCAGGCCTTCCCTTCAGCCAATGTAGTCCATCAGCAGGGCTGACGGGGATGCAACTGTGGTCCCAGAGCCCCAGGATTCCCAGGGGGCTTCAGTGATGGCAACCCCTTGGCCAATGCTGGAACGCTGGCACGCTGGCCTTGTCAGATAATGAGGCCTTGGAGAGGTCAGCCTGTTTCCCAGGCTCCCCCTTGTTCACCTGCACACCTGTATACCTGCACACTTGCACACCTGCACACTGGCACACCTGCATACTTACACAGTTGCACATCTGTATGCTGTCACGCCTGCACACTTGCACACCTGCATACTTGCACACTCGCACACCTCAACTGCACATCTGCACACTTGCACACCTCAACTGCACACTTTCACAATTGCACACCTGCATGCTCGCACACCTGCATACCTGCTCAACTACATGCCTGCACACTTGCACAACTGCACACCGGCGCACATAATCACAACATTGTGCCCAGCCTGCAACTTCCATCCTCTGGCATCCCTTGTGTCGTCGTCTTCTGGGCTTCGGTAGTCATCATTCAGTAATCCTGGGTGGCTGGTCTGGTTTCTTCTCCTTGTATCTTGCTTCGCGCACCAGCTCCAAGGTTTCTTGTGGTTCTTCCCTCCTCCACCTCTGTGTTACCTATCTCTTTAGGCTTCTTAGCTGGGTCCCACATGCAGCAGCCAAGAAAGTGTGGTGTGTATGGCTAAAGTCAGGCTGTCCCTGAGTCTATAGAGGAGGAGAAGTCAGCATAATAAATAGGTTCCTTTCTATTTAGACAACTTAGAAAGTATGGTTTTCTAAATGCCTGCACCAGGCAGTAAAATGGAAACTTGATATCACCAGTAAACCCATGAAGAAGACTCAGTTCATCTCTATGGTGAGAGAGACATTTCTTCAGCTAGTGGGGAATGTTGTCAGCTAAAAGTATTGATAGGCCAAAGGCCCTGGCAGGAGGATGCAGAGTACGTGAAATATAAATGTCTTCATTTGCGAAAGGAGTTTCAGGACAGGCACCAGAGCTCAGGGAGGGGGAAGTGACTTCAGAAACACCTGAAGTCAGCTGTAGCATTTGTTGTTTTTCTCTGGACCTGGGCCTGTCTGAGAGATGAGCTCTGACATACACGTCTGTAAACGGTGTTTGTGCCAGATCCTGGGGTGGCTCTGGGTTAGAGCTGAGAGCTGAGTCCAGGGTCTTGGGTGAGAATAAACCACCAGCAGGGGCTTCAGTTATGTGACTTTTGCAGGTCAAGTACATGAGACTCTCAGAAAACTCCTGAAGTTGAAGGATAATAAATAACTACAGTAATAAATAACTACTGTGTGTGAGAGGCTACTGCAGCAGGTGATGAATTTGCATTTTAAGAACTGAAAATAATAGAAAACATGAAATAAATTCTAAAACAAGTATGCCTGGGTACTGTGGTGCGTACCTGCAGTCCCAGCTACTTGGGAGGCTGAGACAAAAGGTTCGCTGAAGTCCAGGAGTTCTGGGCGGTTGTGTGCTATGTTTGGCATCAATATAGTGACCTCCCAGGAGTGGGGGTGGGGGCAGCCACCAGGTTGCCTAAGAAGGGGTGAACTGACCCAGGTCAGAAATGGAGCAGGTCAGAATTCCTGTGGTGATCAGAAGTGTGACTGCTCCTGAGAATAGACATGGCACTCCAGGCTGGGCAACATAGCGAGACCCCATCTCTAAAATGAATGTAAAATAAAAAATGTCCTGGCCAACATGGTGAAACCCCGTCTCAACTAAAAATACAAAAACTAGCTGGATTTGGTGGTGTGTGCCTGTAGTCCCAGCAGGGCTGAGGCAGGAGCATTGCTTAAACCTGAGAGGTGGCGACAGTGATACTCTGTCTCAATCAATCAATCAATAAAATAAAGTAATAAAAACGTTTTGCCTAGATTTTCTTCTAGGGTTTTTATGGTGTTAGGTCTTATGTTTAAGTCTTTAATCCATCTGGAGTTAATTTTAGTGTAAGGCATCAGGAAGGGGTCCAGTTTCTGCTTTCTGCACATGGATAGCCAGTTTTCGCAACACCATTTATTAAACAGGGAATCCTTTCCCCATTGCTTGTATTTTCAGATTTGTCAAAGATCGGTTGGTTATAGATATGTTGTGTTGCCTCCGAGGCCTCTGTTCTGTTCCATTGGTCTATATCTCTGTCTTGGTACCAGTACCATGCTGTTTTGATTACTGTAGCCTTGTAGTATAGTTTGAAGTCCGGTAGTGTGATGCCTCCTGCTTTGTTCTTTTTGCTTAGAATTGACTTGGCTATGCAGGCTCTCTTTTGGTTCCATATGAAGGACCTAATCAAACTCCACAGCTTCTGCACGGCAAAAGAAACAGTCATTAGAGTGAATTGGCAACCAAAAGAATGGGAAAAAATTTTTGCAGTCTATCCGTCTGACAAAGGGCTGATATCCAGAATTTACAAAGAACTAAAACAGATTTACAAGAAAAAAGCAAACAAGCCCATTCAAAAGTGGGCGAAGGATATGAACAGACACTTTACAAAAGAAGACATATATGAGGCCAACAAACATGAAAAAATGCTCATCATTATTCGTCATTAGAGAAATGCAAATCAAAACTACATTGAGATACCATCTCACGCCAGTTAGAATGGCAATCGTTAAAAAATCTGGAGACAACAGATGCTGGAGAGGATGTGGAGAAATAGGAACACTTTTACACTGTTGGTGGGAGTGTAAATTAGTTCAACCATTGTGGAAGACAGTGTGGCGATTCCTCAAGGACCTAGAAATAGAAATTCCATTTGACCCAGCAATCCCATTACTGCGTATGTATCCAAAGGATTATAAATCGTTCTACTATAAGGACACATGCACACGAATGTTCATTGCAGCACTGTTTACAATAGCAAAGACCTGGAACCAACCCAAATGCCCATCAATGATAGACTGGACAGGGAAAATGTGGTACATATACACCATGGAATATTATGCAGCCATCAAAAATAATGGGTTTGTGTCCTTTGTAGGGACATGGATGAACCTGGAAACCATCATTCTCAGCAAACTGACACAAGAGCAGAAGATCAAACACTGCATGTTCTCACTGATAGGCAGGTGTTGAACAATGAGAACACATGGACACAGGGAGGGGAGCACTACACACTGGGGTCTGTTGGGGGGAAAAGGGACAGGGGGGTGGGGAGGTGGGGAGAGATAGCATGGGGAGAAATGCCAGATATAGGTGAAGGGGAGGAAGGCAGCAAATCACACTGCCATGTGTGTACCTATGCAACAATCTTGCATGTTCTTCACATGTACCCTAAAAACTAAAATGCAATAAAAAAAGAAAAAAAAATGTTTACCTTACTTAGAGATCATTGAGGATGGTTCACTTTACTTTCTCTGTGGTTTGAAATTGATTATAAATATAAAAATGAGAATCAAAGAAGGAAAAACAGTCAACAGTTTAAATGAAAATGTGATAGTGATTTTTACTAGAAATTAGAACCTATACCTATTAACACCCACTTCTTTCATTCTGTCCTTCCTTCTTGGCAATCCATGGTATAGAAAGTCAGTCTGCCATGCAGCAATCACAGTGATATGTTATCGTCTTTATTCAAAACTCCTGAAACCATTTGGCTTCTGTCTTGTCAAACAAAACTACAAATATTTATTTCTCGTGGAGATATAGAACAGGTATGGGTTTTCAGTTTGCTCAATCTGAGAAAAGTAAACAGATACGGATGACTTCGCCTTCACATTTAGTCTTTAGCAGCCAGACACCTAATTTCCCCCGGATGCTATCCATAAACAGAAGATGCTTGTTGCCATGGATTTTTTGCTCTCAAGTTTTTTTTTTTCTTGCCTTTTCCAAGACTTGAACAAAGCCAGTCTAGCCGAGAAATAAACGAGTTATTTTTAGTTCTTTGAATGTTTTTTCGTAAACTCTTTTCTTCCTTCAGCCTAAGGCCCGCTGGACCATCAAAGCGATTTTAATACTAAGGTTGGAAAAGGAGAGGGGTCTTTGCTGGGCCACTTATCTCCATGCCTATCCCTTTCCATCTAGAACCCTGGGTACACCCAGAAAACAGAAAACCCTTGTGCCCATTTAGTGGGCTCTCTACAAGGCATCAATTGCTTTTCAAACACTGCAGAGGCCCTTTGGACTAAGCACATTTATTTATGTATGTATTTATTTTTCGACAGGGTCTTGCTCTGTTACCGAGGCCAGAGTGCAGTAATGCAATCATAGGTCACTGCAGCCTCTACCTCCTGGGCTCAAGTGATCCTCCCACCTCAGTCTCCTGAGAAGCTGGAACTACAGGTGCCTGCCACCAGGCTTGGCTAATTTTTAAAAATTGTTTTAGTACAGATGGGGTCCCACTTTGTTGCCCAGGCTGGTCTTGAACTTCTGGCCTCAAGTCATCCTTTTGCTTCAGCTTCCCAAAATGTAGGAATTACAGGCATAAGCCACCATGCCTGGCCTAGACTTTGCACATTTAAACAGTGGTACCTGGATTCTCCTCCTTGTTGGAGAACGCCGCCCATGCCAAAAGCTGGGGAGTCCTCCTTGGCCCTCCTCCATTTGTCCTTCCTACTATCCCTCTCCCAGACCTTTCGGTTCTACTCACTACATTCCAAATGGAGGGTGTGTTTTCTCCTAAAACGCTTTAGAACTGACTTGGAGAAGAGAAGACCCAGTCCCAGCCCTGTGAGGGCTTTTCTCAAGGCTCACATCCACCAGGAAAATTCTCCTTGTGAAGCTCCAGCCTCCATTGCTAGCTTTGGCAGCATCCCTTTCCTGACTCCCAGCTCTGAGCAAAGCAGTCATGCAGTGATACAGTGATGTCATCTGTGTGAACACCCCACCTCCACCTTGGGGTCACCTTTTCTTGGAATGAGATGCAAAGACACAATACAGCAGCAGAAAAAACATTAACCAAAAATAAGCAATAATTCCAAATTCTCACTCACCCTTTCTTTTCCTCTCAGCTCCCTGTCTATGATCTGAGAGCAGAGTGGATTTTCCTTCTTGCTTCTGGGGCCAGATCTATTCACTTGCCCTCCCTTTAAGGGTGGAAATGACTCTGAGGATGAAGACAGAAGTGACCTTTAGCTCCTAAGCAGGAATATGTCTGTCTCTGCCTCTCCCCTTGATGAGATCAAGCTCCCTATGTGGCTGGAAAGGAATCAGGGAAGCAGTGAATCCTTAGAGGAGAAATTCCTGGTGCCTCCTTGTGAAAGAAGAGCTTGCCATCTTCCCAGCAGAATCGAGTGTCGCCTGCCATGCTTGTGTTTTCAACCCCAGCATTCCATTATTATTTATTATTTTCACTACAAGAATTCCAAATGTTGATAGTCTGGTTCCACCCTGGAGGTTTGCAATTAAAAAGACGTCTTCATAGACCTCAATGTAAGAGGTAAGACAATAAAACTAGAAGATAAGGAAGAAGAAAATCAGGTGCCTTGAGTTTGGCAGTGACCTTTTAGATACAACACCAAAAACGTGATCTATTAAAGAAAGAATTGATATGTTGGGCTTCATTAAAAGTAAGAACTTCTGCTCAGCGAAAGACACTATTAAGAGAATTAAAAGACAAGCCACAGACCAGGAGAAAAATCTGTGCAAAACACCTACCTGATAGAAAACTGGTATTCAAAATATGAAAAAGAAAAAGAAAGAAAAGGCTGGGTGTGGTGGCTCATGCCTGTAATCTCAGCACTTTGGGAAGCCAAGGCAGGCAGATCACTTGAGATCAGGAGTTGGAGACCAGCCTAGCCAAAATGGTGAAAACCCATAGAATGTACAACACAGGGTCAACCCTAAGGTAAACTGTAAACTTTTATTAGTAACAATGTGTCCATGTGGCTCATGAATTCTAACAAATGGTAGCAAACAATGTATCAATATTAGCTCATGAAATCTAACAAATATAGCAAACAATGTATCAGTATTGGCTTATGAATTCTATCAAATGTAGCAAACAATGTATCAATGTTAGCTCTTGAAATCTAACAAATGAAGCCACTAATGCAGGATGTTAGTACTAGAGGAAGCTGCAAGGGTGAGGGAGTATATGAGAGCTGTGTGTATTTTCTGATTGATTTATCTGTAAGCCAAAAACTGCTCTAAAAAATAAAACCCATTTCTTAAAAAATGTCCAGGTCCCATGGTTCGTACTTGTAATCTCAACACTCTGGGAGGCCAAGGAGAGAGGATCACTTGAGCCTAGGAGTTCTGGGCAACATAGCAAGACTCCATCTCTAGAAAAAATTTTAAAATTAGCTGGGTGTCATAGTGTGCACCAGTAGTCCTGGCTATTTGGATGGCTGAGGTGGGAGGATCGCTTGAGCCTAGGAGGCTGAGGCTGCCATGAGCCATGATGGTGGCACTGCACTCCAGTCTGGGCAACAGAGCAAGTCCTTATCTCTACAAAAATAAGTAAATAAATAATACAAACTTTCTGTGAACCCATCCAACTGGTAGTACATTTAACTAGTCTAAATGTACATCTTCTGTCTAGTACATTTAACTAGATAGAAGATAAGGCCACCTTTCTGTACTGTGTAGTAGTAGCAAAAATAGCAGTCACAGTAATAGTAGTAGTGGCAGTGAATAGCCTGTGCCTGGGAGTAGGCAGGTTGTCTGCCCTTCCAATCTCAGCCCCTCTGTAAAAGAGAGGGGAACACTGGCCATGCTTGACTCCTAAGAATAGTGCTGTGAGGATAAGGTGGCTTCTCTGTATGAACTTGAAACCACCACAAGCTCCCTACTAAAGCCAAGAGGTGGCTTTGCACTTCTCTAATTGCACACACATGGAGGTTTTTGGTTTGCCTAGTTTCTCTCCATTCGCTCATCAGCTTTTGAAGAAGGCCAGAGGTCAGGAGCCATTCCTTTACTCTTTTGCTATTTTTATCTGGAGCTTCTTTCAGTGGCAATCCGTAGTACTCGAGCCATGCTGAGACCAGGCAGGAGCTCAGGTTTGAGACAGAAACAGACATTGTATCTGCCTTACGCTGGGTTTCCTCAAAGAAAACTCTGGTTGGTCACTAACTCCATTTTATTTTGGGGTGGAGTTTTCATTCTTCTTGCCTAGGCTGAACTGCAACGGTGCGATCTTGGCTCACTGCAATCTCTGCCTCCCATGTTCAAGGAATTCTCCTGCCTCAGCCTCCCAAGTAGTTGGGATTACAGGTGCCTGCCACCATGCCCGGCTAATTTTTTGTATTTTTAGTAGAGACGGGGTTTCACCATGTTAGTCAGGCTGGTCACGAACTCCTGACCTCAGGTGATCCACCTACCTCGGCCTGCCAAAGTGCTGGGGATTACAGGCATGAGCCACCATGTCCAGCCTTTATTTATTATTATTTTTATTATTGTTATTATTTTGTTGAGACAGGGCCTTACTTTGTTGCCCTAGCTGGCCTGGAACTCCTGGGCTCAAGCAATCCTCCTGCCTTGGCCTCCCAAAGTGCTGGGATTACAGGCCATGAGCCACCACACCCAGCCTATTTTATTTTTTTAATACAGAGATGATTTTCTTAACATTGAAAACCAATGACACTGCTCCCTTGCTGCATTCTAGAGATAGGGTTTAAAAGATGAAATTTTTGGAGATGATTGTGCAAAGCAGCAAACATGTGCCAAAATATTAGGAAAAAAATATGTGAGGACAGCAATCTTAAAGTCTACTTCTGAAGCACCCAGAAACCACTTTTACAGGCATCACACAAAGCTGGAGAGATTTCTTATGTGAGGCTGCATCTTATCCATGACTGGATCTCCACACTCTGGGATGGAGGAGCAGGTTATACTCATGCCTTAGTCAAGTACATTGGAGAGGAAGGACAGCTTCAGGACCAGGGGCAGTAGCAGCAGCAGTGTCACCCTGACCAGCAGATCTTCCCAAGTTGAGTCTCACCCCTCCACACAAAGTGCTAATCCACAGATCACTTAAGCTTTAGACCAGCCTGGACAACATGGCAAAACCCTACCTCTACAAAAACCACAAAATTTAGCCAGGCATAATGGTATGTGCCCGTGGTTCCAGTTACCTGGGGCACTGAGGCAGGAGTGCTTGAGCCCAGGAGGTCAAGATTGCAGTGAGCTGAGACTACATTACTGCTCTCCAGCCTGGGCAACAGAGTGAAACCCTGTCTCAAAAAAAGAAAGAAAAAATTCTGCATGAAAGATTTGTCCATTTCTCCCCATTTAGTTACATATTCAATAATTGATTTATATTAGTATGGACTCATGGCTATCTATAATATACTTTGAGTTATAGTCTAACACTATGCCATTTACTTGGTTGATGAAATCGTTTCATCTTTGCCATTGGAAGTTCTTTGGATCCCATGTCTCTTTGACATAACTGCCATCTAGCAACACCCTCTACTAGTGTCCCAAATGTGTAGCACAGTGACTGGAGGAACTGATGGGCCTAAAGAATGATGACTTTCTCTACGAGGATGCCAAACCTTTTCAAATGCTAAAGATAATTTTAAATTAATGCTTTCTTGTAGAATACTTTTAGACCAACAGAAAATTTGCAAAGATAGTACAGAGAGTTCCAAAATCCACGACACCCAGGTTCCCCATTATTAATCTCTGGCATCAGTATGTTACATTTCTCACAACTAACAAACCAGTGTTGACATCTGGCATCATTATGATACATTTCTCACAACTTACAAACCAGCGTTGATACATTACTGTTGGGTAGAGTCCACACTTTATTCAGATTGTCTTTGTTTTTACCTAATGTCTTTTTTTTTCTATTCTAGAATCACATCCAGGAAACCATGTGACATTTAGTTATCATGTCTCCTTAGGCTCCTCCTGGCTCTGACAGTTTCTCAGACTTTCCTGGCCTTAATGACGTTAACAGATTTGAGAGCAGGTGTTTTGTAGAAGGTCCCACCATTGGAATGTAACTGATGATTTTCTTATGATTATGGGTTATGGGTTTTAGGAAGGAAGACCACATTGGTGACGTGCCATTCCCATCACGTGGTATTAAGGGTACCTTAATCAGGATGACCTTGATCACCAGCTGAGCTAGGGTTTGTCACATTTCTCCACTGCAAAGTTGTCCTTTCATTCCCCTTCCATATTGTGCTCTTTGGAAGGAGGCTATGATGCCTAAGGAGTGGGCAGCCATGTTCCACCTCCTTGAGGGTGGGCAGGCTGTAGAAGTTATATAAAGTCCCATCTGGAGGCCAGGCACAGTGGTTCATGCCTCTAATCCTAGCACTTTGGGAGGCTCAGGCGGGCAGATCACTTAAGCTCCAGGAGACCAGCCTGGACAACATGGCGAAACCCTATCTCTACAAAAAATACAAAAATTAGCCAGGCATGGTGATATGTGCCTGTGGTTCCAGTTACTTCAGGTTAGAGGAGCACTTGAGCCCAGAAGGTCAAGATTGCAGTGAGCTGAGACTGCACTACTGCACTACTGCACTCCAGCCTGGGCAACAGAACCAAGACTCTGTTGCAAACAAATAAAAACCTACATGGAAGATTTGTCTATTTCCTGCCATTTAGTCACTTATTCAATAATTTGTTTATACTAATATGGACTCATGGCTAACTATAATATACTTTGAATTATAATCTAACATTATGTCATCTACTTGATTGATCAAATTGTCCTGTCTTTGCCATTGGAAGTCCTTTCAGGTGGTTCCCATGTCTTTTTGATATAACTCCGTAAGTATGCTTTTTGAGGAGCACTTAATTTTTCACACTATACAATGCTCCTGGGTCATCTTATATACATCAGTCCTAGCAGGAGCCATTTCTCCAGGTGCATTAGGATTCTTCAGAGAAGCAGAATCAATCAAGCAGAGATAGATAGATGATAGATAGATAGATGATAGATAGATAGATAGATAGATAGATGGATAGATAGATACATAGATAGATAAGTATTATAAGGAATTGGCTTACAGGACTATGATGGCTGAGAAGTCGCAAGATCTGCAGTGAGCAAGCTGAGGGTTGAGAGGGCCCATGGTATAGCTGCATTCAGTCTGAAGACCTGAGAACCAGGAGAGATAATGGCATAGTTCTATATAAGCCCAAGCCTGAAGGCAGGAGAAAACCAATGTTCTAGCTCAAAGACGGTCAGTCAGAGAAAGTGAATTATCTCTTATTCAGCTTGTTTGTTCTATTCAAGGCTTCAACAGATTGAATGAGATTCACCCACTGGGGAGGGCTATCTGCTTTATTCAGTCTACTGATTCAAATGTGAATCTCATCCAGAAACACCCCCACGGACACACCCAGAATAATGTTCAACCAAATATCTGGGCACCCCATAGCCCAGCCAAATTGGTACATCAAATTAACCATCCTACCCTGGGGTTCCTTTTATAGGAGAATGGTATTAGAATCCAAGATCTGGGCACTAGGTGTGCTCATTGCTACTGGGGTCTTATTGCTTCTAGACCCTTTCAAATGACAGAGCAAGAAAATATAAGTGTGTATGCTAACCAGTGTAAATACATACCTCTATAATTCTATTTTTATTTAGCCAAACTTATCTATATGCAGCTAAACATGAATTCATACTGATGCCTCCAACTCTAATCCAAGACCACCTGGGTCATTCTAACATTCTCCCATCACTGATCTGTAAACTACGCTCTGATAGTGAGAAACCTGGCTCCAACCTTCCACCACCCATTCATTTCCTTGTTCAATTCCAATATATTGGTGTAATGTTTTCAAACTGCGTACCCCCGTGGGTAATAATTTCATCAACTGGAGTTCAGTGCTAATGTACACTTTTGCCTTTAGTCTGAAGTGTTCACTCATCTCCATAGTTACATAGGTCAGCACTATTTTTACCCTACCTTTTCAGTGAAATCATTTCATACCCTTATAATACAGTTAGATTCTTTTGTTACTGTCTACATTTTTCCTGGGATCCTCCAACCTTCTAAATGATTTTTAAATTTCCATAATTAACAGTTCCTCTTTGTGCTGTAAAGGTCTACATATATGATAAATGCAATGTAATGTATCCAGCATTACAGTTACAGTATTACCCAGAACAGTTTCACCACCCTAAAAAAATCCCCTTGCTTCACCTATTCAAGTCTCCTCCCTCCTAGAACCCTGGCAACTGCTTACTGTCTCTAAGGTTTTGCCTTTTCCAAAATGTCAGATGAAATCACATAGCCTATAGCCTTTTCAGATTGGTTTCTTTCAATAAGCAATATGCATTTAATATTCATCCATATTTTTGCATGGCTCATTTTTTTAAAGCACTAAATAGTATCCTGTTGAATGGACCTACCACTGTTTCTTTATCCTTATACTTATTGAAGAACATCTTAGTAGTTTCTGATTTTTGGTGATCATGGATACATCTACCCTAAATATTCACATGCAGATGTTTGTGCAGACGTATGTTTTGAAATCAGTTGGGTGAATGCTGAGCAGCCTGTGTTATAGTCCATTCTTGTGTTGCTATAAAGAAAAACCTGGCCGGGCGAGGTGGCTTACACCTGTAATCCCAGCACTTTGGGAGGCCGAAGTGAGTGAATCAGGTGGTGAAGAGATAGAGACCATCCTGGCCAACATGGTGAAACCCTGTCTCTCCTAAAAATACAAAAATTAGCTGGGCATGGTGGTGCACACCTGTAGTCCCAGCTACTCAAGAGGCTGAGGCAGAGGAATTGTTTGAACCTGGGAGGCGGAGGTTGCAGTGAGCTGAGATTGCGCCACTGCCTTCCAGCCTGGTGACAGAGTGAGCAAAAAAAGAAAAAAAAGAGACAAATATCTGAGACTGGGTAATCTATAAAGAGAAGAGGTTTAATTGGTTCTGTAGGCTCTAGGGTGCTGGTATCTGCTCCTGGTGAGGGCCTCAGGAAGCTTATAATCATGGTGGAAGGCAAATGGCGATCTGGTGTGTCACATGGTAAGAGCAGGAGCAAGAGAGGAGGGAGGAGATGCCACATTATTCCAAACAGCCAGATCTCACATGAACTCAGAGTGAGAACTCACTCATTACTGCCAGCATGGCACCAAGCCGTTTGTGAGGGATCTGTCCCATGACCCAAACACCTTCCATCAGGCCCCACCTCTAACGCTGGGGATTATATTTCAACATGAAATACAAAGATAAGCACAGTTTTACCATACAATCTAGCAGTCATGCTCTGATATGGCTTGGATATTTATTGCTAGATTGTATGGTAAAACTGTGCTTAGCTTTGTAAGAAACTGCTAATCTGTCTTCCAAAGTAGCTGCACCGTTTTGGAATTCCACCAACAATGTATGAGTTCCTGTTGCTCTGCACCTTCTCACCAGCCATTGGTATTGTCAGTTTTTTGGATTTTAGCCATTCTAATATGTGTGCAGTAGTATCACATTACTGCTTTAATTTGCATTTCCCTAATGACAAATGACATTGAACATCATTTCATATGCTTATTTGCCATCTGTGTCTCTTCAAGGATCGCTTTTAGATAACTTTAAAGACAATTTTTATTTTTAAATAATTTTAAACCTACAGAAAATTTGCAAGTACATACAGTACAAAGAACTCCCTTATTCTTGAAAAGTATGAGAATAAGTTGTTGGCTTAATGTCCTGTCACTCCCTAATACTTTTTTTTTTTTTTTTTGGTTTTTTTTCACTCTGTTGCCCAGGTCGGAGTGCAATGGCAGATATTGGCTCACTACAACCTCCACCTCCCAGGTTCAAATGATTTTCCTGCCTCAGCATCCCGAGTAGGTGGGATTACAGATGTGCCACCACACCTGGATACGTTTTGTATTTTTAGTAGAGATGGGGTTTCATCATGTTGTGCAGGCTGGTCTCAAACGCCTGACCTCAGGTGATCCACCTGCCTCGGCCTCCCAAAGTGCTGGGGTCACAGGTGTGAGCCACTGTGCCCAGCCCACTTTCTAATATTTGAATGTGTATTTCTTACAAACAAGGAGATTATCCTAAATAACTGCAATACACAATTAAAATTAGAAAATTAACATTGATACATTGCTAACATCTCCTTGGACCTTATTCAAATGTAATCAGTTGTTTCAAGAGCAGAAGGATTGAGTCTAAGGTAACACAATGCATTTAGCTGTCACATTTCTTAGTTTTCAGGCTGAACTATTTTCAGTCTCTCATTGACCTTGGAACTTTTGAAGATTACTGGCCAGTTATTTTGCAGATTATCGGTCAGTTTTTATAGTTATTTTGTAGTTATTTTGAAGATTACTGGCCAGTTATTTTGAAGATTACTGGCAGTTTGTTTGCCCCTCAGTTTGGTGTGACTGATGTCTCCTCGTGTTTAGATTCACGTTATGTGTTTTAAGCAGGAATATCCAAGAGGTGGGGCTCTGCTCTTCTTACCAGATGGCACACATTTCCAATTTCTCCTGTTGTGGATAATGTTAACTTGATGAAGACATATCTGTACCTGCCTCTTTACTACAAAATCACTCTTTTTTAGCTTTGTAATTAATAAACATTTTGTGAGGAAGTGCCTTTGAGACTAAATATCTTGTTCCTCATAAAACCGGTACCCACTAGTTTTAGCATACACTGATGGTTCTTGGATGAATTAGTTATTGCTGTGAAGGTAGCGAGAGGATGATTTTCTCACCCCATGATTCCTTATACACTTGGCATTCTACTGCAGGGAAGTATTCTGCTGTTTCTCCCCCCAATTATTTATTTATATGAGTATGGACTCATGGATTTGCATTTTTTGTAGTGGTTTATAATTGCCCCAGATTTGGTCAGCAGGAGCTGCTTCTGTGTCCTGGTGACGTGCCTCCATCATGCTATAAGCACTTCCTTACTCTTCTGACAAGAAGATGTTTAAAGTTCATCTTTACTCTCTCTCCTCAGCTCTTTTAGTGGAGATTGATATTTAGAAAACAAGATTTGGTCTGAGTGTGGTGACTCATGCTGATTGTATTAGTTTGTTCTCATGCTGCTAATAAAGACATATCCAAGACTGGGTAATTTATAACGGAAAAAGCTTTAATTGACTCACAGTTCCGCATGGCTGGGGAGGCCTCAGGATACTTACAAAAATGGCAGAAGGCACGTCTTCACAGGGTGGCAGGAGAGAGAATGAGTGCCCAGCAAAGGAGGAGGTCTCTTATAAAACCAGGACACATGAGAACTCACTCACTATTATGGGAACAGGATGGAGGAAACTGCCCCATGATTCAGTTATCTCCACCTGGTCCCTCCCATGACACTTGGGGAAAATGGGAGCTACAATTCAAAATGAGATTTGGGTGGGGACACAACCAAACTATAGCACATATAATCCTGGTGCTATGGTAGGCTGAGATGGGAGGATCACTTCTTGAGCCCCTGGAGGTCAAGGCTGCAGTGAGCTATGATGGTGCCAACACACTCCAGTCTGGGTGACAAAGAAAGACTCTGTCCCTTAAAAAAATAATGAAAGAAAAATAGATCTGGACAGTAGATGAGCTCATGGCTTTGGGGGAGTCACTGCTCCCAGGGGCTCTCAGTGAACAGAAGTAGGAAATACATGAGAGAGAGAGAGAGAGAGAAAGAGAGAGAGAGAGAGAGAGAGAGAGAATGCAAATATACATAATGCATATATTTATGTACATGAATGTTTCTATGTATATTTATTTTTACATCTATTTACATGTATGTTGAAAACCATGAATCTACACTGATGATAACTCCAATTTTCATCTAATTCTAAAAGACTTTGTGTTAATTTGCTAGGGCTGCCATAACAAAATACCACAGACTGCATTTCTTAAACAGACATTTCTCACAGTTCTAGGGGCTGGAGGTCCAAAATCAAGGTGCCACAGGGTTAGTTTCTCCTGAAGCCTCTCTCCTTGGCTGGCATACAGCCACTGTTTCTACCTCTTCACGTGGTTGTCCCTGTGTACATGCATGCCTCTGGGGTCTCTCTGTCCTCTTCTTCTTATAAGCACATTAGTCAAATTGGATTAGGGCCTGCCTAATGACTTCATTTCAACCTAATCACCCCTTTAAATGCCCTATCTCCAAATACCCTCACATTCTGAGATACTGGGGGTCAAGACACCAACATGAATTTGGGGAGGATAGAATTCAGCCCGTAATGGCTTCATTTTAGTGTTTTCCTCCCTTTCCATATAGGAAACTCCCCTTTCTATTATGACTGTGAGAAACCTGGCTCTCATTACACCTATATATTTATGTATTAGATTGATATCCTCTGTATGCAACCAATTGCTGCCCCCGTTCCCACACAGATACCCTCTTCATCCATGTCGTCCAAAAGACCGCCGGGATGGCCGAAGAGTAGAAAGAAGGCTAGCGTGGTGGCTCACACCTGTAATCCCAGCACTTTGGGAGGCCGATGCCAGTGATCACCTGAGGTCAGGAGTTCAACACCAGCCTGGCCAACATGGTGAAACCCTGTCTCTACTAAAAATACAAAAATTAACCAGGTGTGGTGGCACATGCTTGTAATCCCAGCTACTGGGGAGGCTGAGGCAGGGGAGTCACTGGAACCTGGAAGGCAGAGGTTGCGGTGGGCCAATATTGTGCCACTGCACTCCAGCCTGGATGACAGAATGAGACTCCATCTCAAAAAAAGAAAGAGTAGGAAGGAGAGCTTTATTGGTGATATCAGTTTGCAAACCAGGAAGAGACAGCCACTGGCATAAGCAGAAGGTCCCCTCTCTTTAATGAGGGAAGGGGCAGTTGGGTTTTATGCCTTACAGAATCTGTATCATACAATAGAGTCCTATGTATTCAGCAAGCTGGGGAAAAAAGCGATACATATTTTTGAGGGGAGCTGAGTTCATGTGCAGCAGGTGAATTTCTCTCAGTTTTTTTCACTTTGTCATTCTGGCTGGAGTGCAGTGGTGTGATCATGGCATACTGCAGCCTCGGCCTCCTGGACTCAAGTGTTCCTCCCACCTCAGCCTCCTGAGTAGCTGGGACTACATGTACCTGCCATCACACCCAGCTAATGTTTTGTTTTGTTTTGTTTGGTTGGTTGGTTGAGATGGAGTCTCGCTATGTTGCCCAGGCTGGTCTTGAACTCCTGGGCTGAAGCAATCCACCCACCTCAGCCTCCCAAACTGCTGGGATTACAGATGTGAGCCATTGTCCCCAGTTATGAGTGGATTTGTCTATGGGTCTATCAGCATATATTGAACAAAGAAACATGTTCTAATAACTTCTTCTCAATGTTTGCTTTAAAATTCCTTTCTGTGTCAAACTCTTTCATTGGCTGAAAGAAAATAGTTTATGATGGATTTGAAAGACAACATAATTCTATTGCCTTTTATTGTTGGATGTTTCTTTTTTTTAATTGCATTTTAGGTTTTGGGGTACATGTGAAGAATATGCAAGGTTGTTGCATAGGTACACACATGGCAGTGTGATTTACTGCCCTCCTCCCCATCACCTATATCTGGCATTTCTCCCCATGCCCTCTCTCCCCAACTCCCCACACACTGCTTTCCCTCACCTATTTCCCCTCAACAGACCCCAGTGTGTGATGCTCCACTCCCTGTGTCCATGTGTTCTCATTGTTCAACACCCACCTATAAGTGAGAACATGTGGTGTTCGATTTTCTGTTTTTGTGTCAGTTTGCTGAGAATGATGGTTTTCAGATTCATCCATGTCACTACAAAGGACACGAACTCGTTTTTTATGGCTGCATAGTATTCCATGGTGTATATGTGCCACATTTTCCCTATTTGGGTTGGATCCAGGTCTTTGCTATTGTAAACAGTGCTGCAATGAACATTCGTGTGCATGTGTCCTTATAGTAGAACGATTTATAATCCTTTGGATATATACCCAGTAATGGGATTGCTGGGTCAAATGGAATTTCTATTTCTAGGTCCTTAAGGAATTGCCACACTGTCTTCCACAGTGGTTGAACTAATTTACACTCCCACCAACAGTGTAAAAGTGTTCCTATTTATTTCTTCACATCCTCTCCAGCATCTGTTGTCTCCAGATTTTTTAATGATCACCATTCTAACTGGCGTGAGATGGTATCTCAATGTGGTTTTTGATTTGCATTTTTCTAATGACCAGTGATGATGAGCATTTTTTCACATGTTTGTTGGCCTCATGTATGTCTTCTTTTGTAAAGTGTCTGTTCATATCCTTCGCCCACTTTTGAATGGGCTTGTTTGTTTTTTTTTCTTGTAAATCTGTTTTAGTTCTTTGTAAATTCTGGATATCAGCCCTTTGTCAGATGGGTAAACTGCAAAAATTTTTTCCCATTCTGTTGGTTGCCAATTCACTCTAATGACTGTTTCTTTTGCTGTGCAGAAGCTGTGAAGTTTGATTAGGTCCCATTTGTCTATTTTGGCTTTTGTTGCCAATGCTTTTGGTGTTTTGGTCTATTGTTGGATGTTTCTATGGGACAAAGAGGGCCCACTGGGGAAAGAAAAATGTTCTCCTAACATATTGTAAACTTTTACTTAGAAAATTATGTATGGACCGGGCATGATGGATCATGCCTGTAATCCCAGCACTTTGGGAGGCTGAGGTGGGTGGATCACCTGAGGTCAGGAGTTCAAGACCAGCCTGACCAACATGGTGAAACCCTATCTCTACTAAAAAATGCAAAACTAGCCCGGCATGGTAGTGTGTGCCTGTAATCCTGGCTACTTGGGAGGCTGAAACAGGAGAATCACTTGAACCTGGGAGGCGTACGTTGTAATGAGCCAAGATCGTGCCATTGCACTCCAGCCTGGGCGACAAGAGCAAGATTCCATCTCAAAAAAAAAAAAAAATATGTATGTATATGTAGTATATGATATGTGTATGTAACATACATCCATGTTCACTCTGGGATGGGGTTTTAGTATTAAAATGAGATGGAAATTGGCTATTTACATCAAAAAGTGAGCTATAAGATACAGAGACAGTTTGTACACAGCCTCTATCTGCTGAGACTGGCCTAAGGTGAAGTTGCTTATCAGAAGAGAATGCTTGTAAGGCCAGCCTTCTGTCCAGTGAGAGTTGTAGTGATCTGAGCTGTCAATCAGCTGATAATTTGCTTGATAGCACCTATCCTTAAGGAATGTAGCAAGAGTTTGGTTTTTCTTGTAACTGTAGGAATTTAGAAATTTCCCTTGTCAGCCTGGCCCTGAACCCTTGACCCATAGATAACTTTTGTTTCCTTAACCTTAGAATCTGTCTTAGTTGGTAAAGGGACATTGATTTTGGTTTCTCGGGTCACATCCCCTTTGCAATCAAACTACCCACACAGCACCGCCTCCCACCCCCACTCCACTCCGTGCAGTCACCACCTCATCCCACTGAGACTACTTTTTCACACCGGACTCCCCCCTCTCCCTGCTTTTGTTGCAATGCCCTGGGCTGGGCTGGGCTGGGCTGGGCTGGGCTGCAGCTACAGCTATCCAGCCCCCTCCCTGCCACCTCCCAGTGTGTCCTCCTTACTGGGCTCCAGAATCCTACACCATATTTCACCAATTCCCTTCACCCTGCTGGGCTGGCCAAGGTGGGTGAATTGCTTGAGCCTAGGCATTTGAGACCAGCTTGGGCAACATAGCTACAAATAATAAAAAATAAAAATAAAAACATGTTATTTATAATAAGGAGGCTGAGGCAGGTGGATGACTTAAGCCCAGAAGGTTGAGGCTACAGTGAACTATGATTCCAGCCTGGGTGACATAGTGGGACCCTGTCTCAAAAAACAACACAAAAAATTATTTCTTATTCCGGGTTTCTCCCAGTGGAAGTTTGAAAAAGGGCGAAGATCAGACCCAGGGCACCGTTAGGAAAGCAGCTTAGGGTAAGGGTGGAACCAAGTGTCCCACTGTAAAATTCTTCTTTAAGACATTAGAAAATTTTAGTCCGGGCGCGGTGGCTCAAGCCTGTAATCCCAGCACTTTGGGAGGCCGAGGCGGGTGGATCACAAGGTCAAGAGATCGAGACCATCCTGGTCAACATGGTGAAACCCC
>NW_016107633.1:1330901-1346012 GCF_001604975.1 Cebus imitator
AGTCTTGCTCTGTTGCCCAGGCTGGAGTGCAGTGGCACAGTCTTGGCTCACTGCAAACTCTGCTTGCTAGGTTCAAGTGATTCTCCTGCCTCAGCCTCCCAGGTAGCTGGGATTACAGGTGCATGCCACCACACCCCACTAATTTTTGTATTTTTAGTATTGACGGGGTTTTACCATGTTGCTCAACTTCAGGTGATCTGCCCACCTATGCTAGGATTCAAGCGTGAGCCACTGTGCCCGGACAAGAAAGGCTTATTTTGAAGAGGTTTATTGGCTCACATCTACAATGGCTTACATCTGTAGCCCTAGCACTTTGGGAGCCCAAGGTGGGAAAGTTGCTTGAGGCCAGGTGTTCAAAACCAGCCTGTGCAACATAGTGAGACCCCTGTCTCTGCAAAATGAAAACAAAGTTAGTTGGGGGTGGTGGTGCATGTGCATAGTTCCAGCTATTCAGGAGACTGGGATGGGAGGATCACTGGAGTAGGAGTTGCAGGCTGAAATGAGCTATGATGGCACCACTGCACTCCAACCTAGGCAACAGAGCAAGACCCTGTCTCTAAAAACCAAACACCACAACAACAATAAAAAGAAATCTTGGACTCTGACAATGGGTGATTTCATGAAATGAGATTTTGTGCATATTGCACAAGCATTGTTGTGAACAAAGGGGCAAATGTGGCACCTTCAAAGATGGCCACAAGAGTTCCTGTCCCCCAGATCTACAAAATGACCCTGGCACATCATCAGCAAGAGGTAGAGTCTAATTCTGCCATTTGAATCTATGGCTGCTTTGACCAATAGGAAGCCATGCTATGTAACTTGCAAGGTTGGGTTATAAAGTCAATGCAACTTTTGCCTCGTTTGCCAGAAGTTCAGCTACCTTGAGGCTACCACGCTGGGAGGAAGTCTGAGCGTCATGACGAGATCATATGCAGGCACGATGCTGGCAACTCTCAGACATGAGCGTGAAAGGTGCCTCAGGACGATTCCTGCCCACAGGCATCAAGTCTTCCCAGCTGAGACCCCAGACATCTTAGAGCAGCAACAAGCCAACCTGTCTGAATTCCTAACTCTTGGAATCCATGAACATGAGAAAAATGGCTATTTTCTCAAGTTACTAAGTTTTGAGGAATTTGTTATATAACAGTTATAACCAGAACAGATGGATTGATATATGGTTAGAGGGAAAGAAAGATAGATAAACAGATATGCGATAAGGCAAATAGAGTAAACATGTAAATGCAGAAGCTAGGTGGAACATGCGTGGGTGTTCACTGTACAATTCTTTCAACTTTTCTGCATGTTGAAAACTATTTAACCATACAAATTGGTAGAAAAGAAGGATGGAAACCAAAACTAGCTAGCATTTATTGTGTATTACCACAGGCACTTTTACACTCACTATTGCATTTCGTCTTCTCAATAACCCCGCAGGTTGATGTCATTTTCTTCATTTTACAGATGAAGAAACTGAAGCACAGAGAGGTTAAGTCACTAACATAACATAACATTAATGGTAAAGGGTGGAGGCAAGATTCCAATTTGGGTATGTGTGATTCTGTAACCTATGCTGTTAACTCTTTCAAGTCTAACCTAAAGCACTCAGCATCCCCGTCCACCTCCATCTATTTCTTTGATAGATAGTTAAAACAACAGGCTGGGAGCAGTGGCTGACACCTATAATCCCAACACTTTGGGAGGCTGAGGCAGGAGGATGGCTTGATCCCAGGAGTTGGAGACCAGCCTGGGCAAAGTAGTGAGAACTCCCTTCTTGGCCTCTAAAGTATCACGACTACAGATGTGTGCTACCGTGCCTGATGCACTTCTAGTCCCAGGTACTTGGGAGGCTGAGAAGGGAGGATTGAGTCCAGGAGTTGGAGGCTACGATGAGCAATGATCGTGCCACCTCACTCTACCCTGGGTGACAGAGTAAGATCCTGTCTCAGAAAATAGTTAAAACAACAAATGGCTTCTAAGGACTCCTTAATTTTTACACTTCTCCAGTATTAGATTGTCTTTTTATAGGAGGAAAAATAAAGTTCCAATTTAAGGTGTCTTCCTTCTGGGATGGGGCTGTCTCCTTCCCAGCAATCTTGGCAGCTGGTGGTAAAGAAAATCTCCCAGGTGCTAGGAAAATCTTTCCCCAGCGTGGGGCTCCAAAAGTGGCAAAAAGTCATGTTTATAGTCTCCTTATGTTCTCACTGCAGCCCAGAGGTGGGGCAGAGTATTTTCAGGAATGAGAACACTGTGAGTGAGGCTCGGAGACTAAATAAACGGTCCAAGGTCACACAGGATTAAGGGGCAGGACGGTCTCGCACTCACGTCTGCTGATGCCAGTCCAGTGCGCTCTGCTCGCCGTTCTCTTAACTGGTCTCCAGGCTGCTTTCCATCTAAACCACGCCTGGAGATTAAGCTGCACTTGCTTTCCAGTGCCCGCGGTTTTTGCGGGTGTCTTCTGGCCTTGGTACTTCCAGATCAGCATTCCTCTGATGACTCAATCCCGCAGAGCTTCCGAGCCATTGGTGGGCTCAGGCTTTCAGTTTTCGCCGGGGGCCTAAAAGGTGCCTGAGTGTCTCATCCAAGTTTCACCTGGGGAGGCCGTGCGGGGAGACCTGGGGTGCCCATCTTCCCAGCAGCAATGGGCTTCTAGTCTGCGTCTTGGAGGCCTGGAGAGGACGTGGCGCCCGTCCCGGCGGTCCGCAGGGCTGCAGCCCAGAAAAGGCTGGGGCGGCCTCTCTCCTGCTCTGGCTCCCACGGTGGGGGCGCAGCTGGAGCCCCCGAGGGGCTCAGACGCTCGTCCCGAGGGCCCAGACGCTCGCCCCGGGTCCGGGGCGGGTTCTTGCAGCTCCCAGCTCCGCGCATACGCAGCAGCCTGGATCTGGGCACGCCAGGCTGGACCCCTCCTTAGAGATTTGGGGCAAAGGTTGGGGCCTGCTGCCATCCAGTGCCACCCCATCTGAAGCCTGAAACGGCGGCCCTGAGAGGTGGTGGCATTGGGCCGAGGCCGTGCAGCATGGGAATGGCAGGGCAGTGATCCAACCGTCTCCACCCCGGGGCCCACGCCCGCGATGGGAGCTGGAGCGCGCAGTCTGGCTTCCCCGAGGGCTTTACCCACAGAGCCATGGCCCAAGGTTCTTGCCTCCGCCTAGGGTCTTCTGAGCACCCCAGCTCTAGAAAGCTCTGCTGGGCGACCTGAGGTAGGGGAGGCAGCTGTACCGCGGCTTCTGACGGCCAGAGTCTGAGGGTCCAGCTTCTTGGCAACAGGTCCCCGACTCAGATCGCACCCCACTTTCCTATTCTCTCTCCTCTCTCCCCTCCCCCACCGAGGCTCTGTGGAGTCACAGCCCGGGAACCTCGGGGCGAGCTCAGGTGTGCCCTGGGGGGCGCATCCTGTGGGCGGGGCAGGAGTGGGCGGGGTGACCAGTGGCTGCCCCACCTGCAGGCCTGCTATTCCCCGACCCGGCGGGGCTGCACAGGGGTGGGGTAGGAGGAAGGCGGGGTGGGGGGCGGGGAGGGCCCCAGGCAGGGGCTACAAGTCTGTTTCCGCCCGGCCTCCGCCTGCTCCGGCTGAAACGAGTCTTTCCGGTGGGGCAGCCCAGCCCGGCCTCCCGGAACCGGCCCGGAGACAGCGCAATACACCACCCTGGCCGAAGGCGAGCTCCGGGGCCAGGCCGACGGGTGGAGTCGCTGCAGAGGCGGGAGAGCCCGAGTCCCGGGTTCCAGCCCGGGCTGTCAGCGTCCTGCCGCTTTTCGCCCCCGACCCCCTCTCCGATCCGGTGGGGACTCCCTGGTAGGCGGTTTTGGAAAAGCTTCAAGGGTGATTCTGAGAATCACGGTCCAGCCCTACTTCATTACACTTGGAGAAACTGAGGCACCGTCCCAAGGCCGCACCGCGAGTTAGCAAACCGCAAAGCCTGCGAGGAGGGGCCTGGCAGAGGTCGGGATTTTCGCAGGCCTGAGTCCTGGGGGGCCTAGGATAGACCAGAGGGGCCAGGGATTCAGGAAGGCCTGGGCGCCTGCCGCCCCAACAGCTCTGCGGGGTGGGTCCAGTCGGGGTGCTGCTAGGGTCCGCAGCCTCGCGAAAATCATCGGGGAAGACGCCTTTCTTTCCTCAATCCGGGAGTGGAGATTCTGTTTAACCTCTGTGGTCAGCGGGACAGGAAGCTCTCTCGGTCCCAGCCTGGCGCCAGCAGGGACCCGAGGGAGTGTTTGCAGGAGGCAGGTTTTGGAAGTGAGGCATCCTTCGTTTCCTCCGCAGTGAGGTCTCTGATCGCCCGAGTCTGGTTTTTCAAAATCACATCTTGTGAAGACCCCAAGGGGAGGTACCCGGGAGGATTCCTTTATATATGCTCAACCTTGACTCAGACTTGCAATCGGCATTTGATGAAGAAACTTGGTCAGTTCTCCAAACGCAAAATCAATCGCTGATTTTACTTTTTTACTTGGCATTTCCTTGGGATATTCTCGATCCTGGGAAGGAAAGATGATGAACTGTTGTCTTCAATTCTGTCCTGCTGAGCATTCTTCTTGGATTCAGGATTTCCTGGAGCCAGACCTTAGTAACTTCAGGTTTATGGCTTTCTGAAAATATAATTTTGATGAATTTTAATCTATTCCTCAAGTTAGAAAATCCCTTAATTACAGGAGAAAACATTTTCAAAGAGAAAGGCCAGACCTGTAGAGCAGGCCCTGGAGCCGTGCTTCTTTGAGAAAATCTCTGGGCAGGCAGGGCCTCTGCTTCAGCCAACTGGCTGGGAGAGAACCAGGCAAGAATGTGTTTCCCACAGCTGTCAGGCCCACCTCTGCCAGTCAGTTCTTGGCTAGAAAATAAAGAAGAAATGGCGGCTCAGGCCTGTAACCCCAGCACTCTGGGAGGCCAAGGCGGGTGGATCACCTGAGGTCAGAAGTTTGAGAACAGCCTGGCCAACATATTGAAACCCTGTCTCTACTAAAAATACATAAATTTGCTGGGCATGGTGGTACGTGCCTGTAATCCCAGGTACACAGGAGGCTGAGGCAGGAGAATTGCTTGAATCCTGGAGGTGAAGGTTGCAATGGGCCAAGATTGAACCATTGCACCATTGCCTGGGTGATAACAGCAAAACTGTCTCAAAAAAAAAAAAAAAAAAAAAAAAAAAAAAAAAAAAAAAAAAAAAAAAAAGGTTTGCTTAAAGTTGATCAACCTGCAGAGGACTGTAGGAGAGAAAGCATTGTCTTGGTTACAACTGTGTTAAAATTGGGCTTTGGTGGCCACATGGCATCTGAGGGGGTATTTCTCCTAAAGTATTTCCAGCTATTAAGTGAGGAAGAATCAATAGACAGAATATCACCATTTTGCATCCCTGATAAATGGATGTAGGCACGATTACTGGTGGCTGCTGACGTCAGAAAAAAACTCTATTTCCCCACATTATGTGCCTTGAAATTAAGAAAAACTCAGTACCAACTATAAAGTGGTCTAGACATCTCTTGGAGCCCCACTGAACCCCTATGATTGATCAGATTCAGGTTTGATATGTGGAGTTCTGGGGGGATCCTGAGAGGTGTCCAGACCACTGAGATCACCTACAGTGCTCTCTCTTACCCACCATCTTGCTTTTCTTGATTTTAGTTACCCAAGTCAACCGCATTCTAAAAATAGTAAATGAAAAATTCCGGAAAAAAAGTTTGGTTAAGTTTTAAATTTCATGCCATTCTAAGTAGCACAGTGAAATCTCAGGCTGGCCCACTGGGTCCCGCTGATATAGGAGTTAAGAAGAAATTATTTAGGCAGATAGGGAGGGTAAGGGAGTCCTTGGTAACATTTTCCTTTTAATGAAAAGCAGCCCCTAGGTCATTTTCTTTTCTAACAAAGAGCAGCCTGTAAAACCGAGCTGCAGACATAGACAACCAGGCTAGAAGCTTGCATGGGTGAATGCCAGCAGCTGTGACAATAGGAAAAGGCTACCTGGACTAGGCATGTTCAAAATGGCGGCTCCATCTTCCCTTCTCTTTGCCAGATGTATGTACAGTAAGGAGCAGGCAACATGGCCCCAGCCAAGCAAAGACCTCATTTACAGTATAAGATTAGGGTGGAGTGGGGTGGGTGGGGTGAGGTGGCTCACGCCTGTAATCCCAGCACTTTGGGAGGCTGAGGCAGGTGAGTCACCTGAGGTCAGTAGTTCGAGACCAGCTTGGCCAACATAGTGAAATCCTGTCTCTACTAAAGATAAGAATTACCAGGTGTCGTGGCAGTCATCTGTAATTCCAGCTACTCGGAAGGCTGAAATCACTGCACTCCAGCCTGGGTAACAGAGCAAGACTCTGTCTCAAAAAAATTAGGGTGGGGTAGCCAGCTTTCTTGCGAGTTATGTAAAACATCACACCTAGTCCAACCAATCTTTGGGCCCTGTGTAAATCAGATACCTCCTCCTCAAGCCTGTCTATAATATCCATTGCTTTCCTCAAGGCCTGGAATTTCTACTTGGGCTCCCCGGCCTCTTGCAGGAGAGAGAGCTATTGAGAGCTATTCTCTTTTCTCTTTCTTTTGCCTATTAAACCTCTGTTCTTTTTTTTTTTTTTTTTTTTTTTTTTTTTTTTTTTTTTTTTTTTTTTTTTTTTTTTTTTAGTAAAGACAGAGTTTCACCATATTGGCCAGCCTGGTCTTGAACTGTTGACCTCAGATGACCTGCCTGCCTCAGCCTCCCAAAGTTCTGGGATAACAGGTGTAAGCCACTGTGCCCAGACAAAATCCCTGCTCTTAACCTTACTCCATGTACCTCTGGGTCCTTGATTTCCTTGGCATGAGGCAGCAGACCTCAGGTATTTACACCAAACAATGAAGCCGCTTCATCACCCTGATGCGATCATCAGGGTGTATTGGCACTGTCCATGCCCCCTGCTCGTTAGTTACTCAATACCCGTCTGGGTTATTACATCCACATTCATGTAACTCTTATTACAGTACATTGTTGTAATTGTTCTATTTTATTATTAGTTATTGTTGTTAATCTCTTACTGTGCCTAGTTTATAAACTTTATCATAGATATATACATATAGGAAAAAACATACTCTACGGTATGTAGGGTTTGCTGTTGACCGTGATTTCAGGCAGCCACTGGGGGTCTTGGAATGTATCTCAGAGGATAAGGAGGGACTCCTGTTCTAATTTACATGAAATACAAAGTACAGGGGAACGTGTTAAACAGCACTATGGGGACATAATCAAAATAATCTAGCTCTTGTAAAACCACAGGATAAACGACCCAGTTCTTCAATAATGAATTGCAAGGAAAATAATCACATTTAGATTCTGACTCAAACAAATGATAAAAAGAAGAAAAAACCTAACATTTTTAGGACACTTGTAAATTTCAATACTGATGAGATATTTGATATTTTAAGTCTTCTTAAAGTTTTCAGAAATGGTAGTATTATGATTATATTTTTAAAGTCATCTTTTGAAAATACAGGCTAAAATATTTAGGGCGAATGATGGGATATCTGGGATTTATTTGTAAGTAGTTTTATATGGGGCAAGGAAAGTAAGTGAAGGTACGGGAAATGATAGTGCATTAGTAATGGGAACATGGTGGTTCATTATGTTATTATCTCTATTTATTTTTTCTTTTCTTTTTTTT
This sequence comes from Cebus imitator, assembly GCF_001604975.1. Lineage (NCBI taxonomy): Eukaryota > Metazoa > Chordata > Mammalia > Primates > Cebidae > Cebus > Cebus imitator. The sequence goes on from NW_016107633.1 coordinate 1,338,522, forward strand.
TTGAGTCGGAGTTTTGCTCTGTTGCCCAGGCTGGAGTGCAATGGCATGATCTTGGCTCACTGTAACCTCCGCCTCCTGGGTTCAAGGGATTCTCTTGACGTCCAGCTAAAACTTTGTATATTTAGTAGAGATGGGGTTTCATCATGTTGGTCAGGCTGGTCTGGAACTCCTCACCTCAGATGATCTGCCTGCCTCTACCTCCAAAAATGCTGGGATTACAGATATAAGCCACCACACCCAGCCTTATTCTATTTCATATCATGTGTAAGTTATTTTTTTCAGGGTATTCTGAAACTTGTGAACCGGTGTTGGAGTCTGGTGAATTGCCTGGACTGGGGCTCAGGACAACGGAGACTCAGTGCACTTTGCAGATGCCCCTTCTCTCATGTCCCTTCAGCAAATGCTATTGAGGACCTTTTGTTTTCTTGAGCTCCTGAAATGATGGAGTTCAGTCTTGTAATTAGAAAATAATGAAGGAGACCAGGTGCAGTGGCTCACACTTGTAATCCCAGCACTTTGGGAGGCCAAGGCGAGTGAATCATCTGAGGTCACAAGTTCCAGACCAGCCTGGCCAACATGGAGAAACCCTATCTCTACTGAAAATACAAAAAAATTAGCCAGGTATGGTGGTGTGCGCCTGTAATCCCAGCTACTCGGTAGGCTGAGGCAGGAGAATTGCTGGAACCTGGGAGGCAGAGGTTGTGGTGAGCTGAGATTGTGCTATTGCACTTCAGCCTGGGCAATGAGTGAAATTCTGTCTCGAAAGAAAGGAAGGAATGAAGGAGGGAAGGAGGGGAGGGAAGGGAAGTGAAGGGAAGGGAGAAAGGAAGGAAAGAAAATAATGAAGGAGGCTGGGTGCAGAGGCTCACTCTTGTAATCCCAGCACTTTGGGAGGCTGAGGTGGGCGGATCATCTGAGGTCAGGAGTTCAAGACCAGCCTGGCCAACATGGTGAAAACCCATCTCTACTAAAAATACAGAAATTAGCAGGGCATGGTGGCATGCACCTGTAATCCCAGCTACTGGGGAGGCTGAGGCAAGAGAATCGCTTGAACCAGGGAGGCAGACCTTGCAGTGAGCCGATATTGCGCCACTGCACTCCAGCCTGGGCAAAAAAAAAGGAAAAGAAAAGAATGAGAGAGAGTCACCAAATGGAAGCAGGGAAGTCTTTGCAGAAGAACCAATGTTTGATGTGAGGACTGGCAGCTGAAAAGTTTTCAGCATGGTGTCTGTTCATCTGTAATGTAAGGTGGTTAAAGTTAGACTATATCTACTAAACAGAATCTGTTTAGTACTAACAGATTCTGTGATTATTGCCTTGCCGAAACCATTTCTTTTCTTCTAAGTGTCTCTCCAAGGAGTTGAGAGAACCAACCCCCATCCCATGGACTTCCTGTCATCGTCCCTTATTTTATTAGCTGAAGCAATCTGACTTGAGTGGCTGGTCTTGATTCTTCCATTTGTGTTCGGAGGCCCAAGCATTATCATACTAGCCAGTCCATGGCCTTTTTAGAGGATGGTCTCTCGGGCTCACAGATTCATTTCTGCTCATTCAGTTCCTAAGGCATCTCACTGAGCAGCCTTAGCTATGCTTTTGCTGGTGGCTATGCACAACCTTGGTAATAAAACCTACTTGCACTTCAAAATGTGAGTTCCTGCAGTAGATACCCTCAGCCTTCCCAGCTGTTCTTGTCCAGCATGCAGCCTGGCCTTTAGGTTAACTAGTTCATTCTGATACTTTGCCAGAATGGGTCTAACTTTGTGCTTTGAAGGCTCTTTTCCCCATGTGACATGAACCGCCTGCTAAGGTCAAGCTTGCAACACTCATGGTTATTTGACAAGTGGCTGGCTGTATCTCCTCTCCACTCTGTTGTGCAAAATTATTTGTGTGTGTTCTGTTTCTTCTTTTCATCTTCTCAGTTTTTTTTTTTTTTTTTTCTTTTTTGAGACAGAGTCCAACTCTGTCACCCAGGTTAGAGTGCAGTGGCACGATCTCTGCTCACTGCAATCTCCATCTGCTGGGTCAAGCAATTCTCTTTCCCGCCTCAGTTTTCCAAGTGGTTGGGATTAGAGGCATGCACCACCATGCCTGGCTAATTTTTTTGTATCTTTGGTAGAGACAGAGGGTTTGGCCATGTTGGCCAGGCTGGTCTCAAACTCCTGACCTCAGATGATTTGCTCACCTCAGCCTCCCAAAGTTCTGGGATTACAGGTGTGAACCACCATGCCCTGCCCATCTTCTCAGTTTTTATGGACGTTTGTACTTTAAAAGGATAATTTATGAAACTTTTGGATAAGTAAGATGAGAATCTTTAGATATGATTTCTATATATTTTTATCGAATGGATTTACCTGAGGCATAATAGAGAGGTAAACACAGTGTCTTCTTAGGGACCTACAAGCATATTGCAAGATGACTCAGAGCCTGACAGAGGCTGGGAAGCATCCCTAATTCTTGCTGCTATAAACCAAAGGTACACTTCACTAGGAGAAAAAGTACTGGAAAGTTAACTGGGATATACTATATGTTTCCAGTGACCACTCAAATGCTTCTTATACTAATTGAATTAGGATAATTTATCTTAACAGAGAACTGTAATTTTCTACTCTTTCCAACCAGTTTAACCAACTTATACTTTTTAAACCCACTGAGATGGAATTTATGACTTCAAAGCCGGTACCCCAAACCTTAATTTTTATGCTAACCATTGTTATAGGTGAGGCATTATGCTAAAGAAACAGTTGAGATCTCTTCTTCTGGCTCTGGAATGCCAATCTGGATCAAACAAAACTTCCCACCTTAAACAACGAGAACAGTTAGATAATTTTAAAAATCTGTTTTAAAATATCAGAGACAGGGCTGGGCGTGGTGACTCATGCCTGTAATCCCAGCATTTTGGAAGGCCGAGGTGGGTGAATCATGAGATCAGGCGTTCAAGACCAGCGTGGCCAAACTGATGAAACCTCATCTCTACTAAAAATACAAAAAGTAGCTGGGCGTGGTGGTGGGCGTCTGTAGTCCCAGCTACTTGGGAAGCTGAGGCAGGAAAATCACTTGAACTCAGGAGGCAGAGGTTGCAGTGAGTCCGGACCATATCACTGCACTCCAGCCTGGGCAACAAAGTGAGACTCTGTCACAAAATGTGTGCATGGCATTGCAGTGGGGCACCAGGAATGGATGCAGAGGCAAGGACAGTTCATTGGACCTGGCTCAGGAATCTGCCAGGGAGTGACAATCGGTGACAGCAGAAACTGTTGTCTGGGAGATCAGGGTACCCCCCACAAGGCTTCTCTTCCTCTTCTGTAGGCAGCCTTTCCCTTGAACACCTCTCTGTCCCATCTCAGCTGCTGAAGCTTCCTGTGTGAGAACTCAGTGTGGTGTCCCTTTTCCAGACACCTTTCCCTGGGATCTGGCTGTACCTGGACCATGTCACCTGTGGGTATTTGGACAGGATCCACCTTTGGTTTCATAGTCCATTTGGCTTGAATCATGAATCAGATAACATTCAGGAACAAGACTGTCTTTGCTTAGCCCTGAAGAATGACCTTGCACTACTGCCTCTCCCTTCTCAGGGTATGAGTCTTTGAGAGGCCATGGATAGCCTCATTTTCTTCCTGATTAAAACATTTTCTGCAGAGGCTGTGGCAAGGGGAGGGGAGTGGGTGGCTGAGGTGAGAGGATCATTTGAGCCCAGGAGTTCGACATCAGCCTGGGCAACACAGCGAGACACATATCTATTTGAAAAAAAGAAAAAAGAGGCCGGGTGTGGTGGCTCACCGGCATTTGGGAGGCCAAGGTGGGTGGATCACCTGAGGTCAGGAGTTCAAGACCAGCCTGGCCATCATGGTGAAACCCCATCTGTAAATAAATAAATAAATAAAATAAAATAAAATAAAAATAAAATAAAAAAAGAAAAAAGAGGCTGGGCATGGTGGCTTATGCCTGTAACCCCAGCACTTTGGGAGGCCGAGGTGGATGGATTGCCTGAGGTCAGCCTGGCCAACATGGTGAAACCCCACCTCTACTAAAAATATAAAAATTAGTTGGGTGCAGTGGCGAGTGCCTATAACCTCAGCTGCTTGGGAGGCTGAGGCGCTAGAATCACTTTAACCCGGGAGGCAGAGGTTGCAGTGAGCCAGGATTGCACCACTGCACTCCAGTCTAGGTGACAAGGCAAGACTCCATTAAAAAAAAAAAGAAAAAAGACAACTTCCTGCAGAATACCAGCAAGCCCCTGAGGGCAAAACCATCATCACACCTTAAAGTATGATTTCATGTAATTATAAAGTACTAGTACCCTACAACCAAATGACTGAAACTCTGTTTTCTTTTGAATAACTGCTTAACAGTTGAAAATGAGAAGGTACTCTAGCAAACAGTTTACATATGTCTTAACTCTGGGAATTTTTATAACATGAAGAGTTAGGTGGCATTATTATCTCAGTCTGCAGATTCATTTACTAAGCTACTGTTACTGTTACCGTTCTTTTCCAGGCCCTTATTTAAAGCACTTGACATTGCTCTTCACAGCAACATTACAAGCTAGGATTCGTGTAAAGCACTTGGCATAGTAACATCTTGTTCTTCATAGCAACATTACAAGGTGGATTCATTCCCTCATGTTTTAGATGAAGAAATTGAAGCTTTAAAGAGAAGAGTTTAACTGCCTGAGATCTTAGGTAGTAGCAGGGACTAGTCTACATAGCTTGTTTTTTCCCCTGACTTTAGGCTCATATTCTTTTCAAAATACTATTTTATCTTAAAAAAAAAAAAAGTGAGTGGAGAAGATTTTTCTTCCTAGTTATTGATCTTTGTGAAATACTTATAAAATTAAGAGCTAACAGGCATAAACCTTGACAAATGCAGGATGCACAGGACCAAGGGCCACTGTGCCCACACCCTGCAGGCTAAGAAACCAGCAGAGCTGAGGGTGCTGGTTCTTGCCCGGCCTCGGGGCAGGTGCCCCGGGTGCCTGGAACTGCCCTCCCCGACACCATGTTGAGGCTCTGCAGTGATGTCTGTGAGGGCTGTGCCTAGGGAGCTGGCCAGAGAACCTTCCCCTTTGCCAAAGTAACCCCGTATCTCACAGGATGCATCTGCTTGAAATTGCACCTTCCGAGACCCGGTGCCTCCTTCTTAAAGGACAATGCAGTTTCAGTGATGTCTGTTGTGTCCCGGCAGCTCAAGGCCCCAAGGAGTGCCTCCTGGTCAAGCCTCTCCAGAGACAGAGCAGAAATCTCCACTCTGCAGCCTCTGACCTGGCTCACCCCTCTCCGCCTTAACTGCCCAGAAAGGACCTCCAATCCCAGGCCCTCTGACTGCGAGGAGCCACATCTTGCTAGCCACTGCACCCAGCTTCTCGGCCACCCCGGAGCTGGGCGAGGGGCCAGGCTCCCTGGCAGCGGCCGGCCTGTTGAGGCGACGGCCAGGGGTTGGTGGCTGCAGCTGATTGAAGTCCCTGTTTCCCTAGTACAAAGGCAGCATAATTAATCAGGCAGTAATGAATTCAAGTGGCACCAGCTTGTCACCTCGAGAGATAGGTTATCTGAGAGGGCTGGAATTCAAAAGAGGGAATCAGGTCACCATTAGGATTTTTCAACATTAAATGTTAAGTGAGAATTTATTGGAATTTGGCCAAAATGTGATCTGTTCACCTGCAGGAACCCCTCCCCCAACTCTCCAACTCTCTCTCTCTCTCTGTCTCTCTCTGTCTCTCTCATGGCTCTTGGGGCAGGAGGACCCAGGGTGCATGGCCTCTGGCTGCCTCTGGCCCCCACTGAGGTTTTCTCAGCTGGTGAGGGTTGGGAGACACTCTGGGAGTACACCTGTTACCCAGCATCCTCTGAGGTGGGAGCTGCAAGGAGGGGGCAATGGGAGGGGCCCTCTTGCTGAGAAGCCCAGCTCCCCAGTACTCTGCCTCCAGAGGCTCAGGGCTGAGCCAGGGTGCAGACTACGTAGGAAGGGCATCGGTGTCGCCTAGGGGTACAGGGTGCCGAGGCCAGGCCCTGCCCACACTCACCCACAGGGTCCTCAGCATCCGGGAGCAGCCTGGCTCAGCTCAGCCAGGGCGATGTGCACTGCAGACAGGCTGATCTGAGTTCAAATCCCAGTCTTCCCAGGGCCCCAGTGGGAAGTTTGGGGCAACTCTTAGAACCAGATGTTGGCATCTGTCAGTGTTATGGGCTTAAAGAAGTGGCAATTGTGCTTGTTTAGGGCTTGTGTAAAGCAGGCACTCCCCGAGGAGGCTTCTGCAGGTGGAGTCCCTCAGAGCATCACATCCAGGGCCAAGGTCAGCAAGGAGAACAGCCCATTTGCAGCTGCACGGCTCTGTGCAGTCACAGGATAGCCTACAGCTGCTGTGGCCTATACCCACCTCCAAAGTGAATTGGGTGGTTAGAGATCCCACACATCCCCGGTGCCTGTCTGTGCCTAAGCAGGGAAGCAGTGATGGTCTGAAAAGAGAAACTAGACATACAATATGTGTATGAAAAAGTACACATCACTAATCATCAGGCAGTGCAAATCAAAAACACAATGAGGTATCTCCTCATACCTGTTAGGATGCCTGTTATTATTATCATCATTATTTTGAGATGGAGTCTTACTCTGTCACCCAGGCTGGAGTTCAGTGGTGTTATCTCGGCTCACTGCAACCTCCGCCTCCCCGTTCAAGTGATTCTCCTGCTTCAGCCTCCCAAGTAGCTGGGATTACAGATGTGAGCCACCACGCCAGGCAAAGTTTTGTATTTTTAGTAGAGACAGGGCTTCACCATGTTGGCCAGGCTGGTCTCGAACTCCTGACCTCAAGTGATCCGCCCACCTCAGCCTCCCAAAATGCTGGGATTACAGGTGTGAGCCACTGTGCTTGGCCTGGATGGCTATTATTTAAAAAAAAAAAAAAAAAAAAAGGCAAGTGCTGACGAGGATGTGGAGAAAAGAGAACACTGGTGCACTGTTGGTGGGGATGTAAATAGTGCAGCTGTCATGGAAAACAGTGTGAAGGTTGCTGGAACAAATAAAAACAGAACTATAGGATCCAGCAAGGCTGAGTATCTCAAAAAGACACTTACACCCTCATGTCCAGTGCAGCACTATATTCACAATTGCCAAGATATGGAAACAACCTGACTGTCCATTGATGGACGAATGAATAAAGAAAATCTGAGATGTACATGATGGAATACAATTCAGCCTTAAAAAAGAAGATCCTGGCCGGGCACGGTGGCGCATGTAATCCCAGGACTTTGGGAGGTTGAGGTCGTCAGATCATGAGGTCAAGAGATCGAGACCGTCCTGACCCACATGGTGAAAACCCATCTCTACTAAAAATATAAAAATTCACCGGGCGCGGTGGCGTGCACCTGTAGTCCCAGCTACTCAGGAGGCTAAGGCAGGAGAATCGCTTGAACCCAGGAGGCAGAGGTTGCAGTGAGCCGAGGTCATGCCAGTGCACTCCAGCCTGGGCAACAGAGCAAGACTCCATCATTAAAA
>NW_016107633.1:1346033-1368505 GCF_001604975.1 Cebus imitator
ATCCTGTCATTTTCAACAACACAGATGAACCTGGAGGATGTTATGCTAAGTAAAATAAACCAGATACAGAGACACAAATCCTGCGTGGTCTCACTTCTATATGGAATCTGAAATAGTCAAACGCATAGAAGCTGAAAGTAGAATGGTGGTTGCTGAAGGCTAGGAAGAGAGGGAAATGGAGAGGTGACAGTCAAGGGGTACAAAGTTCCAGCTATGCAACTTAAGTTCTTAAAGATTTAATGTACAGCCTAGTGCCTGTCATTAACACTACTGTATTATACACCTAAAATTTCCTAAGCATGTAGATCTTATGTTAAGTGTTCTTACCACACACACTCAATAATGATAATAAAGGGAGGTAGGCCAGGTATAGTGCCTCATGCCTGTAATCCCAGCAGTTTGGAAGGCCAAGGCGAGAGGATCACTTGAGCCCAGGGGTTCAAGGCCAGCCTGGGCACCATGGCAAAACCCATCTCTAAAACAAAAAAAAGAAAAAAAAGCCAGGATTGGGGGGTCCATGCCTGTAGTCCCAGGTACTTGGGAGGCCGAGGTGGGAGGATCAATTGAGCCCAGGAAGTTGAGGCTGAAATAAGCTGTGATTGTGCCACTGCACTCCAGCCTGGGTGACAAAAAAAAGACCCTGTCTGTAGATGGATGGCTGGCTGGATGGAGGGATGGATAGATAGATAAATAAATAAATAAAGGGAATGGGAGAATCTTTGGAAGGTGACGGATATATTCATGGCTTTGATAGTGGTGATGGTTTCAAGGCTGTGTATAAGTATCCCATCAAGTTGTATGTATCAATATGTACAGCTTTTTACATGTTAATCATAGCTCCATAAGGTGTTTTTTTAAAAGACAAATTACTCAATTTTTTTTTTTAGGGGTAAAGACTATAAATGGGTAATTCACAAAAGAGGTGCGAAAAAGGACTTGTAAAACGTATTACAAAAAAAAATATGTTCTACCATACCAAGTCTTAAGGGAAATACAAATTAAGCAAAACTTGTCACCCATCAAAAGGGCAGCAATTTAAAAGTCTGATAGGCACTAGCAGGCCTGTAAGGGTGCTGCTCCCAGAGGATGCTGGTGCCCCATGTATCAGGACAGCTGCACTTTGGAAGCCCTTAGAGCTAGAAATGTGCACACCATGCAACCCAGCAATTTCCCTTCTGTCTTATCTACCCTCGAGAAATGTATACGTGCACAAAGAAAGCATCTCTGAAGCAGCATTGGAAATAGCAGAAGCCTAAATGCCCATCAATATCAAAATGCCTCAGTAGATTGAAGCAGTTCACAGCATGGAGTTTTATACAAAAATGTTTAAAAAGTGACTTGGATCTGTGTGCATGCAAATAGATCTTTAAGAGGTATGGTTGAATGAAAAAAATAATTTACAGAGCAGTGTATGTGTAAAAAAAACAACCAAACTCATCAATAACAATTTGCATGCCTTGGCCAGGTGTGATGGCTTATGCCTGTAATCTCAGGTATTTGGGTGGCCAGGGTGGGCAGACCTCTTGAGGCCAGGAGTTTGAGACCAGGCAGGCTAACATGATGGAACCCTGTCTCTAGTAAAAATACAAAAATTAGCTGGGCATGGTGGCATGCACCGGTAGTCTCAGCTACTCTGGAGAATGAGGCAGGAGAATCACTTGAACTTGGGAGGCGGAGGCGGAGGCTGTAGTGAGCTGAGATCATGCCATTGCACTCCAGCCTGGGCAACAGAGCAAGACTCCTTTAAAAAAACAAACAAAAATGTACACCATCGTTTTAATGAAGTCAATATATGTTGCAAAAACAGGAAACATTTCTGAAAAAAATTTACAGTCAGTGCTTCAGTCTTACCTATTGGGGAATTGAAGAGGGTAGACATGGATTTTTAGGGGTCCAAGGAGGCTTTAGGGTTCTCTGCAATGTTACAGGGTTTTTTTGGAGGCAAATGGGTTATGGGACCCATGTAAAACAGAGGTTAGTTTTTGAAAGCGGCCTGGCTGGGGAAGGAGACTGCATCTAGGGCTCTGGGCATAATGCAAAGTGAAAAGCTGAGAGAATGACTGGGAAGGAATGCTAGTGAAAGGTTCTTTAAACAAACACCCTCTGGGCTCGCCCTGGGAGAAAGAGAGGAGAATGAGAAAGCCAGAAAACCTGGAGCAGCAGGCGGGGAAGGGGAAAAGCCAGATTGGGGCAGGGCATTGGGGATTGCCTTGTCCTTAGTGTGCTTGACTTTTCAGCCGGCTGGGAACACACAGAAATGCATTTCCTGATGCTTAAGTTTCCAGCTGGGACAACAGAGGTTCTTCCCACAACCCCTCCTCCTCCCTTAAACTGAAGATCTGTTTACCCTGCTGCTCAGACAGGAAGTCTTGATTATTTTTGCATGGGGACCTAGAAAGAAAAATCAGTGGTCCTTCCGCTGACTGCACTGAAGGCACCATCCGGAGGAAGTAGAGGGTGGTCCTGGGCATGCCTGCTCTGCCCAGGGCTGTTACAGCAGGGCAGGTCTGCCCCTTCCCATGGAAGCTGAGGGTCCTCAGGCTTACAGGGTGGATCTGCGATTGCAGCCGCCTGGCCAAGCCTCAGCCCTGGGCTCAACACCCCTACCCAGAGCTCCACCTGTGCAAGATAACAGAGTGAAAGCAAACCTGTCTCCAAGGCTCCATGGCATGTGGGCTCTGGAGTCTGATCTGACTTCACATCCCAGCTCAGCCCTGAAGCTAGCATGTGTATCTCTGCGCAACCTCAAATTTGCCATTGCAATTGCTGGGAACTAAGCAAAACAATGTGTATTGTAGAGCTCTCAGTCGATGCATGGCACTCAGTGAGTGGTGGTGCCAGTTAGTGATAATGATGCTAATAAAATACATCTCCTCCTGTATTTTCAAGGCCTTTATCAGAACAGCAAACCAGCCAGCGTGGTGGCTCACACCTGTAATCCCAGAGCTTTGGGAGGTCCAGGCGGGAGGATCGCTTGAGGCCAGGAGTTCCAGACCTGCCTGGGCAACATAGTAGGATCCTGTCTTAACCAAAAATTTAAAAAATTAGCTAGGGTTGGTGATGTGCATCTGTAGTCCTAGCAGCTTAGGAGGCTGAAGTGGGACGATCTCTTGAGCCCAGGAGTTGGAGGCTGCAGCCAGCTGTGATTGTACCACTACATTCCAGCCTGGGTGCCACAGTGAGACCTCATCTCCGAGAGAGAGAGAGAGAGAGAGAGAGAGAGACAGACAGAACAGCAAATCATTGCATAATATAAATGTGGTTTCCAATGGTATTTAAACAAAATAATTTACCTTTAGCGTGATGTGTGAGAAAAGCTCTAATTTAATTCAGTAACTCTCCCCCCCCCCAGGTTTGTTAAAGTTTTATTGTTAATGTTTCCTAAATCTTTGTGAAGGTTTAGGAGGGAGATTCCAATGAACTTGGCTTGCCAGTGGCCAGTGAATAAGTTGTTTCTAGGAGGCAGAGGCAGAAGGAAAGCTTGAGCCCAGGAGTTTGAGACCCACCTGGGCAATATAGCAAGACCCCATTCTCAAAAAAAAAAGAAAAGAAAAAGAAAGAAAAAAAAGGAGTTGTCTCCTCCTCCCTGACAGGGAGGTGTTGAGAGACGTATCTCTTCCACAGTCGTGTTAGCTGGTCCAGGCTGGAGCCTGATGAGGCTGATGATGGGGTGGGGAGATGATGGGCATCTCCTCCCCGGGGCAAGGCCAGGACCAGGATGATGGCATTGAAGCACTTGCCTGGGGGCAGCATTTAAGGAGGTGCCCAATAATCCAGTAATAAGATAGATAATACTTTAATGCAACATTTTAAAAATAAAAACCAATGCAAAAAAAAAAAAAACAAAAACATAAGACGAACAAAATTTCCCCGTACTAGACCATACTTCTAGCTGCTCGGGCTAGGACTTCCTGACCCTGCCAGTTCTTAGGTTTCTAACATTACCTTTCCTGGGTTCTCTAGGGCCGGCCTCTGTCTGCCTAGGTCTACAGGAAGGGATATGGGAGGCAGGTTCTGTGGGGATGAGCTGGGAAACCTGTCCATTTTTTGTTGTTGTTGTTTTTGAGATGGAATCTCACTCTGTTACCCAGGCTGGAGTTCAGTGGCACGATCTCGGCTCACTGCAACCTCCATCTCCCAGGCTCAAGCAATTCTCCTGCCTCAGCCTCCTGAGTAGCTGGGATTACAGGCACACACAACCATGCCCGGCTAATTATTTTATATTTTTAGTAGAGACGGGGTTTCACCATCTTGGCCAGGCTGGTTTCAAGCTCCTGACCTCAAATGATCCGCCTGCCTCAGCCTCCCAAAGTGCTGGGATTACAGATGTGAGCCACTGCACCCAGCCCTTGGAAAGCTTTCTGGACACAATCTTGTGTGTGTGTGTGTGTGTGTGTGTTTAATTTTTTTTTATAACCTTTTTGAGACAGTAAGAGACTCAAACAAAAGAAAGCATAGAAACAAGGGCCAGGAACACGACACTGTCTAGTAGAATAAGCAGATTTGAAAACTGTTTTGGAAAAAGCTTTCTACTTTTCATTGTCTGATCTTTCAGAAAATACCCAAGGGTTTGCAAAATGAAGAAGAATTTTTTCATTTTTAAGCACTTTCACCTTCACCAAACAATGCGGCTGTCACACGTACTGGGCCAAAGGCAGACACTATCTTCCCCTCCAGGATCTGAGCGTTTTGTTCACCTGGCTTGTGAGCTCAGTGGATATGGTTTCAGGCACACCCCTTCCCAATCTGAGGCTCGTCCCTCCATCCCTGGTCAGTGGGGCTGGAGGCCCAGTCCCCAGGGATAGTTCCCCACCGGGAGGGAACAAGAAATGACAGCAATTTACCTATGAGGTATTCTCTTATGAGACAAAACATTCATTGGTTGGACCCCCTCCAGAAGAAATGGGATTGGGGAAAGGGAAAAAAAACCCAACAACAACCAACCCGTCTATTTCTGGAAGTTGCAAGTTGTGTGATGAAACCATGTTTGTTGCAATACAATGTATTCAAATCCAACGGAATGAAGGATAACTATATAGCTATAGGCAAATATCCTGCCATTCTTTTTCATATTTCAAAAAAAAATTAATTTGGAAATATTTTGAAACAAGATAAACTGTTTGTGGCCAATTATTTAAGGTATGGGTGCAAACACACTGCTGGGAGGTCCCCGGATCTATCAAGGATGGGTGGGGCTGGGTCAGGTGAGGCAGAGGACACCCAGGGAGAAGAGGGACCCCACTTCCAAAAGAGACAGTAGCAGAGGCTTGAAGGTAGGGTTTATTTCAAGTTTTCAGGTGAACAGTGCTTTTAAAAAATGAATTCTATAATTTGTTATATTAATAATATCCTTTAAATTATCACAGAAAAATGCCATATGAGTGCACGATAAGATAGAAATCCTTTTTGTCCTTCTCTTTTTCCTGTGGACTTCATTTCAGAATCACTAAATTTCGTAGCACCTTGGTTTTTTGTTGTTTTGCCAAAAAGAAACTTTTCTGCTCAATAGTATATTAATGCAGAATAGAAATAAAGATGCTTTAAAAAATTCTTTCATGCACAAAAGGAGATGGTTTTCAACAGATAATTTTACATATTTACATATTTTACCTTAAGCATTTTGTAGTCTCTGCCTACTGGTGAATGGATCAGATTTTTACACGCTTTCAAAATGAACCAGTTTGGCTTCTAAGCCATTGCAAGGACGGAAATGAATTCTAACTTTTTTTTTTTTCACTTCATTTTCGCATCTTCACATTTCCTTATTTCACATGGTTTCAAATAAAATGCCTCCAGCATGATTTTTCCTTTCTCAAGAGCAAAGTGAATGTGACTTTTCGGAGGGGTCACAGGATGCCCGGGAGGCCTGTGGCTGTGGCTGGATGGCTGCCTGCTTTCAGCTTGACTGAAGGGCTTGTCAGAGTTTTCACCTCCTAAGAAATGAGCCCCCGGGCTGGCCAGAAGCAGGAGAAGGCAGCAGCTTGAGCCCCACACTGGTTCTTTCCCACTGACATCAAATCCTGAGGTTTTAAAATTAATCCCACACTAAGACAGTTCTTCATTGTGGTGCCTGTTTGAAATTAGACCAGCAATAAGGACCCTTCTAAGATGCCTCGTTGTTAAGATAGGCCCCTGTTGGAGCTGAACAGCTGCCTGCCAGGAAGGGAGTGGGAAGGGGGAGGTACAGTGCGTGGGTGAGATGCCCCAGCAGCCCGGTCAAGGTGACTGTTTGGCCTGGCCTGGGGTGCCGCCGGGCGGCGCCAGGAAGTGGCTGAGGGCCCAGATGGCTGGGCTGCCTCGGGCTCCTGTGACCCGGAGCCACCGCTGCTTCCCGGATCTGAGCCCGATGATTGTCCCCGGCTGAGAACCGCTCTTCACCTCAGGTCACACGGATTCCTTGAGTTCTAATCAGTGTTTTTGTTAAAGGGAACTGGAGACGTAAAAGGAACTAAAACTGAACATTAGCAGTGAAAATAAATAAATTAAATAAAATAAAGCAAAGAAGGCAGTAATTTCTCCATGGGTGAGAAGCCCCCTGCTCCCCCTGGGGGTACAGGATGGGAGCTGGGCAAGACACTGCTGCCACCCCTGCTACTTTTGCTTGTTTTGCATGAGGAGTTGTGGTTTTGGGGGGGGGGGGTTGTTTGTTTGTTTTTTGTGGTTTTTTTTTGAGACAGGGTCTTGCTCTGTCACCCAGGTTGGAGGGCAGTGGTGTGATCACAGCTCACTGTAGCCTCAACCTCCTGGACCTCCTGGGCTTAAGCCATCCTCCCACCTCAGCTTCCTGAGTAGCTGGGACTACAGGTGCATGTAACCACGCCTGGCTAATTTTTTTTTTATTTTTTGTAGAAACAGGGAGGGTCCCCCCTATGTTTCTTAGGCTGGTCTTGAACCCCTGGGCTCAAGGGATCCTCCAGCCTTGGCCTCCCAAAATGCTGGGATTACAGGCATGAGCCACTGCACCAGGCCTAAATGAAGAGTTTTTGTTCCTCCAGCACTGTGGCTTCCATAGCAGCTGCCACACCTGGAACATGCTGGGAGTCCCATGCAGCTGAGCAGGCCAGCCTGGTTGCTAGAAGCTGCCTTTACTCTCTGCAATGGGGGCAGCTTAGTAGGCTCTTTGATGGACACTGGGCACTGGGCTCCATCCACAGCCTCTGTGTGACCTACGGGCTTTTCACTCAGCAACTAAGAAAACATTTCTCAGGGAGAACAAACATTCGCAGTACATGAATAGTAACTGAGGAGTAGTTAGAGCTTATGTGGTTTGAATGTGACCTTCTTCCCAGACTAGACAGGAATAACAATTTAGTTATTTTCAATAACAGCTATACTTCTAAATAATGAGATAGTGGAAACCTTTCCATCAGTGACTCCATTCGAAGCCCTGGTTCAGTGACAATGGTCACTGTGCCACTGTGACCTGCCTGCACATGGGTCTGGGTCTTTAGAAACAGAAAGTGGCTGTTAAGCACTTTTATTTGTGCTGCACAATAATACATAATCACTGCTACAATTTCCTGGTATTCTTATTTGGAAAAGGACTCTGCGGTGTGGGATTCTGAGATTCCCAGGATAAGTGCACGCTGCAGAGGTTTTATCTCATTTGAGTTGCTTCTTTTAACCCTTGGCAGTGGTTTTGAAGCAAAGGGGCATGTGAAGGCAGCCTGAGTATTTTGTAAACAGCCAAAGCTGATTTCTCAAAAGAGCGCTTTTTGTAGCATAATGGTCTCTGTCAAACTCCTCTGTCTATTCTGAGTGCCGGAGATGTGCTGGGTCTGGTCCTCAAGTCCAGAAAGTTGGAATGACAGCGCCTCCTTCTCTGTTTTAATCTATTTCACCTCGCTGAGGCAGATGGATCAGAAGCTCACAAGGAAAACCAATGCCCTTTCCCGCAGCAAAATTAACCAGAATCACGTGGAAAACAATCCAAGCCTTGTAGGAGAGGGGAGCCATTAAAATGTGCCCTGAGCAATAGACTGCACCCAGTCTTGCAAACTCACTCGCCAGGCAGCAGCAGACAGGAGGCTATTCCCTGGGATGGAGGGAACCTTGTCGTAGTGCCACAATTAAAATCAGCTCCTCTGCCAAAAAATAAAAGGGAGGAGGGAAGAAGGAGAACATCAAAGACAGATTGAAATGTGTAGTTAGTAATAAGAGTGGTCTCCTCTTGAACCAAAGCCTGCAGCAATTCACGGCCCCCTTGTTAATGAGAAATTTTGACCTCTGGTTTGTAAGTTAAACTTGTAATCCCAGCTAATGAAGTAAATCACTTCCAACTTGAGTCTGTTGTTCCCTCTCCACTTTGCACAGTGGGTCTGAGAGCAGGAATCCGGGTCCAGGCACACAAATCTAGGGGAAGCAGAATTATTCTGTGATAGTTTCTCACATGGTGAGAGTTTCTTGCTCATGGTCATCCTGTGGGCATGCATTGTGGATCCATCAATTATTTTATTGTAACTTGTATATTGATGAAAGAGAGACTGTTAGATAGACTCTGGGTTGAAGGACACCGTGCAGGAGTTCCACCAGGGACCCTACGCACTACATTTCTTCATTCTTTAACAAATAGAAAGGTGTGGCCCAGCATGGTGGCTCACACTTGTAATCCCGGCACTTTCAGAAGCCGAGGTGGGTGGATGGCTTGAGGCCAGGAGCTCGAGACCATCTTGTCCAACACAGTGAAATCTTACCTCTACTAAAAATACAAAAATTAGCCTGATGTGGTGGCGCGTGCCTGTAATCCCAGCTACTCAGGAGGCTGAGGCATGAGAATCCCTTGAACTTGGGAGGTGGCGGTTGCAGTGAACCAAGAGCACACTACTGCACTCTAGCCTGGGCGACAGAGTGAGACTGTGTTTCAAAAAAAAAAAAAAAGAAAGAAATGTGCATTACTTAGCTCCACGCCAACGATTAAACATCAATTTCGGAGCTTTGCACATGGTAGGAGTTGGTGCGAATTTGCTGAAGAAATGCTGCTGAATGGAGAAAAAGTGATTTGGGTGACTTGGGGTTTTGAGGGAAGAAAGCACAGCTAAGGAATGTGAGTCCTAAAAAGGCAGGACTAAGGAGTTTGAGCTGGCTGACTTCCGGCTTTATTCAGATTTGGAGGGTAGAAGGGAAAGAAAAGCCATGTGTGAAACCAGATACAGCTGGGGCGCTAAGGGCTTTCTTCTCCTAGTGACAGATTATAGCTGGGAGAAATGGTCTAAAAAATTACCCTATTTTAATTGCATGAGGGCAAAAGTAGGGTATCACGCTATTGTTGTGTCTAAAAGAGATTTCTTTCAGATAGTTGTTGACATTCTGTTTAATACTCAGACCTATTTTTATTTGATTTAATGACAGATCACGTTCTATTTCTCCCAGCTAGTGTAAATTCTCTCAATATTTTCCAGATTACTTTGTAAGTTATCTTAGCTTCTGATTGGGCAACAATTATATTTAGTTGTTTTTTTTTTGCCAGGAGACAACACAGCCACACGGTGTGGCACTACCGTTAGGGCAGTAACCGTTGGGGTTGCTGAATTGTTTGAGGATGAATCTTTTGCAGTGGTTCTTTTTTTTTTTTGAGATGGAATCTTGCTCTGTCACCCAGGCTGGAGTGAAATGGCACGATCTCGGCTCATTAAAACCTCTGCCTCCTGGGTTTAAGCGAATCTCCTGCCTCAGCCTCCTGAGTAGCTGCGATTACAAACATGTGCCACCATGCCTGGCTAATTTTCATGTTTTTAGTAGAGACGGGGTTTCACCATGTTGGTCAGGCTGTCTGGAACTCCTGACCTCATGATCTACCCGCTTCGGCCTCCCACAGTGCTGGGATTACAGGTGTGAGCCACTGCACCTGGCTTTTTTTTTTTTTTTTTCCCAGACTGGGTCTTGCTCTGTTGCACAGGCTGGAGCATAGCTCACTGCAACCTCCAACTCCTGGGCTCAAGAAGCTATCCTCTCATCTCGACCTCCTGGGGTAGTCTTTTGGGGAATATTGTTTCTCCCACAAGTGGAGAATGCCTTTTCTGAAGTTCAGGCCACTACTCCCCTTCCTAGGTTTTACTGGTGGTGGGGACATGGTAGCCCCTCTAACCTGCTGGGACCACAGGGAATTGATGTGAGTTCCCAATGGGGGAGAGGTGGATGTAGCCCCCACTCTCTAGTCAGGGTCTTTGTGACAATTCCAAACCCCAAATGGAAAATGGGTCTTTTTTTTTTAGATAGAGTCTCTCTCTGTCATCCAGGCTGGAGTGCAGTGGTGCAATGTCACCTCACTACAACCTTTGGCTCCCCGGTTCAAGTGATTCTCCTGCCTCAGCCTCCCAAGTAACTGAGACAACAGGCGCACACCACCGCACCTAGCTAATTTTTTAAATTTCTTTTTTAGTAGAGACGGGGTTTCACCATATTGGCCAGGCTGATCTCAAACTCCTGACCTCATGATCTGCCCTCCTCGGCCTCCCCAAAGTGCTGGGATTACAGGCATGAGCCACTGCGCCTGGCTGGAAAATGGGCCTTATTCAGAAGATGAGGGGAAGCTGACCCCCTTTTTCCCCCCTCTCTTATGTTGGACATTCTTGTCTCTCTCATAGCTTGGCAACTATTGACCTAAAAGGTTTCTGGAACCTTCTTCAAGCTCTCTGGGTATGGAGCAGGAGTTTGGGAGGGGGATGTTTTTCAACCACTGACTCTTGTTATTTCTGTTGAAGGACATGCAGACATAGCCTTCTTGTGTCTCTCTGGTTTTTCATTAGACAAGGCAAAGCATTTGGGCATTTCTTCTGTTTATGTGACCCCATGGAGAGCTCTGGGATGACCCTCTAGGCAGAAAAAGTCACTGACCAGTGTCTGAAATCTGAGGATGTCAGTGGCCTAAGGCTGGGCATGTAGGTCTACTCCAAACAACGGTGCATTCTCGATCAAGAGATTTGCATAATTTAATTTTTTCCTCTGAATGTGAGCATGTATAAAATGTTAATTTCGTCAACAAGTGGAGAAAATGCCACAGTGAGTCTGTTCTCAGATGGGATACCTGCTATGTGGAGAAGCCTGTTGAGAGGGCCGTGAACATCATCATGGTTTATTAGTCACACAGGCTTTTCCCTTTGTTTCTGTTCATTTAATTCAAAGCGAAACAACTCAGCATGCAAAACTAAAATTAGCTGGGAAAAAAAAAAAGGTGTAAGTGAATAAACAGGCTGATCCATTAGAGTCGATGGGTTATGGGCTCCCTTGCCACTCCTCAGACAGCGGCCTATTAAAAGTGGTAATGTCCGCTGCCAGCAACGCCCCCGGCAGAGAAAGAAGGCTGAGGCAGACCTATTTCACATGCATCAGACACAAGAATTAAATAGACCAATGTTCCCTAAAAGACTGAAGTACATCTCTTTCTGACGTTCATTTCAGGCAAAAATTCATTGATCTCAGTATGTCCCTTGGCAATTATAAAATATTAAATCCAAGTCACACTTTTCTAGTTGGCTTAATTTTTTCTCTTTTCACAGCTTTCTATTTGATCAATTTTAACAAGTCAGGAATAGCATCTAATAATAAAAAAAAAGTGCAGACTTTTAAAAGTTTGTTCTTTTGACATTCTTTCCTTGTTATTTTGTTTTGGGTTTGCATTAACTTTGCATTATAGAAAATGACTTGGATGCTATTTTAACAAACAGAACATGAGAGGGCCAGAAGGTTCTTTATTGAGAGTGATATTCATTAGTAGGCAGTCAATGATAAGGACACAGCCTGACTTTAAAGATTTTTTTTCTTTTTTAGCACACGCCTAAACAGCCTTCTTATTGTTTTGTTGTTATTAATGCTCCCTCATTCCAAAACTACCATGTGGTTTAAGCTAGGAGTATTAGATAGGGCTAGAGGTTTGACTATGCTCCACTGAGACTTACAAAAGATGCATATCCTCTTTCCCCATTTTTTTGCATATGTAATTTTTTAGCTTTTGAAGTTTGTTAATTCGGAATATAACATAAATGCTAGCATAGACACACACGATAAAAATGCAGAATTTGGGGAGCCTATTTTCATTAGAATATCAATACGGGAATTATCTGGGGAAAATATTGCATAATAGTCACTTTACACTCTGCTTCTTGCCATAAATTATATGATCATCCTTCAAAACTTATAAATTTATTTTTATAGCATATAGAATCATTCCCTATGAAATAATAAATTCTGAAATAAATCTGTGACTTCCTCCCTATTTTAGGTTTTCCCATGAGAACAGTTATTCATTAATTGTCTACCGTGTATTGATGGCTTCATTAATTTCTTGCTTTTTTTTTTGAGACGGGGTCTGGTTCTGACACCCAGGCTTGAGTGCAATGGCACAATCTTAGCTCACTACAACCTCCACTTTCTGGGCTCAAACCATCCTTCCCACCTCAGCCTCCCAAGTAGCTGGGACTACAGGCATGTGCCACCATACCCAGCTAATTTTTGCATTTTTGGTAGAGATATGGTTTCACCATGTTACCCGGCTGGTCTTGAACTCCTGGGCTTAAACCATCTTCCCTCCTCAGTCTCTCAAAGTGCTGGGATTACAGGCTAAATGTTTTATTTATATTCTTTCATTTAACACATAAATCCATGAGGTCATGGTGTAGTCACCACTTTTCAGATAAGAAGTCCAAGGGGACCACAATCACCCAGTCACTACCTTCCTTGACCAGCTAGGCCAGTCCTTTTGGGGTTTTTGTGCATCGGGATTAGAAATAAAGAGGAGGGAGGGAAGGTCAGGGTCAAGAGGAAGAGGCCTGCAGAAGACTGCCAGGGAGTGTGAAAAGACCAGCAAGTGCAGCCTTCCAGTCAAGAGGCAGGAGAGAAGGGACAGGTTTAAGATGCAGCCCTTGTGATCTTGTATTCCATCAGAGTGTTTGAGAAATGGCAGGATTGAACTTGTCTGACTTTGAAATTACATTTAAGCCAATGGATTCAGTTTCTTTGTCTGAGACACTGACCTGAGACTGGACCACATGGGTGACAGCTTTATAAGCACCAAAGTTGTTCTGAATGGCCAATTATAAACAATGTTTCAAAGGGAATTCCAAATCAAGGCTGAGCATGGGGACACGAAAGCTCTAAGCCCGGTGGCTCTGGGCTCGCAATAGGCCTTGCTTGGGTCTCTAAAGAAGCCTCAGGTGTCCTTATCTGCACACTGTCTATGGCTGCCGTTGTCATTCTCTTTCTGTTCCTGTTCTTTCTTCATGCCCAGGCCTCCTCTTCTTTCTCACCATGCAATAGTCATGAATCATATTCTTCTTTCTGAGGGGAAAAGAATTTGACCCTTTCAGATAATGAGTGCCCTCAGGGTCCAAACTGTGCTGTGAGCCATCTGTCACATCTGCTTGTGGGACCCTAAGACCAGGAACAGCAGGGTGTACCACTGTGGTGAACCCACCCACCTCTGGACCTCCCACAGTGGTGTCCCCTCTCTAAGTCACCAGCTCCCTTTAGGGTCTGCCCCTTCACGTGACTGCTGGGACCTCTTCTGCCACTCCAGCACCTAGAACATGGCTTTTCATAGAATCGGTGTCTAGGAAAGATCTGTTGCACAGAAGCATGGATGAATGGATAAATGGGTGGGAGGATGAATGGGTGGGTGGATGGATGGATGGATGGGTGGGTGGGTGGATGGATGGGTGGATGGATGGGTGGATGGATGAAGAGATGGATGGATAGGTGGGTAAGTGGATGGGTGGATAGGTGAATGCATGGGTAGGTAGATGGATGGGTGGGTAGTTGAGTGGAATGCATGAATGGGTAAATGGGCGGATGAATGGGTGGGTGGATGGGTGAATGGTTGGATAGGTGGGCGGGTAGGTGGGTGAATGGCTGAATGTATGCGTGGATGGATGAGTGAGTGAGTGGTTAGGTGGATGGACGGGTGGAGAGGGTGAATGAATGGACAGGTAAATGGGTGGATGGGTGGGAGGGTGAGGAGGTGGGTGATATGGTTTGGCTGTGTCCCCACCCAAATCTCATTTTGAATTGTATAGTTCCCATAATCCCTACATGTTATGGAAAGGACCCAATGGGAGGTAATTGAATCATAGCGGTGGTTACCCCCATGCTATTCTTGTGATAGTGAGTGAGTTCTCACGAGATCTAATGGTTTTATAAGGGTTGTTTTTTTACCTGTTTGCCTGGCACTTTTCTCTCCTTCGACCTTGTAAAGAAGGATGTGTTTGCTTCTCCTTCTGCCATGATTGTAAGTTTCCTGAGGCTTTCCAAGCCATGTGGAACTGTGAATAAATTAAATCTCTTTTCTTTATAAATTACCCAGTCTCAGATATTCCTCACTGAAGCATGAGAATGGGTGAATGGGTGGGTGGATGAGTGAATGGGTGGGTGGATGGGTGGGTGGGTAGGTGAATAGATGAGTGGATGGATGTATAGGTAGATGAATGGGTGGGTGTGTGGGAGGAGGAGTGGGTGGATGGATGAACAGACTGGAGGGTGGTTGACAGATGTTGACAAATTCATGTCGAGAACCAAATATGCTGTACCTCCAAGAGGCATAACATTTTTGAAAGACCTAGGAAGAATACTTCGCATAAAGAAATGTGACCCAAAATCAGTTTCTCAAGGTGTACTCTTCTGATCACTGGTTTTGAGAATCACCAGAGTTTAGGCTGGGCATGGTGGCTCACGCCTGTAATCCTAGCACTTTGGGAGGCCGAGGCAGGCGAATTACCTGAGGTCAGGAGTTTGAGACCAGCCTGGCCAACATGGCGAAACCTCATTTTTACTAAAAATATAAAAATTAGCCAGGCGTGGTGGTGGGTGCCTGTAATCCCAACTACTCAGGAAGCTGAGCCATGGAGAATTGCTGGAACCTGGGAGGCAAAGGCTGAAATAAGCCGAGATCATGCCACTGTGCTCCAGCCTGAGCAACAGAGTGAGACTCAATGTAAAAAAAAAAAAAAAAAAAGAATCACCTGAGTTGCCTATTCATTTGAGTCCCTGAGCTCTGCCCCAGCACCTCAGACCTACTGAATCAGAAATGTACATTTTCCATAGGCACCCCAGGTAACTCTTATGCATCCCACTGTTTGAGACCACGGCTTTTCTACAGGTAAGCTTCAGGAGTCAGGCAGGCTGATCTATTGGAGATGGGGTAGAAAGCCTTACTTGGTCTCGGCAGCTGAAACCTTTTTGTTCTTTGCATCAGCCGTGGCAGCCCCAGGATCTAGCCCTGCCCTCTTCAACATGAGGTTGAGGATGGGTGGATGGATGAATGAGTGGATAGGTAGGTGGGTAGGTAGATGGATGAGTAGGTGGATGGATGGATGAAAGGATGGATGGAAGTGTAGATGGATGGATGGGTAGGTGAATGCGGGGATGCATGGATGGATGGATGAGTGTTTAGATGAATGGGTAGGTGGATGGATGGTTGGGTGGGTGGGTGGATGGATGGATGGATATGTAGATGGATGGATGGGTGCATAGGTGGATGCCACCAGGCAGAGGCTATGCTCTCACAGAGCCCACCCAATTCTACCCAAACTAGGCTTACTTCTCACAGCCTGGGAGCAGGGGTGCCTTTGCAGTTTTGTCTTGCCCCCACCCTCCACTCCACTGCCACCCACAGCCAGCTAGCTCCGTGGGTCCCAGGGACTCTTGAGGAGAAAGTCCTCCAACCTCTCCAGGTCTGCAGCTTGTGCACAAAGGCTAACTACAGGACTGTCCAATTCCCCTCAAGAAGGGGGCCTAGGTATCCCTTCTCCCCAGATTCCATCTCCTCTGGAAGGAGTTCCTGGAATATAGCAGCTGTTGGTGTGTGCTAACAAAACTGTTTCTTTTTTCCTTTTTTTGAGACGGAGTTTTACTCTTGTTGCCCAGTCTGGAGTGCAATGGTGCGATCTTGGCTCACCGTAACCTCCACCTCCCACGTTCAAGCGATTTTCCTGCCTTAGCCTCCCTAGTGGCTGCACCACCATGCCCAGCTAATTTTTGTATTTTTAGTACAGACAGGGTTTCCCCAGGTTGGTCAGGTTGGTCTGAACTCCCGACCTCAGGTGATCAGCCCACCCTGGCCTCCCAAAGTGCCGGAATTACAGGTGTGAGCCACCACACTTGGTCCAAAACTGTTTCTTCTTAGGTGGAACCTCAGTTAGCTCATCTGTAAAATGGGGTTAAAAATAGTAACCTCTTTGCTTCGTTCAGCAGAGGGCAGCTTGGTTGTTTCAGACACTTCATGAATGTGAGTGCCTCGTGCAAGCCTAAAAATACACAAATATAAAGGTATAGGTACACACGTGCACATTTTAACCTTGAGTCCTGAAGTACCTCTGGGGCAATTTCCTTCCTCCATTGGTGGAGCTGGACAAGGCTGTCCTCCTCCCCAAATCCGAACCTTTGTGTGCCTTAGAGGAAAAATGTGCCTCTTGGAGCTCAGCGTGCCATAAAATGTTGCAAAGGCGTTGAGAGTGACTATCTCCCCACATTTCTGTTTACATATTTGATTTTCTTGTTGTATTAGGAATTTGATCAGGTTTGTGATTATCGTTCCCAAGTGCCTATAAACTACAGCCGTGACCAGTGTCTATGAATGGGCTGTCTTGGTGGTGTTTGTATTCATTGAATATTCCAGGTAGCCAAAACAATGTATATACCCCACCCCATGTTAACATCATGTATTTTGCCTATTGTAACATGTTTCTGGAAATTCCCAGATCTTTCGCTCTGAGACTCAACAATATTATCATTCAAATGGTTCCATGTAAAGAGCCCTTTGGTGAACCTGATTTCCCTCTAAGGACATACTCGTTTTGAAGGTCATGGTGTTGACTTGCCAGGGCAGTGACCTGAGAATAACCTTTCTCTGCTACCTGTGTTTCTGCTCCGTGGTGTTAGCATTTGGAAGTCTCTCTCCCTTCGAGTTTCAGCAGCTAAATAAGTTGCAGCCCCTTCAGCTATACTCATAAAAATTTGCTTCCAGACAACATGGTCTGTTTATTGTGTAATAATCGAAATGGCACTAAATTGCCGTGATTGCTGAACACTTAGGAATTGTATTAACCTCTTGAGTGCTAAGTGGTTCTCTGTCATCTTTCAGCTCAGATGTGCGGTAAAAACATGCTTCTGTCCTTGTGCCTCCCTCATTCTGTGTCCTCAGGCCCAAGTCGTGTCCTGGTAGCCGGCTGGACTCTGCTTGTACCCTGATAACCAGAAGAGTGTCCTTCCTGGGTTTGTGGCAGAGATGGGAAGCTGTCCCCAGCAGGGCACCCTGAGACGCTGGATCGGCCAGTCTTGGCCCACAAGGCCCCGCTGCTGTCACCTGGTTTCAGTTGTGTTGTGCGTTGTGTTGTGTGTGTTGTGTGTGACAGTCGCTTTATAGCTTGGTTTGAGACTAGATTCTCCAGAGCAGTGGGGGTAGCTGGCCGATCTGATAAAGCCACTTTCTTGGAGAAGCTGTTCTTAGAGGTGCCAGCCTGGCTGCCCTGCAGGAGGCTGGGTTTCATCGGAGTCCCTGGGCCCTGCCTGCTCCGCTCCTGCGAGCGGCAAGCCCGGGAAGGAAGAGTTAACCAGAAATGGAGCGGCACTGCTCCCGGGCAGGCAGCCTCGCTGCAGAACAGAGCAGCGTTCGTGCTAAGGCAAGTCATTTCCCGAAACACTGCAGACACACGGCCTCGGGCAGCCTAAAACCTTTGGAGACCAAAATGGCTCGCAGGGGTTGGAAGTAATAAGGTGTTTTTCCCTTCTTTCTCCTTCACTGAAATTCTGCGAGGTTGCTCTGCATTTGCTGGGGAACAATGGTGTTGTTTTTGTTTTCTATGGGTATTAAGATCCATTATGCGGTGACATTTTTAAGATTGGTTATCCTGTAGTTTGGTGTTAAATTGAAGTTGTTTGTTTTGAATTTAATTCTTTCATTTTTCAAATGGAAAAAGGCAGCTCTGCAGTGTGCGGTGTGGCTGGCTCACTGAAGTGTGCCTGGAACTCGCTTTTGAGCAGATAGATCCCTTTGCCATCCCGGGAACCTCAGCAGAATTAGCCATGAAACAACATGACCTATTTCCCTCTTGGAAAGTCTGTCAGGATCCTTGGGGACGAGTTTCAAAACTGGGGACTTGGAGGGGTTGTCTCCATTGTGTCTCAGCAGAAACAGGAGAGGAGCTGGTTTTTAGCAGAATGTTATACATCCAATCTGCAATGTTTAATGTAGCCTGCATATAATTATTACTACTCTCTGTTTACGACAGCAGCCGAATCAGCTTCTATCCAGCAAATGGCCCAGCAGCAGTGGGCCAGCCACCGCCGAAATGACATCTGTTAATTCTTTGTCAAATACCCGCTCGGTCTCCCCTTCTCCCAAACCAGCTCTGTGGTTAATTACGACCTGGGCGTCTGACATAGTCTTTCGAGTGGAGAGACCAGCTTAGGGGCAGGGAGAAATTTGGCTTCAAGAAATTCCCTTCTTTCTCTCTCTTAAAAAAAAAAAAAAAAAAAGCCATAGCAAATTGTTTTAAAATAAACATTCATTCGTAGCACCAGAATAGGTTGTTGGAATATGTTTTGATTAAGCCTGAAGATTACAGTTTACTGCATAGCGTTGTGTGGAGAGCCTCAGCCCTTCATGGAAAAAAGAATCACATCAAATCCTTGTGAAACCATAAATAAGTTTCCATCAGGAGAACATGGGCAGCCATTGTTACCCTTGGCCCATGTGAACCAGGGACCTTGTACGTGTTGGTGCTGCCATTGTCAACTGAGTGAATGGTGAAAGGCAGCTTCGTCTTAATTGGTCACTGGAAGTTGAAAAGACCTATCTGATAAACTAAAATGTAGGTCTAGCCCAACTAAGGGGGTGCTCTACTTTAAAAAAACAAAACACCTTTTTAACCTTCTTAAAAAAACTTTATTTATTTATTTATTTTTATGTTTTGACTAGGCTTGCTGGCTCACACCTGTAATCCTAGCACTTTGGCAGGCTGAGGTGGGCAGATTGCCTGAGCTCTGGAGTTCAAGACCAGCCCGGGCAACATGGTAAAACCCCATATCTACTAAAAATACAAAAAATTAGTTGGGCGTGGTGGCACACCCCTGTAATCCCAGCTACTGGGGAGGCTGAGGCACAAGAATCGCTTGAACCTAGGAGGCAGAGGTTGCAGTGAGCTGAGATTGCACCACTTCACTCCAGCCTCAGCGACAGGGTGAAACTCTGTCCCCCACTCCCCCCACAAAAAAAGAGGCCGAGCGTGGTGACTCACACCTGTAATCCCAGCACTTTGGAAGGCTGAAGTGGGTGGATCACCTGAGGTCAGGAGTTCGGGACAAGCCCGGCCAATGTGGTGAAACCTCATCTCTACTAAAAATACAAAAATTAGCTGGGCGTGGTGGCGGATGCCTGTAATCCCAGTTACTTGGGAGGCTGAGGCAGGAGAATCCCTTGAACCTGGGAGGCGGAGCTTGTGGTGAGCCGAGATTGCACCATTGCACTCCAGCCTGGAGAACAAGAGTGAAACTCCCTCTCAAAAAAAAAATTATGTCTTGTAGAGATGAGGGTCTCACTCCGTTGCCCAGGCTGGTCTTAAAACTCCTGGCCTCAAGCAATCCCCATGCCTTGGCCTCCCAAAGTGCAGAGGTTACAGAAGAGGTGCTGTAGTGTTGTGTAGGCCAGACTTCCTCCCTGGAGCCTCGTGTAGTAGTCAGCATCTGCTACTGGACCTGGTATATCTGGGCGCCTCCCTACCCTCAGCTCCAGTCCCTCCTTCCCTCCCTCCATAGCAGGAGCTGTGGAGACCTAGGCCTTCACTTTGGCCTCCTCCTCCGGAGGTACCTGCAAGCACAGGACTGACATTTGTGGAGCTAGTGTTCCAGCCCTCTGTTGCCTGCCTGCTCGCTGACTCTGGGTTCTCACTAAGTGTCTCTGCTGTGCAAGTGCCTGCTGGCTTCTCTCATGGGGTTCACCAAAGGTTTGGCCAGGAGATACCCCCATAGAACCAGAGCCACTCAGACCTGGTGTGGATGCCCATCCTTGAAAAATGCAGGATGGCCTCCCTGCCTTTGCCATCTGTGAAGTGGGCCATGCCCCAGAAGGGTCTCCCAAGCCCTTTCCAGCATCAAGGAAGCTCCTAATAGCTGCATCCTGGCTGCACAGCAGAGCCCCTGTCTTGAGACCAAGGGGAGTATCTTGTAGTCTGGGAGATTCCAAAACTTTCCATGTAAGACCCCAGAGATCCCCTTACTCGGCCTTTGGCGGAGGCAGCCCTGAGAATCCTGCCCAGCCACAGACATGAAATGAGAGCTGTTCTCTGGTTAGCAGGCAGCAATGGAAACTCCTTCCATTCTGACCTTCTTGGATACTGTTTTCAACTTCTTTGCCATTTCTGACAGAAATACATGAGTGCATTTCAGAAACCCCATAATCTGCCCAAATCCCTTCTTTCTGGCAGCATCTTTTGAGATGCCACCCAGATGGACTCTGAGGGCTGCTCCTGGCCCTTCCCAGTGGCTGGGGGTCTGTGTACTCAGTTCTTTTTTGAGAAGGCCTCTCACTCTTTCACCCAGGCTAGAGTGCAGTGGTGCAATCTCAGCTCACTGCATCCATCTCCTGGGCTCAAGCAATTCTTATGCCTCAGCCTCCCAAGTAGCTGGGATTACAGGTATGCACCAACCATGCCTGGCTAATTTTTTTATTTTTAGTAGAGATGGCGTTTCACCATGTTGGCCAGGCTGGTTTTGAACTCCTGACCTGAAGTGATCTGCTCACCTCAGCCTCCCAAAGTGCTGGGA
Source organism: Cebus imitator (assembly GCF_001604975.1). NCBI lineage: Eukaryota > Metazoa > Chordata > Mammalia > Primates > Cebidae > Cebus > Cebus imitator. The sequence goes on from NW_016107633.1 coordinate 1,366,782, forward strand.
TTACAGGCATGAGCCACCGTGCCTGGCCTGAACTCAACTCTTAGAAGTCACAAGTGGGGATGGAGTCTCTGAGGGTCCCAGATGTACGCTGCTTGTATAGGCACTCCTGAGCTGCCACAGACATCAACTTCTTCAAATGCCAGGTGATATGGTTTGGGTGTGTGTCCCCTCCAAACCTCATGTTGAAATGTGATCCCCAATGTTGGAGGTGGGGCCTGATGGGAGGTGTTTGGGTCATGGGGATGGATTCCTCATGAATGGCTTGCTGTCCTCCTCGTGGTAATGAGTGAATTCTTACTCTGAGTTCACGTGAGATCTGGCTGTTTAAAAGAGCCTGGCACCTCCCTCCCCTCTCTCTTGCTCCCTCTTGTGCCATGTGACACACAGCTCCCTTTTCCCTTCTGGCATGAGTGGAAGCTTCCTGAAGCCCCACCAGTAGCAGATGCTGATGCCATGCTTCTTGTACAGCCTGCAGAATGTTGAGCCAAATAAACCTCTCTTCTTTATCAGTTACCCAGTCTCAGATATTCCTTTATAGCAATGCAAAAATGGACTAGAACACACCAGGAGTTCTAAGGCGCCCTCTGGCCAGCATCTTCTTCAAGTCTATCCGGCACCACAGCAGAGAGAATATATTACAGAGTCACCACACAAGTCACGTGCTGTTTAACTGTCAGTCTCCTCCCCTGTAAGATGGGATGTTGGTGCCTCTTCCACAGGGCTGGGGCAAGGACTGAGATAAATTATGGGAAGCCCTTAGCATGGTGCCTAGGACACAGATAACATTTGCTGTACATTATCATTTCTTTTCTTCTGTTTTTGATTTTTAGAGACAGGGTCTCACTCTGTTGCCCAGGCTGGAGTGCAGTGAGTGATGTGATCATAGCTCACTGCAGCCTCCAACTCCTGGGCTCAAGCAATCCTCCTGCCTTGGCCTTTGCTCAGGAATCCAGCCTAGTCCAAGCAGACGGGGAGTTGTGGAGTAAAAGGAGTGACTCTAGAAGGAAAGAGAAGTGTCATTTCTGCTTGGACCAGTGCACAGGATCCTGACTCACAGGACACCAGAAGGGTCCTAGACCTTGAATCCAAATCAGACATTTCAGTTCCACGCTTAGTGCTGTGTCTCTGGTCTCAGTTCTGAATAAATCTGGGTGAGACAGGTCCTTCTGGCTTTTCTCATTTCAAGCAATTGATCCCTCCAAATAATAAACATAATTTGATTCAAAGTAAGTTATGTGATGGGTGCGTACTTGGGAGAGAATACTGAAATGAACATACTGGTTTTGCTCCCTGCTGGCTTCTTGCCAGTGGGGTGTGGCTGTGAGACGAGCTTCCCAAACTCACCTCACACGCAGCCAGGGGTGCAGGTGAGATTGTAGGTGGTCCTGTGCCCCATCTCAGAGCCCTGCTCCTGGCTTATCCTGGCTTCCACCCTGCAGACAGCATCCCCCCCCTCCACATGCTTGAATAAACTGCCTTATGTCACTGCTGTGTGCCCCAGAGTTTGAGTCTGTATCTGAGGAAGGGAGGGAAAGGAGCTGATTAGAAGTCAAACCCCCTCAACTAGGCGTGGTGGCTCATGCCTGTCATCCCAACACTCTGGGAGGCCAAGGCACACAGATCACTTGAGGTCAGGGGCTCAAGACCAGCCTGGCCAACAAGGCAAAACCCCATCTCCACTTAAAATAAAAAAATTACCTGGCTGTGGTGGCGGATGCCTGCAA
>NW_016107633.1:1369445-1370586 GCF_001604975.1 Cebus imitator
ATTCATGGGAAGCCCTCAGTGTGGCCTAGGACACAGATAGCATTTGTTGCACATTCTTTCTTTCTCTCTCTCTCTTTTTTTTTTTTTTTTTTTTTGATTTTTTTTAGACAGGGTCTCACACTGTTGCCCAGGCTGGAGCATGGTGGTGCAATCATAGCTCACTGCAGCCTCCAACTCTTGGCCTCCAGTGAATCCTCCTGCCTCAGCCTCCCAAGTAGCTGGGACTATAGGTGCATACCACCATACCCAGATAATTTATTTATTTATTGGAGAGACGGGGTCTTGCTATGTTACCCAGGCTGGTCTTGAACTCCAGGGCTTGGGCAATCCTTCTGTCTCAGTGTCCCAAAGTGCTTGGATTACAGGTGTGAGCCATTGTGTGCTTGGCTTCATTTTTTTCAGCCTTACATAAAGTTTAGAAAAGAGAATTTTAGAAAATACATTGCCTTTTTATTTTATTTGGTTTCAGAGACAGGGTCTCATTTTGTTGCCCAGGCTGGTATTGAACTCCTGGGCTCAAGTGATCCCCTCTCCTTGGCCTCCCAAAGCGCTGGGATTACAGGTGTGAGCCACTGCGCCTGGCCCATTATTTTTATCATTATTATTATTATTGAGATGGAGTCTTGCTCTTTTCGCCCAGGCTAGAACACAATGGCGTGATCTTGGCTCACCGCAACCTCTTCCTGGGTTCAAGTGATTCTCTTGCCTCAGCTTTCTGAGTAGCTGGGATTACAGGCACCCACCACCATGCTTGGCTAATTTTTGTATTTTTAATAGAGATGGGGTTTCTACTAAAAATACAAAAATTAGCTGGGTGTGGCATTTGCCTGTGATCCCAGCCACTCAGGAGGCTGAGGCAGGAAAATCACATGAACCCAGGAGGCGGAGGTTGCAGTGAGCTGAGATATTGCACCACTGCACTCCAACCTGGGGACAGAGCGAGACTCCGTTCCAAAAAAAAAAAAAAAACAACAACATTAGGCATAGTGGCTGATGCCTGTAGTTCCAGCTACTTGGGAGGCTGTGGTAGGAGAATGTTTGAACCTGGAGATGGAGGTTGCAGTGAGCCAAGATGGCACCACTATACTCCAGCCTGGGCAACAGAATGAGTAAGGCTCCATTGCAAAAAAAAGAAAAAAAA
>NW_016107633.1:1370597-1384227 GCF_001604975.1 Cebus imitator
GTGCTGGGATTACAGGTGTGAGCCACCGCACCCGGCCTTTTTTTGTTTTATTTTTGAGATGCAGTCTTGCTCTGTTGCCCAGGCTAAAGTGCCGTGGCATGATCTCAGCTCACTGCAATGTCCACTTTCTGGGTTCAAGCGATTTCCAGCTAATTTTTGTATTTTTAGTAGAGACAAAGTTTCACCATGTTGACCAGGCTGGTCTTGAACTCCTGACAAGTGATCTGCCTGCCTCAGCCACCCAAAATGTTAGGATTATAGGTGTGAGCCACCATGCCTGGTCACCTTTCTCATTTAATCTTTACTCTGTTAAAGATTAGTGAAGATTATCTAGTAAAGAGATAGAGAAAGCCAGAGAGGCTACCTTTCAGATGGTCCGATGATCAGAAGTCCTGCTCTCATGTTGGCGCTGGCAGCTCTGTGCCTGTGCTTCCCTATTCTGGACACACCAACCTCTCTTCGAGGGCAGAGACTACATCCACCCCTCGCCCAGCAGCATCCTTCCAGCATCTAGAACGTGGCAAGTGCCCCATACAGACGCTTCGAGTGCATTCGTAGACAAGAGGGAGGGGGAGACGGAAGCTGCTGAGACAATGGCAATGCAGGTTTATTTCACTCTCCGGGTACTGTCACAAAAATCTGGTTGTGAGTGGGCTGGGGAATAAACCAAAGGCCATGTGATAGCCCCTCTGGGCTGTGACCTTCAAGGAGGGTGGCCCTGGAGGAAATAAATGCCCTTCCTCACTCTCCTCTCTCATTCCTGTCTTGGACCAGAGAATCCCAGGAGCCAAATCCAACTAAAAGTCAAAGGCAAGAGAGACATTGATACAGTCCACATGGGCCATCCTTGAGGGCGGATATGAAGGGCACAGGAAACACTTGGGCTCCGTGGGAAGGTAGGGGAGTGGTTCTCGTTTCTCAGCAGGTTTCTCTGATCTATACCAAGGAGACTTCATACAGCTTTGGTGATCTTCTCCAGCACAGATACCAATGCATCCTCAGTTCCTCCACAGAAAACAGGCAAAGGCACACTCAGGTAGAAACATGGTCAGAGGCCAGGCATGGTGGCTCAAGCCTGTAATCCCAGCACTTTGGGAGGCCAAGGCGGGCAGATCGCTTGAGCTCAGGAGTTCAAGACCAACCTGGCCAACATGGTGAAACCCAGTCTCTACTAAAAATACAAGGCACCTGCAATTCCAGCCACTTGGGAGGCTGAGGCAGGAGAATCACTTGAGGAGTTGCAGTGAGCCAAGATCATGCCACTGCATTCCAGCCTGGGCAACAGAGAAAGACTACATCTCAAAAAAATAGAAAAGAAAAAGAAAAGAAACATGGTCAGAGATAGACCTCAGACACATCCATCACCACCTTCTACAACCAAATCTCAGAAGAGAGATCAGAAGTCACAGCCCAGGCATGGTGGCTCATGCCTATAATCCCAATGCTTTGGGAGGCCAAGCAAGGCAGGAAGATCACTTGAGGCTGAGTGTTAGAGACCAGCCTGGGCAAAACAGCAAAAGCCCCTCTATACAAAAAAAATAAAGAAATTAGCCATGGTGGTGCACACCTGTAGTCCCAGCTTCTGGGGAGGCTAAGTTGGGAGGAGGATCGCTTGAGCCCAGGAGTCGGAGGCTTCAGTGAGCTGTGATGGTGCCACTGCACCCCAGTGTGGGTGATAGAGCGAGACCACGTCTCTAAATAAAATAAAACCACAGCAGGGTTCCATCCCCAAACTGATTTGGGATTATTGAGGTTAGAGTGCATGGGAAGGAGAAAATAGATTTCTTTTTTAGGAAAAAAGGTTACGACCTACAAGCTACTCAAACACCTGTCCTTTAGGAGACGATGGGCAGGTGGAAAGTTAGGAAGTCAGTTTCTTTAGGAAGTCAGTTTCTTTGGGGGATGTGTGTGTGTGTGTGTGTGTGTGTGTGTGTGTATATATATATATATATATGGATTTGATGCTGGAGTCTTCGGAATCTGAGTTTATATTAAAAATGTGGAAGTGCCAAACCTCAAAGCAAGTCTGTGGAGCCAAAGTGAGTGGGATGGTAGCAGAGAAGAAAGATGCAGGCGAGGCTGTGATGCAGCACAGAGCTGGAGGCCCTGTGGGCTCACTCATCTCGCATTCTGCATCGCGCAGGTGGTGTGGGATCGTAGCGCTTGCGAGCGCCTCTTCATAGCTTATTGCCACAGGGGAGGCACTCGGGCAGCAGCAGCCCAGGCATTCAAAAGACCTGTATCGCTGTCAGAGAGCTGGGGATTGGGTCTCCATAGAGATACACCAGAGTCTGGGAAACTCCTTATTTGCAGGCAGTTTTCAGTTGTCCACTTCCTCCATCACTGCCCACTTCTATGGGGCTGCAGTGGGAACCCCTTCCTAGACTCCTGCTGACCACTCTCTTTCTGGGTATATCCTTCTATAGAATGTGCTCTCTCTCTCTCTCTCTCTCTCTCTCATATATATGTGATCTCACCATGTTGATACATATAGATCTCGATCTAGTTTATTCATTTTGATTCCTCAATACTATTCCATTGCATATCTATTCATTTTATTTACCTATTGTTTGATTATTAGAAATTTAGCATATTCCCACTTCGGGACTAACAATACAACCCTGGGCAACACCGTGAGACCCCGCCTCTACAAAAATTATTCAGGCGTGATGGAATATTCCTGTAATCCCAGCTACTCAGGATGCTGAGGTGTGAGGATCACTGGGCCCAGGAGGTCAAGGCTACAGTGAGCCATGATAGTGCCACTGCACTCTAGCCTGGGCGACAGAGTGAGATCCTGTGTCAAAAAGCCAAACAAAGATAAAAACAACAAAAACAAAAACAAAACAAAAACACCAATGCAGTGCTCAACACATTTTGAGCACCTAACCCGGTGCACACACCCTTGAGCAGTGCAGGGCAAATAGCCAAATGAGGAAATGTCAGGTGATGTGGGGAAGTGCATCTTCAAATCCCCTAGCTCTTGCCAAATTGCTTGTCAATTTGTTCTCTGAAGATACACTCCCATTAGGAACACAAAACAGTTCCCACTTCCCCACACCCTTGCCAACAGTCTGTTGTCTGACGATCACATTTTGCCGTTCTAATTTCTGTTTTCCTGGTTGAGAGTGAGTTGACATCTTCTCACATGTTTGTGGACTATTTGTTTTTTTTCACTTGTGATTTGCCCAGTGATATCCCAGCCATTTTTCATTAGACTGTCTGTATTTTTCTTACTGCTTTATAATAGTTTATGAAATATTCTGGATACTAATCTTTTTGTTGTTGTTACATGGGTTGTAAATATCCTCTCCCAGTCTGTTGGTTCTTTTTTTTTCTTTTTTGATTAGACAAAGCATTCTTTTATTATTATTATTATTATTATTATTAGACAAAGCATGCTGCCCAGGCTGGAGTCCAGTGGCTTGGTCTGGGCTCATTGCAACCTCTGACTCCCAGGTTCAAGCATTTCTCCTAATTCTCCTGCCTCAGCCTCTGGAGTAGCTGGGATTACAGGCGCCCACTACCATGCCTGGCTAATTTTTGTATTTTTAGTAGAGATGGGGTTTCACCATGTTGGCCAGGCTGGTCTCAAACTCCTGACCTCAGGTGATCCACCCACCTTGACTTCCCAAAGTGCTGAGATTACAGGCGTGAGCCACCGTGTCTGGCCTGTTGGTTGTTTTTTTTTAATATTGAGGTTGGTGTCTCCTGATATGCAGAAGTTTTGAATTTTAATGTAGTAGAATTCTCCTTGTCCATTGTGGTTTATAGTTTTTATATCTTATCCAAAAAGAATTTTCTCTACCTCCAATGGCATTAAAATATTTTTTCTTTTTTCTCTTTAATTCCAATTTATTGAGGCATAATTTTTACACAATAAAAGGCACCTGTGGATTTTGACAAACGTATACAACCATGTAACCACTCTCCACCCAAAAAAGATATAGAACATTTCCATTCCTACAGCTGCCTCCCTGCTCCGGCTACTAGATAATCTGCCTTCCTGTCCCCTGCTCTAGGCAGTGACCAACCTGCTTTTTATCACTATTTCTATTTCATATCAACAGAATAATACAGCACATACTCTTTTGTATCTGACTTCCTTTTCCTGGAATCATGCTTTTTTTTCTTAAGTTCCGGGGGGATGTGATCTTGGCTCACTGCAACCTCCGCTTTCTGGGTTCAAGCAATTCTCCTGCCTCAGCCTCACGAGTAGCTGGGACTACAGGCACCTGCCACCATGCCCAACTAATTTTTTATTTTTAGGAGAGATAGGGTTTCACCACATTGGCCAGGCTGGCCTTGAACTCCTGACCTCAGGTGATCCACCCTCCTCTGCCCCCCAAAATGCTGGGATTACAGGCATGAGCCACCACACACAGTCTTAATGTATGGTCTCTGATCCCTTACCGCCCCTTACCCTTTCCTTCGAGTCCCCAAAGTCCATTGTATTATTCTTATGCCTTTGCATCCTCTCATAGCTTAGCTTCCACTTATGAGTGAGAACATACAATGTTTGGTTTTCTATTCCTGAGTTATTTCACTTAGAATAACAGTCTCCGATTCCATCCAGGTTGCTGCAAATGCTATTATTTCATTCCTTTTTATGGATGAGTGGTATTCTATGGTGTGTGTGTGTGTGTGTGTGTGTGTGTGTGTGTATGCCACATTTTCTTTATCGAGTGTATGTTTAACGTTATAACAACTGCCAAACTGTTTGCAAAGCAGTTCAGTGATTTTTACACTTCCTACAGCCATGGATTCCAGCTCTAGTCCCTCCACCAGAGCTCAGAATTATCTGTCTTTTAAATTTTAGCCCATTTTAGTGGAGGTGCTTACTGATATTGTAGCTCTAATTTATATTTTCCTAATGACTAATAATGTTGAGCATTTTTCATGTGCTTCTTAGCCTTTGAAATATCTGTTTAAATCTTTTACCCAATTTTAAATTCAGTCGTCTTCTTCTTATTGAATCTTTTGTAAGATATTATACAAGTCTTTCTGTGACATCTGTATATTGACAATATTGTCTTTTATGTGTCTTGACTTTATTTATTTATTTATTTATTTATTTATTTATTTATTTATTTATTTATTTATTTATTGAGACAGGGTCTTTCTCTCTCACCCAGGCTGGAGTGCAGTGGTATGATCCTGGCTCACTGCAACCTCCAACCCCCAAGGCTTAAGCAATTTTCCCATGTCAGCCTCCCAAGTAGCTGGGACAATAGCGTGCACCACCATGCCTGGCTAATTTTTTGCATTTTTAGTGGAGAAGGGGTCTTACCATGTTGCCCACGCTGGTCTCAAACTCCTGAGCTCAAGACTTTTCATTTTTAAAGTATCTTTCAGAAAGCAGTTTTTAAAATTTCGATGAATGGAAAATATGTCAATTTTTTTCTTTATGTTGGTGCTTTTGTGTCTTGTTTAAGACATCTTTGCCTATTCCAAGCTCACAAAGATTGTCCCCTCTATTCACTTATGTAAGTGTCTTAATGTTATATTTTGCATTTAAGTCTACTACTCTATTTCAAGTTAATTTTTGTGTAAGGTGAGACATGAAGGTTGAGGTTCACTTTTGCCTATGGATGTCCAAGTGTCTGGGACCATTTTCTATGAAGATTATCATTTTCCTGATGCTAAATAACCTTAGCAGCTGTGTCAAAAATCAAGTAACCTGGCCAGGTAGGGTGGCTCATGCCCATAATCCCAGCACTTTGGGAGATCAAGGTAGGTGGATCACTTGAGGTCAGGAGTTTGAGACCACCCTGGTCAACACGGTGAACCCCATCTCTATTCAAAATAAAAAAATGAGCCGTGTGGTGATGCACACCTGAAATCCCAGCTACTCGGGAGGCCGAGGCAGGAGAATCACCTGGATCTGGGAGGCGGAGTTTGCAGTGAGCCGAGATCATGGTAGCTGGGGCAACTGAGTGAGACTTTGTATCAAAAAAATAAAAATAAAATAAAAATCAAGTAACCATAGAAAGGTGAGTTTATTTCTGGACCTCCATTCTGATCTATATTTCATAATCTATATTCACTGAACTGTCTATACTGACACCAACACCACACTGTCTTAATTACTGTTGTTTTTGTTGAAAGTTTTGAGGTTAACTGTTAAGTCCTCCAACGTTGCTTTTCTTTTTTAAAAACTGTTTTGGATATACTAGGAGTTTACATTTCCATGTAAATTTTACAACTGGCTTGTTAATTTTGACCCCCCAAAAAAGGCCTGTTGACATTGTGTTGATTGAGATTGTTTTGAATCCTTAGATCCACTTCAAGAAAATGGACATATAGTATCATTGAACGTGAACATGAACTGTCTTCACTTATTTAGGTCTTCTCTCATTTATCTTGTTTTGTAGTTTTAAGTGCAAAGTTCTTACCTATTTTTTTTGTTGAATTTGTTTCTATATAATTTCTTTGTTTTAGACACTATAGTAAATTTTTTTAATTTTCACCTTTCAATTCTTTATATATATATATATATATATATATATATAGAGAGAGAGAGAGAGAGAGAGAGAGAGAGAGCGCGCACAGCAATTTGACTTCTTATTGTCCAGTTTGGATGCCTTTTGTGTCTTTCTCTTTTCTGATTACTCTGGCTAAGACTTCCAGTACTATGTCAAATAGGAGTGGTGAAAGTAGGCATCCTTGTGTTGTTTCAGCTCTTAGGAGAAAGGCTTTTTACCTTTTCCTCATTCATTATGATGTTAGCTGTGGTTTTGTCATATATAATCTTTTTTATATTGAGCTAGATTCCTTCTATGCCTAGTTGAGTGTTTTCATCAGATGCTTTTTCTGTATCTATTGGGATGATCATATCGTTTTTTGTCCCTCATTCTGTTGATATATCACATTTATTGGTTTGTGTATGTTGAATAATCCTTGCATTCCTGGGATTAATTTTAATGTATTTGTACAGTTTTCAAAGTTCCACTTGATGATGGTGTTTTTTTTTTTTTTTTTTTTAAGACAAAGTCTTGCGCTGTCACCCAGACTGGAGTGTAGTGGCGTGATCTCTGCTCACCACAACCTCCGCCTCCCAGGTTCAAGCGATTCTCCTGCCTCAGCCTCCAGAGTAGCTGGGATTACAGGCACATGCCACCACGCCCAGCTTATTTTTGTATTTTTAGTAGAGACAGGGTTTTATCATCTTGTCCAGGCTGGTCTTGAATTCCTGTCAAGTGATCCACCTGCCTCAGCCTCCCAAAGTGCTGAGATTACAGGCGTGAGCCACCACACCTGACCCTATTTTTTGTTCATTTTTAATGTGCTGCTGGATTTAGTTTGCTAGTATTTTGTTCAGAATATTTGCAATCATGTTCATCAGGGATACTGGCCTATAGTTTTCTTTTGTTGTTGTGTCTTTGTCTGGTTTTGTTATCAAGGCAATTCTGGTCTCAGAATGAGTAGGAGAGCTCTTTACTCTTCAATTTTTAAAAATAGGTTGAGGATAATTGATATTAGTTATTCTTTGGAACCTTGGTAGAATTTGGCAGTGAAGCCATCCTGTCTTGGACTTTTCTTTGTTTGGGAGACTTTTAATTACTGATTCAATCTCATTACTCATTATTGGCCTGTCAGGTTTTCTATTGCTTCCTGATTCCATCTTGGTAGGTTGTATGTGTCCTGGATTTATCCATTTACTCTAGGTTTTCCAATTTGCTAGTGTGTTGATATTCATCACAGTCTGTCATGATCTTTTGTATTTCTGTGGTATCAGTTGTAATCTCTCCTTTTTTCTTTTGTTTACTTGAGCCTTCTCTCTTTTTTTCCTTGTTAGTCTAGCAACGGGTTTATCAATTTTGTTTATCTTTTCAAAAAAACCAAATTTCATTTATTTATCCTTTGTCTTTTTAAAGTCTCTATTTCATTTAGTTCTGCTCTGATCTTTATTGTTTATTTTCTTCTACTAATTTTGGGTTTGGTTTGTTCTTAATTTTCTAGTTCCTTGAAGCACCTCATCAAATTACTTATTTAAAATTTTTCTACTTTTTGATGTAGGCATTTATTGCTATAAACTTCCCTCTTAGCACTGCTTTTGCTATATAGCTCATAGGCATTTTGGCATGTTGTGTTTTGAATTTCATTTATTTCAATGTTTTTTAAATCTCCCCTTTATTTGTTTCTTGACACAATGGGCATTAAAGAGTATGTCATTTAATTTCCATGTATTTGTACAGTTTTCAAAGTTCCTCTTATTATTAATTTCTAGTTTTATTTCATTGTGGTCTGAGAAGATACTTGATGTGATTTTAATTTAAAAAAATTTTTTGAGACTTGTTTTGTGTTCTAACATATGGTCTATCCTGGTGAATGTTTTATATGCTGATGAGAAGAATGTATTCTGCAGCTGTTGGATAAAATGTTCTATAAATTTCTGTTAGGTCCATGTGGTCTAATGTGCAGTTTAAATCCAATGTTTCTTCTTAATTTTCTATCTAGATGATCAGTCTAATGCCGAGAATAGGGTGTTGAAGTCCCCAGTTATTTCTGTGTCGGAGTCTATCTCGCCCTTTAGATCTAATAATATTTGCTTTATACATCTAGGTGCTCCAATGTTGGGTGTGTATATGTTTAGAATTGTTATATCCTCTTGCTGAATTGAATCCTGTTTTTCACTATATGGTGACCTTTTATTTGTCTCTTTTAATACTATTTCTGATATAAAGTGCATCTTATATAAATAGAGATACTCCTGCTCACTTTTAGTTTCCATTTGCATAAAATATCTTCTTCCATTCCTTTGTTTCAGTCTTGTAGGCAGCATATAGTTAGGTCATGTTCTCTTTATCTATTCAGCCAGTCTGTATAAGTGGAAATTTAAGCCATTTTAATTATTTATTTAATTAAATTAAATTAATTAATTTATTTATTGGAGATGGAGGCTCACTCACTCTGTTGCCCAGGCTGGACTGCAATGGCATGACCTTGGCTCACTGCAACCTCCACCTCCCAGGTTGAAGCAATTCTTCTGCCTCAGCCTCCAGAATAGCTGAGATTACAGGAGCCAGCCACCACACCTGACTAATTTTTTTGTATTTTTAGTAGAGACAGGGTTTCATCATGTTGACCAGGCTGGTCTTGAACTCTTGACCTCAGATAATCCACCCGCCTCAGCCTCCCAAAATGCTAGGATTACAGGGGTGAGCCACCACACCTGGCCAAAATTTAATTCATTTATATTCAAGGTTATTATTGATACGTGAGGGCTTATTTTTGTCATTCTATTACTTGATTTCTGGTTGTTTTCTATACCCTTTGTTTCTTTCTTCCTCTCTCTTTGTCACTACGGTTTTGTGGTATTCTATAGTCATAACATTTGAATTTTTTCTCTTTCTTTGAGTTTGCTCTTTCAGTGGTTTTTATATTTTTGTGTATTTTCATGATGCTAGTATTGATTTTTTACTTCCAGGTGTGGGACTCCCTTAAGCATTTATTGTAGGACTGGTCTAATAGTGATGAATTCCCTAGCTTTTGCTTGTCTGGGAAATATTTTCTTTCTCCTTCATTTATGAAGGAAAATTTTGCTGGGTAGAGTATCCTGAGCTGGCAGGTTTGTTTGTTTTTTTATTACTTTAAATATATCATCCCATTCTCTCCTGGCCTGTAAGTTTTTCCCTAAGAAATCTGCTGTAAGTCTGATGAGCGTTCCTTTCTAGGTGACTAGAGACTTTCTCTTGCTGTTTTTAGAATTTTCTCTTTGTCTTTGACTTTTTTTTTTTTTTTAGATTCTCTGTCACCCAGGCTGGAGTGCAATGGCATGATCTCACCTCTCTGCAACCTCCACCTCCTGGGTTCAAGAGATTCTCCTGCCTCAGCCTCCCAAGTAACTGGGATTACAGGCATGTGCCACCATACTCAGCTAATTTTTTTGTATTTTTAGTAGAGATCGGGTTTCACCATGTTGACCAGGTTGGTCTCAATCTCTTGACTTCATGATCCACACTAGCACCATTATGTCGCAACAGGTGTGAGTAGATATTAAGGAGGTGGGAATAGGGTCTTGAGGTAGGAGGTGGGATTCAACTCCAGAGGCAGGGCTCAGACACTGGACCAGTTTAAGGACTAGCTAAAACAGGGATGAGGTGGGTGGATCATGAGGTCAGGAGTTTGAGACCAGCCTGGCCAACATGGCGAAACCCCGTCTCTACTAAAAATACAAAAAATTAATCGGGCGAGGTGGTGCCTGCCTGTAATCCCAGCTACTTGGGAGGCTGAGGCAGGAGAATCACTTGAACCTGAGAGGCAGAGGTTGCAAGTGAACTGACATCGTGCCATTGCACTCCTGCCTGCACAACAGAGCAAGACTCTGGCTCAGTAGAAACAAAACAAAACAAAACACAAAACAAAACAAAAAAGGCAAGCCAGAGGGAGAAGAAACAGCTTTTCTGAAGTGGCAGTATTGCAGTTCCAGCCCTGTTGCAGTTCTGTCACTGCTCCTGCAGAGCAGGGCAACCCCATAGGCAAAGAGTAGCAGCAGCTCAGGGCAGTTTTGCAGTCAGATTTATACCCACTCTTATCTGCATGTAGATTAAGGGGTGGTTTATGCTGAAATTTGTAGGAAAGAGGTAGTAACTTTTGGGTCACTGGGTCATTGCTATGAAAAAGGCAGGTATCTCCTAGGTGTTGCCATGGCAATGATAAACTGACATGGTGCACTAGTGGGTATGTCCTATGGAAAGCTGCTTCCACCTCATCCCTGTTTTAGCTAGTCCTCAGTCTGGTCCAGTGTCTGAGCCCCGCCTCTGGAGCTGAATTCTGCCTCCTACCTTAAGACCCTCTACTCCCACCTCCTCATTATCTACTGGGACATAATGGAGCTTGTGTTACGTAAGTGGGAGAAGAGAGAACAGGAGGTGATGCCATTATGAGGAAGAAGGAAAATAGAGAGAATGCAGAAAATACTTCCCTGGCAGCCAACAGACTGGGCATACCCTCTGAGGCTTAGGTGATGGGGACTGGAGGCACAAAGGCTGCCCCACCTGCCAGGCTGTGCCTGTGGCTCAAAGATGTGAACAGCTCCACCTGCCAGGGCTGTGGCTTCTCTCGTGGAGGCTGAGGCAGGAGAATTGCTTGAATCCAGGAGGCAGAGGTTGCAGTGAGCAGGGATGGTGTCACTACACTCCAGCCTAGGCAACAGAGCAAGACTCTGCCTTGAAAACAAACAAACAAACAAACTCCACCTCCCATGCTGGACAGACCCCACCATCCCTACCTCCCTGCCTCCTCTCCTGCCCACCTAACTCTGAATACCCCTCTCTTACCCACACCTCCTGGCACACTTATGTTTTTGCCCTCACCTGGCTTCTAATGCACTTCATCAACCAAAACAACCTTTATTCAATGTGCCCTGTAGAAAGATAGGGAACAGCCCCTCCACATCACTAGCACCTTAGCTGGATGGTTCTTTCACCTCCTGCCTTTACTGAAGTTGCTGAAGGAATAAACAAACTCCAGCTTGGTGTCATTTTATGTACCCATTGCTGGAATAATGCCAGCCCTCTTCCACACTTTGAAGTTATTTAGGTGACCCCTGGTATAGACACACATTAAGGCCAGCACAGGCTGGGCAGCTGGGCGTTCCGGGCTCCCTCTTCTCCCTGAGAAGCCCCAATGTCCTTATTCCTTATCATTCTTGTTGGGCAAATATTTACTGAGCACCCCATAGGAGTCAGGCACTGTGTGAGGACATAGAATAAAACTGACAGCCTCTTCCAGAAGGGCAGCAGGGCACAGAGACATGATCCCCCCTCACTGCAACCTTCTGGGTTCAAACGATTCTCCTGCCTCAACCTCTCGAGTGGCTGTGATTACAGGCACCTGCCACCACCTGGCTAGTTTTTGTATTTCAGTAGAGATGGGGCCTCCCAGAGTCCAAAGTGAAGTCTTCCATGGGTTCAAAGTCTCAAGCTTTATTTTTAAAAAATGTTTATTTTGAAATAGTTATAGATTCATGGGAATTGCAAATAAACGTATAGGGATATCCTGTGTACACTTCACCCAATTCCCCGATATGGTAACGTCTTATGTAACTATAGTACAGTGTCGACACTAGGAAATGGACATTGGTACCATGCACAGCTTATTCAGATTTTACCGATTATCCATGCCTTTGTGTGTGTGCGTGCATGTGTGCCTGCAGGTAGCTCTATGCAATTTTGCCACATGTGTAGCTTCGTAGGTCCATCACCCCCAATCAAGATACTTTTTTTTTTTTTTGAGATGGAGTTTTGCTCTTATTCCCCAGGCTAGAGTGCAATTGCACGATCTCAGCTTGCTGTAACCTCCGCCTCCTGGGTTCAAGCAATTCTCCTGCCTCAGCCTCCCAAGTAGCTGGTATTACAGGCATGTGCCCAACACCCAGCTAATTTTGTATTTTTAGTAGAGATGGGGTTTCTCCATGTTGGTTAGGCTGGTCTGGAACTCCTGACCTCAGATGATCCACCTGCCTTGGCCTCCTAAAGTGCTGGGATTACAGGCATGAGCCACCACGCTTGGCCTCCAATCAAGATACTTAACTGGGCTGGTTGAGGTGTCTTACACCTGTGGATTGCTTGACGTCAGGAGTTCGAGACCAGCCTGGCCAACATGGTGAAACCCTGTCTCTACCAAAATACAAAAACTAGTCGAGCGTGCTGGTAGGCGCCTGTAATCCTGGCCACTCAGGAGGCTGAGGCAGGAGAATTGCTTGAATCCGGGAGGCAGAGGTTGCAGTGAGCCGGGATTGCGACACTACACTCCAGCCTAGTCAACAGAGCAAGACTCTGTCTCAAAAACAAACAAACAAACAAACAAACTTAACTGTGCCATCACAAGACTCCTAGTACTGCCTTTTTATACAAATACCCATCCCTTTTTCCCCATCCCTTTTTCAACCCTAACCCCTGGCAACAATGAATCTATTCTCAATCTCTATAATTATATTATTTTACAAATGTTATACAGGCAGATTCACACAGTATTATTCTTTTGAGACTGGCTTTTTTCAACATAATTTTCTACAGGTTCATTCATGTTGTCGTGTGTACCAATAGATCATTCCTTTATATTGCCAGTAGCACTCCATGGTATGAATCTATCACAGTTTGTTTAACCATCACCCACTGAAGGATATTTGGGTAGTTTTCAAGTTGGAGCTATTATGAATAAAGCATCTATGAACATTTATGTATATGCTTCTACATAAAAATAAGATTTCATTTATCTGGAAAAAATGCCCAAGAGTATAATTGCTGGGTCATATGATAAGTTCACTTTTAGCTATCAAAGGAGCTGCCAAACTATTTTCCAGAGTGGCGGAACCATTTTACGTGCTCCCTTCAGCAATGTATAAGTGATGCAGTTTTTCTACATGCCCTCCGGCATTTGGTGTTATTGCTACTTTTTTATTTTAGCCATTCTGATAGGTGTGCAGAAGTGTCTCAGTAAGTTTCAATTTGCATTTCTCTACCAGCTAATGATGTTGAGCATCTTTATTTGCCCTCTGTGTATTCTCTTCAGAGAAATGTCTGTGCAGATTTTATGCCTATTTTCTAATTTGGATTGTTTGAGGGTTTTGTTTTGTTTCATTTTTTACTATTGAATTCTGAGGGTTTTTTTTTTTTTTTTTTTT
>NW_016107633.1:1384498-1391777 GCF_001604975.1 Cebus imitator
GAGTCTCTCTCTGTTGCTCAGGCTGGAATGCAGTGGCATGATCTCGGCTCGCTTCAACCTCTGCCTCCCAGGTCCAGGCAATTCTCCTGCCTCAGCCTCCCAAATAGCTGAGATTACAGGCACCTGCCACCATGCCCAGCTAATTTTTTTGTATTTTTAGTAGAGACAGGGTTTTGCCATGTTAGCAGGCTGGTCTTAAACTCCTGACCTCAAGTGATCCGCCTGCCTCAGCCTCCCAAAGTGCTGGGAGTACAGGCATGAGCCACTGTGTCTGGTCTCCTCTTATATTTTTTCCTAGACATTTGATAAGTTTAAATTTTACATTTCAGTCCATGGTGTATTTTTTTTTTTTCTTGAGATGGAGTTTCACTCTTGTTACCCAGGCTGGAGTGCAATGGCGCGTTCTCGGCTCACCGCAACCTCCACCTCCTGGGTTCAGGCAATTCTCCTGCCTCAACCTCCTGAGTCGCTGGGATTACAGGCACGCACCACCATGCCCAGCTAATGTTTTGTATTTTTAGCAGAGACGGGGTTTCACCATGTTGACCAGGATGGTCTCGATTTCTTGACCTCGTGATCCACCCGCCTCGGCCTCCCAAAGTGCTGGGATTACAGGCTTGAGCCACTGCGCCCAGCCTCCATGGTGTATTTTTAGTTAATGTTTGAATAAGATGTGAGACAAGTTGAGGTTCATTTTTCTGCCTATGAATGTCCAATTGCTCCAGCACATTTAGTGGAAAGTCTGTTTCTCCTCCATTAAATTCCTTTTGCTCCTTTGTCAACTGTTAGTCAGGCATCTTTATGTGAATCTACCTCTGTGTTCCCTATTCTGTTCCATTGATCCATACGTCTATCCTTAGGACCACATTCTCTTACTGTAGCTATGTAGTAAAATCTTAAAATCTTAACACCAGGTAGAATGTTTCCTCCTACCATATATTTTTTTCAAAATTGTTTTGGCCAAGCTAAGTCTTGTGTCTTTTCCTATACATTTTATTTATTTATGACAAAGTCTTGCTGCAACATCTAGGCTGGAGTTCAATGGTGCAACCTTGGCTTACTGCAACCTCCACTTCCCGGGTTCAAGCAATTCTTTTGTCTCAGCTTCCCAAGTAGCTGGGACTACAGGCATGCACCACCACATCTGGCTAATTTTTATATTTTTAGTTGAGACGAGGTTTTGCCATGTTGGCCAGTCTGGTCTCGAACACCTGACCTCAAGTGATCCACCTGTCTCAGCCTCCCAAAGTGCTGGGATTACAGGTGTGAGCCACTGCACCCAGCCTAAATTTTAGCAGAAACTTGTTATGTCTACAAAAAATCTTGCTGACAATTTGGTAAGAATTGCATTAAACCTATAGATTATTTAGAGAGACTTGACATCTTTACTATGTTAAGTCTTTCAATCCATGAACTTAGTATGTCTCTCCAAGTATTTATGTTTTCTTGGATTTTTTTTCATTATTATTTTGTAATTTTCATCATACAGATTCTGTACATTTTTTGTTAGATTTATAGCTAAGTATTTTTCTTTGGAGCAGTTTTAAGTGGTATTGTGTTTTTCATTTTTATTTTCACTTATTTGTTGTCAGTATATAAAAATGCAATTGAGGCCGGGCGCGGTGGCTCACGCCTGTAATCCCAGCACTTTGGGAGGCCGAGGCGGGTGGATCACGAGGTCAAGAGATAGAGACCACCCTGGTCAACTTGGTGAAACCCCGTCTCTACTAAAAATACAGAAAAAAATTAGCTGGGCATGGTGGCACGTGCCTGTAATCCTAGCGACTCAGGGGGCTGAGGCAGGAGAATTGCCTGAACCCAGGAGACGGAGGTTGTGGTGAGCCGAGATCGCGCCATTGCACTCCAGCCTGGGTAGTAAGAGGGAAACTCCGTCTCAAAAAAAAAAAAAAAAAAAAAAAATTGTGTATTCTATAAAAGGCTAATCAAGGACTCAAAAGGATGCAACGGTTTTGTCTTCTTATCCACTGATGCATTTTTTGACACATTTCTGAAATATTTCTCTTTACCCAATATCTGCCCTTTCCCCTTTAAATATTTGTGGGAAGTAAAAGTTCCTCTTCAAAATTTTCTTTCTTGTTAAAGAATAAATCATAAGTGTGCTAATAACTCTTTGTTAAGCCCTATCCTATGTAGTTGCTAAATATCCCATGCTTACAGGTACATAGTATATTCCATGTCCTTGTACTTTAACCAAGATATCTGTGCTGGATGTGCTCACAGGCATGTCCCAGCTTGCAGCCTATGCCCCTTATCTGTTTAAAAAAGTTTTAAATTGTTAGCGGATCAAGTTTTAATTTAGGCTGTGAGGTCTGGCTTCAGCCAACAGAGATCAGACGCAGCAGTAAAGACAACCCCAAATGTGTAGAGAATAAATGTGTCTGTTTTTCTTTGTTCATTTTACTCTCCTAGCAAGATGGCTAGTGAAGTTACATTCCTTTAGGAAATAAAAATTGCTTGCTGAGAGATCCTTTGTCTCTGTGCTAATTTTTCTTTTCAGCCCCAAGCATCTGTTTCCAACATACTAAAAACCTCAAAACCATCTTTGAAGAAAGTCATAAATCTGTCTCCTGACAGGCATGGTGGCTCTTGCCTGTAATCCCAACACATTGGGAGGCTGAGGTGGGTGTATCACCTGAGGTCAGGGGTTCAAGATCAGCCTGGCCAACAAGGTGAAATCTCATCTATACTAACAAAAATTAGCTGGGTGTGGTGGCGTGGGCCTGTAATCCCAGCTACTCGGGAGGCTGAGGTAGGAGAATGGTTTGAACCATGGAGGCAAAGGTTGCAGTGAGCCCAGATCATGCCACTGCACTCCAGCCTGGGCGACAGAGCAAGACTCTGTCTTAAAAAAAAAAAAAAAAAAAAAAACCTGTCTCCCAGGCACTCATCCTTAACTTTGGCAAATAAACCTCCTGAAATGATTGAGACTTGCCCAAATCACTGCTACCTCTGCCTCCCGGTTCAAGCGATTTTCCTGCCTCAGCCTCCTGAGTAGGTAGGATTACAGGTGCCTGCCAGGATGCCCAACAGTTTTTGTATTTTTAGTAGAGACATGGTTTCACCCTGTTGGCCAGGCTGGTCTCAAACTCCTGACCTCAATTGATCTGCTGGTGTTGGCCTCCCAAAGTGCTAGTGCTGGGATTATAGGAATGAACCACTGCACCAGGCGTTAGTCATTTTCTTTGATACACAGGTTTGAATGAAGAGGTGGATTTAAATTACCTGGTATATAGTAAAAGCCCAATACACACTTGCTGTTACTTAAGTTGTGGAGACTAGAGGGGAATGTGGCTGGGAGATTGGCTAAGCAGAACAGGAGTCACTGTCTGAAGGTTGTGATACAGGCTCCAAGGCATCCCAGTTTCCCAGGTAAAGCAGAAAGTTCAGAGGAAGAAAGCCATAAGACAATAAGATCCTCTGCTTTCTGGGCACTTGATCAGGACCAGTTACATTCATCAGCAAGTTAAATGTTTCTTCAGGAGCAACTCAAACAGTGGTAGAAAGCCAGAGTCTGCATGCCCTACTGTCCTTATTAGTTATTCCGCGCCTGTACTGAAAGTTCAGCATTTGAAAGAGTTCATATTTAAATTTAGCTGAGAGGTAGCTAAGAGCCAAGACTCTTTCTGAGGCTCTAGAAAATGAGGAGAAGATAAACATCAAGGAAAGCAGGTAATGGAGGGGACCCAAAAATCTGAAGATAAGACCAAAATACCCAGTTGGCCCTGTTGCTGTTTTCTTCGGAGCTCTCAGTCAGGAAGAGGAGACTGAGGTAAGAACCCTATCTCACAAACGGCCTCTACCAACTTTATAACTATCTTTAAGCCATGGTTCCACGGCCATTACAAGTTTACCCTTCCTCCAAGTTCCTTATTCTTTGAGTTATGAAAGGAAAATGTCTTGGCCCCCCCAAAATCACTAAGCTAAAGGGAAATGTCAAGCTGGGAACTGCTTAGGGAAAACCTGCTTCCCATTCTGTTCAAAGTTATCCCTCTGCTCATTGTGATTGTGATAAATACATATCTGATTGCCTCCTTTGGAGAGGCTGATCAAAAACTCAAAAGAAGGCCGGGCGCGGTGGCTCAAGCCTGTAATCCCAGCACTTTGGGAGGCCGAGGCGGGTGGATCACGAGGTCAAGAGATCAAGACCATCCTGGTCAACATGGTGAAACCCCNAAAAAAAAAAAAAAAAAAAAAAAAAAAAAAAAAAAAAAAAAAAAAAATGCAATTGATTTTGCGTGTTAATCTTATATCCTGCAACCTTACTGAACTCACTGAACTTTTTAATTAGTTCTACAAGTTTTTTGTAGATTCCTTGGGATTTTCCTTGTAGACAACATGTCATCTGCAAATAGAGACAGTTTTATTTTTTTCCTTTCCGATTTGTATGCTTCATCTTTCTTTTCCTTGTCTTACTGTAGTGACTAGGACTTCCAATATTCTGTTCAATAAGAATAATAAGAGTGAACATTCTTATCTTGTTTCTGACCATAGAGGAAACCATGCAGTCTTTTGCTATTAAGTATGATGTAAGCTTTAGGGTTTTTGTAGACCCTCTTTATGAGGTTGAAGAAGTCCTCTTCAATTTCTGCTAAGAGTTGTTACCGGCTGGTTGCGGTGGCTCATGCCTATAATCCTAGCACTTTGGGAGGCTGAGGCCGGCGGATCACCTGAGGTTGGGTGTTCAAGACCAGCCTGACCAACATGGAGAAACCCCAAATCTACTAAAAATACAAAACAATTAGCCAGGCGTGGTGGTGCATGCCTGTAATCCCAGCTATTAGGGAGGCGGAGGCAGGAGACTCGCTTGAACCCGGGAGGCAGAGGTTTTGGTGAGCTGAGGTTGTGCCATTGCACTCCAGCCTGGGCAACAAGATTGAATCTCCATTAAAAAAAAAAAAAAAAAGTTGTTATCATGAATGGCTGTTGAATTTTTAAAATGCTTTGTCAAATGCATCAATTGACATAATCATATAATTTTTCTTCTTTAGCCTGTTAATTCGGTGGATGACATTGATTGATTTTTGAATAGTGAACCAACCTTGCATACCTGTAAGAAATTCCACTTGGTTGTTGTGTATTATTCTTTTTATAGATTGTTGAATTCAATTGCTAAAATTTTGTTGAGAATGTCTCTAAGTTCATACAACTTATTAGTTTGTAGTTGTTTTTTTTTTTCTTTTTCAGATGGAGTCCCGCTGTGTTGCCCAGGCTAGAGTGCAGTGGCGTGATCTCGGCTCACTGCAACCTCTGCCTCCTGGGCTCAAGCGATTCTCTTGCCTCAGCCTCCTGTGTAGCTGGGGTTTCAGGCACAAGCCACCATGCCTGGCTAACTTTTGTATTTTTATTAAAGACAGGTTTTCACCATGTTGGCCAGGTTGGTCTCAAACACCTGACTTCAGTAGATCTACTCGCCTCAGCCTCCCAAAGTGCTGGGATTACAGGCGTGAGCCATGGTGCCCAGCCTCCTGATTTTCTTTTTTGTCAGAATTTGTTATCCTGATAATACTAGCCTCATTTAAATGAGTTTGGAAGTGTTCACTCCTCTTCTGCTTTCTGAAAAACATTGTGCAAAATTGATGTTTATGAATCGAAACATTCATTTTTGATGTTTGGCACAAGTCTCTAATGAAACATTCTGCCCATAGAGATTCCTTTTTCAGAAGTTTTATAATTATATATTCAATTTCTTTAATAGTTACAGAATAATTCAGGTAATCTATTCCATCTTGGCTCAGTTTTATGGTTTTTGAGGAATAGGTTTATTTCTTCTAAGTTGTTGAATTTATGAGTGTAAAGTTATTTGTAGTATCCCATTAGTATTCATTTAATGGCACCAGGATCTATTGCAATGTCATCCATTTCATTCCTGATACTGATGATGTGTGTCTTCTCCCTTTTTCTCTTTGTCAGTCTTGCTAGAGCTTTATATATTTTGCTGATCATTATGAAGAACCAGATTTTGGTTTAATTTTCTCTATTGTTTTCCTTTTTTATTTTGTTGATTTCTGCTCTTGTGTTTATTGTTTTCTTCCTTCTAGTTGCTTTGGGATTAATTTACTCTTCTTTTTCTAGGTTCTGGAAAAGGAAGCTTAAGTGATTGATTTGATATTTTTCCTTTTTTCTAACATAATACTTACATGTCCCAACCTCCTTCTGTTACTATTTTCTTTCTGTTTGCGGGGCTTCCTCCAAGGATAGATCCATTAGCAACAATTCCCTTAGTTTTCCTTTGCGTGCCAGTGACTTTATTTTCCCTTTATTCCCTAAGGATGGTTTCATTGGATAGAGGATTTACAGTGGAAGGTTCTTTTCTTTCAGCACTTAAAAAATGTTGGGCTGGCCATGTCCAGTGGCTCATACCTGTAATCCCAGCACTTTGGGAGGCCAAAGCAGGAGTGTTACCCGAGCCCAGGAGTTTGAGACCAGCCTGGGCAAAATAGTGAGACCCTGTCTCTATAAAAACCTTTAAAAATTAGCAAAGCCTGGTGGCATGCGCCTGTAGTCCCAGCTACTTGGGAGGCTGAGGTAGGAGGATCACATGATCCCAGAAGGCAGAAGTTGCAGTAAGCAAGATTGCATAACTGCACCCCAGCCTGGGTGACAAAGTGAGACCCTGTCTCAAAAAAAAAAAAAAAAAAAAAAAAAAGTTGGGTCACTTCCTTCTGGCCTCGATAGTTTCCAGTGGGAAATTCAGTATCATTTGAATTGGCATTCCTTCCTAGGGAACACATCGTTTCCCTGGCTATTTTTAAGATTTTGTCTTTGTTTTTAGTTTTCAGAAGTTTGATTATGATATATCTTGGGGTGTGTTTCTTTTCGTATTTCTTTAAATCCTTTTTTAGTCCACACTCTCTTTTCTCATTCTGGGATTCTGATAATGTGTAAGAGCATTATGTCTTTTGTTTCTGTCCCACAGAACACTGAAGCTCTTTTTCAGTCCGTGTTCTTTCTGTTGTTTAGATGGAGTATATACTATTGATCTGTTGCAAGTTCATCATTTCTGTCTTGTGTCATCTCCTTTATACTACTGAGTTCATCTAGTACATTTTTAAAAATTTCAGTTATTGTATTTTTCAGTTCTATAAAATTCATTTTCTTTTTTTTTTTTGAGACAGAGTTTCACTCATGTTACCCAGGCTGGAGTGCAATGGCGCGACCTCGGCTCACCGCAACCTCCGCCTCCTGGGTTCAGGCAATTCTCCTGCCTCAGCCTCCTGAGTAGCCGGGATTACAGGCACGCACCACCATGCCCAGCTAA
>NW_016107633.1:1392987-1395501 GCF_001604975.1 Cebus imitator
TCTTGACCTCGTGATCCACCCGCCTCGGCCTCCCAAAGTGCTGGGATTACAGGCTTGAGCCACCGCGCCCAGCCAAAAGTCTGCCTTCTTTTAAAAAAAATTTTTTTTAGCAAGCAGTCACTCTATTTAGTTTTAGGATATAGGTTCTGACATATATTTGTAGGCATTAGTTTCAGGGACAGAATGGTCATCATAACACTCTTTCTTTCTTTCTCTTTCTTCCATTCGTTTCTTCATTCGTTTGTTCTTTTTTTTTTTTTTTGAGACAGAGTTTCGTTCTTGTTGACTAGGCTGGAGTGCAATGGCACGACCTTGGCTTACTGCAAGCTCTGCCTCCCAGGTCCTCAAGAGATTCTCCTGCCTCAGCCTCCCAAGTAGCTGGGATTACAGGCATGTGCCACCATGCCCAGCTAATTTTGTATTTTAGTAGAGAAGGGGTTTCTCCACGTTGGTCAGGCTGGTCTTGAATTCCTGACCTCAGGTGATCCATCTGCCTTGGCCTCCCAAAGTGCTGGGATTACAGGTTTGAGCCACTGTGCCGGGCCCATCAGAACACTTTCAATGTGATTTGGAACTGCTTCATTCTTCTAGCACTGCTAGGGCTACTTGTAGCTCTGTTCCATCTCTGTTGATGTCATTGGTTAAGGCAGAAGGCAGTTCCCTGAGCTGCTTGGTGTTTGTGGGCTACATTCTTCTGCCAAATGGTTAGAGGACCTGGGTCTTATGCCACTGCATGGAGGGCAGATAGACACAGAGCTAAGCGGATGCTGCCCCTGAAGGCTGTCATTGCAGGTGGGTAAGGCTGTCTGACAGTTCTTCTGTTGTGGAGGGGGCATGGGGACTCACCACTAGGTGTCTTTTGGGTTTTCCTTAAGTTGTTCTTTGTTCATTTGTCCAGAGAGAGCAAGATTTTCTTGGCTTTGGGTTTGTTTTGTTTTGTTTTGTATTTTGAGATGGAGTCTCACTCTGTCTCCCAGGCTGGAGTGCAGTGGCATGATCTCAGCTCTCTGCAGCCTCCACCGCCCCCCCCACACCAGGTTCAAGCAATTCTCCTGCCTCAGCCTCTCAAGTAGCTAGGATTGCAGGCACTCGCCACCACTTCCGGCAAATTTTTGTATTTTTAGTAGAGATGGGGTTTCCCCATGTTGGCCAGGCTGGTCCCAAACTCATCACCTCAGGTGATCCACCTCAGCCTCCCAAAGTGCTGGGATTACAGGTGTAAGCCATCTCGTCCAGGCTCTTTGTTTTTTTTAAAGTGCTAGATGGAAGTTCTAGGCTGTGATGGAAGTTCTAGGCTGTGGGAATCTTCAGCACCTGGTCTAGGTTATGTGGAAGATAAAAAAAAAAAAAGAAGACTCAGCCAAGAGTGGTGGCTCACACCTTTAATCCCAGCATTTTGGGAGGCCAAGGCAAGTGGATCATTAAGGTCAGGAGTTCAAGACCAGCCTGGACAACAAGGTGAAACACCATTTCTACTAAAACAAACAAAAAAAAAAGTGAGCTGGGCGTGGTGGTGGGCGCCTGTAATCTCAGCTCCTCGGGAGGCTGAGGCAGGACAATTGCTTGAACCTGGGAGGCAGAGGTTGCAGTGAGCCAAGATTGGGCCACTAGACTCCAGCCTGGGTGACAAGAACAAAACTCCCTCTCAAAAATAAATAAATAAATAAATAAGCCTGGCTGTCAGAATACAAAGTTCTTCTGAATTTTAAAACTAAAACTTGAGTTCTGGTTCTAGAAAATGATATTTTTCCTTGCTCCTTCCTTTGGTATGAAGGCTCACTACCATGTGCTACCTTACATCCGGTAAAACTAGGAGGGCCTCGAGTGGCCTAACTGCAACTTTCCCTCCTCACTCTGCTCTCATTGATAGAGTCCTCTAGTCAATCAGCCCTCCTCATCAGGGAGACCAGGAGCAGTTCCTATTTGTCCCTGAGTATTGGGTTTTGGTCCCCATTAGTCCATGGAATTTTCCAAAAGGACCAGTCACAACCTCGCTTCGAAACCAGGGAGCACCCCACTCTCTCGATACTGCAAAGTCTGCCTCCCACAGCCCCTGGCTCCTCCTTCTGTCCCCAACACCCATGTGACCCTGTGTGGTGTGTGGTGCTCTCCACCCCCAGGCCATGAGTATATGTGACTGTTAACTGTCGATGTCATCTGTCCAGTCTCGCTTGTGTATTTGACCATCACCACAACCCCAGGGCAGGAATTCCTCCCCAGCCAAGGGGGTGAAGAGGAGGCAGTTAAAACACTCCCCTCTAAATAGAACTAAATATCCTGGGGATTATTTAACAGACAGTGATAAAAATGACTTAAACCTGCAAAGAGAAAGGTGGGCTAGCTATGGGCCTCAGGAAAAATAATGGAGCGAGTTCCCTGAGTATCTGTTTTCTTTTTCTTGTTTTTGAGACAGAGTTTCACTCTGTTGCCCAGGCAGGAGTGCAGTGGTGCAATCTTGGCTCACTGCAACCTCCACCTCCTGGGCTCAAGCAATTCTCCTGCCTCAGCCTCCTG
>NW_016107633.1:1396291-1404515 GCF_001604975.1 Cebus imitator
GACGAGTCTCTCTCTGTCATCCAGGCTGCTGGAGTGCAGTGGCACAATCTCAGCTCACTGCAACCTCTGCCTCCCGGGTTCAAGCAATTCTCCTGCCTCAGCCTCCCAAGTAGCTAGGACAACAGGCACCTGCCACCACGCTCAGCTAATTTTTTGTATTTTTAGTAGAGACGGGGTTTCACCATGTTAGCCAGAATGGTCTTGATCTCCTGACTTCATGATCTGCCCGCCTTGGCCTCCCAAAGTGCTGGGATTACAGGCGTGAGCCACTGAGCCCAGCCACACCAGCTTTATCAAGGACCTTATATGATCTGACTTCCCTCCTACCCCAGGCACCCCTGTGACCTCACCTTCTGCAGCTCCCCAGCCCCTCACACATCCCAGCCATAGAACCTCCTTCTTGCTGTTTCTCAGACACATCAGGCACACTCCTACCTCAGGGGCTTTGCACTTGCAGCCCCTCTCCTCCAAATGATCTTCCGCTGGGAATTTGTATGTCCCCTGCCCCACCTTTTTTTTGCTGGGGACAAGGATGGAGTCTGGTTCAGTCACCCAGGCTGGAGTGCAATGGCACCATCTCGGTCATTGCAACCTCTGCCTCCAGGGCTCAAACGATTCTCCTGCCTCAGCCTCCCAAGCAGCTGGGACTACAGGTGCGAGCCACCTTGCCTGGCTTACTTTTGCATTTTTATTTTATTTTGAGGTGGAGTCTCGCTCTGTTGCCCAGGCTGGAGTGCAGTGGTGCCATCTCAGCTCACTGCAACCTCTACCTACTGGGTTCAAGCAGTTCTTTTCACTCAGCTCCCAAGTAGCTGGGACTACAGGCGCAGGCCACCACAGCCAGCTAATTTTTGTGTTTTTAGTTGAGATGGGTTTTCACCAGGCTGCTCTCAAACTACTGACAGGTGATCCACCTGCCTCAGCCTCCCACAGTGCTGGGATTACGGCGTGAGCTACCATGCCCAGCCTCCCACCTTACCTTCTTTGGGGCCTTATTTAAATCTTACATACAGCTTAGTGAGGCCTTTCTGGTAAAAACAGACAGCACTCTCCAATTAATAAAGTACCATCGGCTGAGCAACCCTAAACTGAAAATCTGAAATCCAAAATGCTTCAAAATCTGAAACTTTGGGTGCCACCCTGATGTCACAAGTAGAAAATTCCACAGTTGACTTCATGTAATGGTTTGGAGCCAAAACACAAGCATACAACACACAGTTGATTCAGTGTCTCCAAGGAATAAAAGACTTCCCAGCTCCCGTCAGGGGCAAGATATCTTTTCCATGCTTGCCCAGATCCCCGCACAAGCAGGCCCACAAAGCATAATAAAACGGCCTGTGTTCAGGCTGGACACTCCAACGGCAGGTTCCCCACAATGTCCCACATGGGGCCAAGACCTACGTGCATTACTCACTGTGTTCTTTTGCTCGTTCTCTGCTCTGTAGCATAAAGATATGGTTAAAAATGTCAAAAAGCCCCGCAGATACCCCTCAGGGTAACAGCGATAAGAAAAAAAGGAGCATTTATGTATATCTGTAGCACAGAAAGCCAAGCTGTTGGAGAAACTGGAGAGAGATCCAAGTGTGAAACATCTAACAGAAGAATGTGTTGTTGGAATGACCACCATGTACAGTTGCTTCTTGCCTAAAAAAAACAACCAAAAAATATGTGGTGGCTCATGCCACCTCATGCTGTCTGTTTTTACCAGAAATGCCTCACTGAGCTGTATGTAATCCCAGCACTTTGAGAGGCTGAGGTGGGTGGATCACCTGAGGTCAGCAGTTCGTGACCAGCCTGGCCACCATGGTGGAACCCCTCTACTAAAAATACAATAATCAGTTGGGCGTGGTGGCATGTGCCTGTAATCCCAGCTGCTCAGGAAGCTGAGGCAGGAGAATCACTTGAACCTGGGAGGTGGAGGTTGCAGTGAGCCGAGATCACGCCATTTTACTGTAGCTTGGGCAACAAAAGCGAAACTCAGTTGCAAATAATAATAATAATTTTAAGATACAGTGTATAGTAACCTTTTAAAATTTACTTTTGTATAATCAATGTATATTTCATCATTTTTTCCTAACCTCATTCCTGCTGAATGCAAATATAGTAACCTTTGAATCCAAATGCAACATTGGCCAGGCATGGTGGCTCACACTTGTAATCCCAGCACTTTGGGAGGCTGAGGCGGGTAGATCACAAGGTCAGGAGTTTGAGACCAGCCTGGCCAACATGGTGAAACCCCATCCCTACTAAAAATACAGTAATTATCCAGGCATGGTGACAGGTGCCTGTAATCCCAGCTATTCGGGAAGCTGAGGCAGGAGAATCACTTGAACCCAGGAGGTGAAGGTGGCAGTGAGCCAAGATCATGCCACTGAACTCCAGCCTGGGCGACAAAGTAGACTCTGTCTCAAAACAACAAACAAACAATGCAGCATCAGAGGTAGAGACTGAAAGCTTTGCCATTGTTGGTCGCTGCTGTTTAACCACTGATGTGGTATTCCGGTGATGCTATGGTGCTGCTTAGGTACTCTAAATACATTATTTTTTTCATTTTATGAATGACATACCAATTTTTTTAAACTGTGAAGTACTTATAGGTGTAAGAAATGGATTGCTTATTGATAGCATATAAATTCAGAGTCAGTAATGGCTGGGTGTGGTGACTTATGCCTATAATTCTGGCACTTTGGGAGGCCGAGGCCAGTGGATCACTTGAGGCTCGGAGTTCGAGACCAGCCTGGCCAACATGGTGAAACCCTGTCTCTACTAAAAATACAAAAATTATCTGGGTGTGGTGGCAGATGCCTATAATTGCAGCTACTTGGGAGGCTGAGGCAGGAGACTCGCTTGAACCCAGGAGGTGGAGGCTACAGTGAGCCAAGATGGAGCCACTGCACTCCAGCCTGGGTGCAGAATGAGACTTGGTCTTAAAAAAAAAAAACAGGAATGGTGGTGATGCCAGCTCACCACAGATTGTCCACCCAGGTGGCTGAGATAGTAACAACTTTGTACAGACTAGTCTATACAGTTACACTTCAGCTATGTGTATAAGATGTATATAAAACAAATAAATTTTGTGTTTAGACTTGGCTCCTATCCTCAGGCAATCTCATTACATATATGCAAATATTCCAAAATTTTTTAAAATGCAAAATTTGAAACACTTCTGGTTCCAAGCATTTCCAGATGAGGGATACTAACCTATATTTACAAAGGTGAGGACAGGGTATAGAAAAATCAGGAAGGGTAATGAGTCTTCCTAGGGGTAGTATAGCCAACTGAAGTTACTAGGCTGGAAGGGGAGAATGGAGAGGTAGTCCCAGATTCAGGTGGGCTGTGTGGGAAAAGCCCCTGGCAGGGGCTGAAGGCTTTTGTTATTTATTTATTTTTTTAAGAACTAGGGTCTCACTTTGTTGCCCAGGCTGGAGCTCAGTGGCAGGATCATAGCTCATGGTAGCATCAAACTCCTGGGCTCAAGGGATCCTCCTGCCTCAGCCTCCTGGGTAGCTGGGACCACAGGTATATGTCACCATACCCAGCTAATTTCTTTCTTTCTTTATTTTTTTTTACAGAGACAGGTTCTTGCTATGTTGCCCATGATGGTCTCCAGCTTCTGGGCTCAAGCAATCCTCCCACCTCGGCCTCTCAAGGTGCTGGGATTACAGGCAATAAGCCACTGGGCCTGGCCCAGGGCTAAGGTCTTTAGAGGCATGATGAGAGAGGCTGGCTTGCCTTCTGCCCTCCAGTCTCCTGAAGATGCTTCCCATCAGCCATGCCCAACAAGAAGTCAGAGGGTAAGAGAACCCCTTCACACTGTTCACAATATCTGGCCCAGGGCAGGGGGCAGGGCAAACGGAAAATGTCCAGCACACTCTCCAAAATAACACACACACTCCTATTCCCCTTCCTTGCTTTATTTTTAGCACTGTCTAACCTATGATACATTTTACTTATTTTTGTTATTGGGTTTTTGTTGTTTATTTTTTTTCTTTTTTGAGACAGGGTCTTACTCTGTCACCCAGACTGGAGTGCAGTGGCATGATTGTAGCTCACCGCAGCTTCAACCTTGCAGGCTCAAGGAATTCTCTTACCTCAGTCTCTGGAATAGCTGGGACCACAGGTGCATGCCATCATATGTGGCTAATTTTTTTTTTTTTTTTTGAGAGATGAGATTTCCCTATGTTGCCCAAGCCAGTCTCAAACTCCTGCGCTCAAGTGATCCTCCCACCTGTGCCTCCCAAAGTGCTGGGATTACAGGCATGAGCCACCGCACCTGGCCTAATTTTTGTTTCCTGTCCATCTTTCTCCACTGGAGTGTAAGCTCCACAAGACTGGGGCTTTTTGTGTATTCGTTCACTACTATATCCTAGTAGCTGAAAGAAAGAATGTGTTTAATAACAATTTTTTGAGTAAAGTTGCTACGTAGATGTGGCAGGCAGAATAATGCCACCAAGTATGTCCACATTTTAAACCTGGGGATCTGTGAGTCTCAGATTATGTGGCAAAGGGGAATTAAGATGAATTAGTAGAGGAAGGATATTATCTGAGGGGTGGAGGGTGAGTAATAGAATCACTAGAGTCCAGAAAAACAAGGGTCAGGGGATCTAAAGATGCTACACTGCTGGTTTTGGGGATGAAGGAAGGGACCACAAGCCATGGAATGTAGGTGGCCTCTAGAAGCTGGAAAGGACAAGGAAACAGATTATCCCCTAGAGCTCCAGAAAGGAATGCAGCTCTGTTGACACCTTCATTTAAGCCCAGTGTGACCCATGTCAGACTTCTGACATCTAGAATTGTAAAACGAAAATGAATCATCTTAAAATCAGTGTTGGGCTAGGCATGGTGGCTCACACCTCCTATCCCAGCACTTTGGGAGGCCAAGGTGGGCTGATTGCTTGAATCCAGGAGTTCAAGACCAGCCTGGCCAGCATAGGGAGCCCCTGTTTATACAAAAAGAAAAAGAAAAAACATTAGTGTTGTTCTAAGCCACGTTTGTAGTAACTTATAGCCGCAAGAGCCAATATACTAATCTCTGTTTTTAATCCGGGAGCACAGGCTCTGGAGCCAGTTGAGCCTTCTTTTTTGACCCCTCCTTAAGGAGAAAGCTTATACCTTCCTTTTCTGTATAAATGAAACTATTAAATATTGTTTCTTCTTGGGGGAGGTAAGAAGTAGGGGGTGGTAGTTGTCTGGGTTTGGGGAGCTGGTGATACATGGAACCCTCACAACTCAGAGCCTGGCCTCCAGTAACCTGGCTGATTGTAGAATTCAGTAGATATCTGTGGAAGGACAAATGCATTTCATCGAGTGATGTTCCATAATCAATTTCATCTCTCCTGGTTTTAGGACACTAAGGGACCCCCTTCCTTTCTTTGACTATTGTAAGTACAATTTGAGAATCTGTGCATACAGGAGTGTTTTTGTTTTGAAATTAGTCTTCTGGCTGCATGCAGTTGTTCAAACCTGTAATCCCAACCCTTTGGGAGGGCAAGAAGGGTGGCTCACTTGGGGTCAGGAATTTGAGACCAGCCTGGCCAAGATGGTGAAACCCCATCTGTACTAAAAGCACAAAAATTCATGCTCACTTTGGTAGCACATATACTAAAAACCCAAAAATTAGCTGGGCATGGTGGCAGGCACCTGTAATCCCAGCTACTTGGAAGGCTGAGGCAGGAGAATCACTTGAACCAGGAGGCAGAGGTTGCAGTGAGCTGAGAATGCACCACTGCACTCCAGCCTGAGTGGTAGAGACAGACTCTGTCTTAAAAAAAAAACCAGACAACAAAAAAAGAACTCTCCTATTTCTTCAAAGCAGAGCCTCACCGGGCTGCAAGGCTGGTGCTATCCACACATGCAATGTGTATGGTAGTCAGCTGCCTTCTGTGCAGGGCTGCTCACTCACCCGGCAGCTGGGCACTGCCTAGCACGGAAGCCCCCCATGTGGCCAGCCAGGCTGGGGCTAAAAGGTGGAAATGGAGAGGAGGCAAACTAGAGGCTGTGTGGGAAGGTGCTTTGATGAATTCCTTCCTGGGCTGGGCTTCTGCAAGGATTCCTCCACCTGGCCATGGGAACTGAGGGAAGCCAAAGGGAGAGGGAAGGAGGAGTGCCAGTGGTGGTGCTGGAAGCCTCTCCCTGATGCAAGAGAAGCCTTGAGGCCAGTTCAGCAGCTCAGGGCGGTGCTGGCCAGGGCAAGAGCATTCAAACCTCCTCCCTCCTGATGCGCGTCCAGGATCTGCAGTCTGGAGGCTGCGCACCACAATCTATGCAGGGCAGTGGGGGTTTCCCCAGACGTCTGGGGAGGTGGGAGAGCCTGGGCCTTGAGAGGGCAGGGGACTGAGGGTGCAAGAAAGTAGCTGCAGGCTTCTGCGGGGCCAGCCCACTATCCAGGCGGCACCCATGCCCACCTCTGTGCGCCTCAGAGCTTGGTGCCCCTAAAACCTACAGGGTTGCAACTCAGAGGGGAGGAGAGGGTTGGGAAGCAAAGCCAGCAGGAGAACAAAGGGCGCTTTGCCTGAGAGGGAGGCACCTTCCACCAAGGCCTCCGGGGCCTGGGGAAGTGACTCACTGGGCCTGGGGATGGACCCACCCATGGGGGCTCCGTGGGCCCGCAATAGACCCACAGGATAGGGAAGGGGCTGTCAGCCTCCGGCCTCCCGCGGGCTCCTCCCAGCCCACCCCCGTGGGATCTGGTCTGAGTCCAGCCCGGGGCCCTTGGGGATAGGCCCTTTTCTTGTTAGGCTCTGCCAGTTGGGGCCGCCACCGCCGCTGCTGCCACCTGGGGCTGTGGGCGTGGTCCCTTCCACCAACCCTCCCTCTCCTTGGCCATGGAGGGACCCGGGCTCCCCAATTCTCGACAGAGCCACACTACTCCTCTGCCAGAACGAGGCCATCGGTGCCACCCGAAGGTGGCGTCAGGCTCTGTCCCGAGGCTCCGCGGACGCCTGTGATGGGACTCGAAGAGAGCCCTCGCTGCGCGCCCCGGCTTCCCGGGCAGTTGCACAACCTCCCCCAATTATGCTCCGTGCAGTGTGTGGCAACCGGGCGAGAATTCCAGGACCTTGTACCTACTCGTACCAATCTGCCTTCCCGCTGTTTGGCTGCAGGGCCAGGCGTGGCTCTGGGCCGGGGGAAATGGGGGTGTGTCCGCGTCCAGGAGGGCGTGGCCCGCGTCAGCCCCGGGAGCAGCAGCCCGGCCCTACCGGTGCAATCGGCTCGCCCCAAACCGCAGCTTCCTCGGGGGCCCTGGACCGGGTCCAGGACACAGAAAAGGAAGCTCTGGTGACATCCTACACACGGGCTTCGAGCAGCAGGCTTGGCCCAGCTACGGCTGGCAGCGAACCTCGGGCCCTGTCTAGCCAGGGATGCGCGGCCTGGGTTCTCCTGCGGGCAGGGCGGGCGTCCTCCCGGGCCCCAGCGAGGCTTCGGCGTCCCTGCGCTTCCCAGGCCCTGTCCCAGCTCTTTAAGACTTTGGCCTGGTTTGTAATTTCTGTGTTAAGAAGGATCCTAGGAGCATGCCCTGATGACCTAGCTCTTATTCCAGGGCCGTGGCTCCGGGTCCAGGAACAGCATTGTCCTGTGAGGCCTGGGCGCTATTGGGACTGGCTGTTCTGTGTGATAGAAGCAAAGGCAAAACTCCAAATGCAGCTGACCCCTGACCCCTCTCCTTTGTGTGTCCGAGGGAGTGTGCCTGCCTCTTTCTCTGGGCCTCTCATTAGAATTTCAGAGAAGCTTCCCTTGCTATGGAGATGCTAGTCTTGAGGCTTGACAGGTGGTTCTCTCTACATGCAAATCAGTGAATTGAGGTAATACATGTTCGGTGTCATAACAAAGCGCAACACTGCACTGTGGTCTCTCTTCTTGATGAATTTACAGAGCCTCAAGTACACAATTGAAAGTAAACAATTAGTAAACAATTCCTGGCTGGGTGCAATGGCTCACACCTGTGATCCCAGCACACTGGGAGGCCAAGGCAGGAGGATCACTTGAGGCCAGGAGTTCGAGACAAGCCTAGCCCAATATATTTTATACAATATATTGTATTGTATAAAAATACAATAATTTGTTGAGAGTGGTGGTGCACACCTGTAATCCCAGCTCCTCAGGAGGCTGAGGCACAAGAATCACTTGAACCCAGGAGATATGGGTTATAGTGAGCCAAGATTGCGCCACTGCACTCCAGCCTGGGCAACAGAGCAAGGCCCTGTCTCAAAAAAAAAAAAGGAAA
>NW_016107633.1:1406665-1436339 GCF_001604975.1 Cebus imitator
TTGAGATGGAGTCTCATGATCTCAGCTCTGCAACCCCTGCCTCCCGGGTTCAAGTGATTCTCCCGCCTCAGTCTCCCGAGTAGCTGGGACTACAGGCGTGTGCCACCACGCTGGCTAATTTTGTGTGTGTGTGTGTGTCTTTTTAGTAGAGACAAGGTTTTGCCATGTTGGCTAGGCTGGTCTTGAACTCATGATCTCAGGGGATCTACCCACCTCGCTCTCCCAAAGTACTGGGATTACAGGCGTGAGCCATCACACCTGGCTGTGCTTTCTCTTTTTAATTTTCTTTATTTTGAGACAGAGGCTTGCTCTGTTGCCTAGTCTGGAGTACAGTGGTGCAAACATGGATGACTGCAGCCTCAACCTCCTGGACTTGTAATCCTTCCACCACCTCAGCCTCCTGAGCAGCTGGGACTATAGGCGCACACCACCATGCCTGGCTCATTTTAAAATATTTTTTGTAGAGATAGGGTCTCACCAAATTGCCCAGGTTTGTTTTGAACTCCTGGGGTTGAGCAATCCTCCCGCCTCAGCCCCCTAAAGTGTTGGAATTACAGGCATGAATCACTGTGACTGACCCACTTTCCTTTTTTTAAATGTTAGTTGTTTCGTTCACAGATATCTACATATGCAAAACCAACATAGCACAACATGCTCATCACACCCTGAACACTTGAGTCCAGGCTTGGGGGTCTGGAGAGGTGAAGGGAGGCCATGCCTGTACCACCCTCCCGCCCAGATCTGCCAACAGTATGTGCACTGAGCACCTAGAGACCATGCGGCTGCTCTTTGGTCGGTCTTCAGATCAGGAAGCTTTGGGATTTGGGACTTCAGATGTTAAGGTCTTACTCAGTAGCCATACCAGGTCCCAAGTGTGAGGAGTGGTGGCTCCTGAGGACCCATGCCAGAGTACCTGTTTGTGGCTGCTTTCGTGAATTACAAACCAAGGGCTAGAGCTGTAATTTATAAAATATCCTTTATTTATTCTAAGGAACAGTCAAGCAGTAGCTTAAAAAAAAAAAAAAGAGACATTTTTTGAAAGATATTATTAGTGTTGTGACCTGGCATTGGGCCCCATGTGAGCGGGGCAGTGGCTGGGGCCACCTGCTGTGGCTTTGCGAGTTCTCTGAACTCACTGGCAGGGGTCTGGTGGGAAACTGTGAAGCTTTGGCACGGTTCTCTCCAGTTGCTTATAATCAAGAGAAATGAGTTTTGAGGTTTGCAAAGAGCAGAAGTAACATTTATACTGCTGGCATTTGATAAAAGATTGCTTATGATATATTCATTCCAGGAAGTGTAAAAATGCTTTAAAGGAATAATTTGTACTTACTGTTTATGGGGACTAGGTATATTAGAATTACAGCATCATCATGGGAACACGGTGTTTCCCTACAAATTCAGAAATTCTCTGGTTGATGTAAAAATCATACTTCCTGATTTTACTTAATTAGTAAAGAAATAAATAAATTAGAGTAACATTTAGTCAGGTAGAGTTACTCCTTTTCCCCCTTCTTTATTAAATTTTATTCTTAGCACAATGATTCACTCAAAACGAGAGTTTGGGAATGTTCAAGAATCTCTACCAATCGGTAACCATGCTGGCTGTTGTATCAGAAAAATCCATAAACACACACAGCATCGAGCTGTTTTCACAAGACTTCCTTGCTAATATACACAACACTTTCTCCTCCACTCAGATGGGAGCCTCAGATGCCAAAACACAGATGTGCCAACTATAGGCTCGTTGCTAAGCAGAGAAACCTATCAAGTTTGTCCAGCAAATTTGATTGTACAGGGGGATGGCGTCTGCTCTGTGGCCTCAGACAGGGATCAGCTGGTCTGTGCTGCTGTCCTCTGAGGCAGGTCGAAGCTGGTGGCCCTTAGGGGCAGGTAAAACGGTTCTCATGGGTTAGAACATAAGAGCTTTGAGGAAAAAAATGCAAAAAGCCTTATTAATATTGGAGGCCTATGTGAATCTGTTTACATAGAGGCATACTGAGATCTCATTCTGTGCTTAGGTGAACTGCAGGTCTCACGCTGGCTGTGTGACTTGGTCCTCCCCAGCTGGCCTGAGCCACCACCTACCATCTTCTCATAGCACTACGTGTGGCTCTAAAGAGGACATCAGCCCCAACCAAGGAACAATGAGAGAGAGAATCCCAAACATTTAAGACAGGGCTCAAGAGCACCCAGATACCTTCTGTCTCTTTCCCAGTTCCCATCTGGCTAGGGGCTGTGAATCAGAATTCAGAATCTGTACTGCCTGGAGGGGACAGGCACCCAAATGCAATAAATAACTCCAAGCTCAGGACCCAGCCACTGACCCTCCCCCACCACCACCTCGATGTGAACTGAAGGATCTGAGGGAGAGGACTCCGTTCCACCTGCAAACCTCCCTGTACAACACCGAATGCGGAAGTCCAGCTGCTGCTTCTGCACAGGACAGAGCCTCCAGTCTTTTCATTAGAGCATCACTTATGGCATGGACTAGGAACGCAGTGTGTTCACACAAATGCACGACAATTGTACATCAGCATCTTTACAATATTAAAGGAGCCATATACAAGCCTACAGCCATTGTACACAGGATGGTGATGGTTGGGAAGCCCCGCCCACTAGTCCTCTGCAGTTTCTTCACTGGAGAACACATGGGGAGCTGTCACAAGGCTGGGGGGAGGGGTCCATCTTTAGGCCTGTCGTAAGGGAGTCAGCAGGTCTGCAAGGACTCCTCCGGGCCAGTCCTCACTGGAATCTGGGGTCAAGAGCGCCAGGTCTGCCTGTGTCTGGGTCTCCTTGGCAGGCTAGCGTAACAAGTTTAATTAAAACTCTGTGCATATTTGAGTGAGAAATTTGGAGCTGGGGATGGCTCCCTGAGCTGGGGACCCAGAAGATGCTGCTGACAGATGGGCCCCTTCAGGGTGGGGCCCATTCCTGAGGTAAGGTGCAGCCCTGAGGCTGGTCGGAATGGGAGGAGGCTTCTCCAGCAGCCCAGGTGCCAGTCCACACAGACAGGACTGGAAGCCCCTCAGGCAGTAGGAGGTCATGTGACCTAGGGGTAGAGCCTGAGCCCCAGACGGCAGCAAAGGTGAGGGTCTCAGATGGTTACAGAGCCACTCAGCCCCCAGGCCCCTACCACTTTCCTCCCAGCAGCCCTGCAGCACACATCGCTGCATCTGTCCCAAGAGACCCAGCCCTGCAGGCATCTGGGCCTGAATGCCAGGCAGCTCGTCTACCCTGCGGCCGTGATGCGCGTCCGACTGAGAACTGAGCACCAGATAAAGAAGCGTTGGTCCTTGTCGGCCTCTCTGACTTTTGCAGTTATGGTTGCTTCCATTTTAAATACTGTAGAAAAATAAGCCATCTCAGACGCTAGAAGACCCATCACCAGAGTATGCCCCATGTGGAGAAGGATAAACAGCTCCTCTGGAGTAGCTGCAGATGCCTCTTCCAACCCTGCCCCTGCAGGCCCTGGGTCCTCAGAGGATGCTGCACCAGGATCGGGAGCCAAGGGGCTGGGATAACTGGCAGCGGAGTTCCCACTGCTGCATCTTTGGGTCACATCAACAATCCTTTGGCAGGCATGCCTCCAGCATCCGACATTCTGTTGCCATGACACCTGGGGCCCTGGCGCTCCCTGTGCCAGCTTCGGACCCTTCAGCCTCACCCTCGGTCTCATGCCCACAGCCAAGCACGCACAGGCAGAACTCCCCAGCACTGTTTCCAGGTCCCTGGGGGGGCCCAGGTGGGCACTGAAGCAGGGCCTAGTCCAGGGGTTCCTGCTTGATCCGAACAGCAGTGGGGGTGGGCTGTGGTCGCCGCTCCTCCCGGCAAAGTACGTACTCACTGAACTGGGAGGAGTCCACGCCGCCCCCACAGGACGCAGCCACGCTGAAACCCCTCTGGAACAGCCGCTCCAGGACCTGCCCAGGAAGAAACAGAGGTCATCAAGGCCCAGCTGCAAGAGGATACCAGGTTTGGCCTGGCAGGCAGCCAGAGCACCTTCTGATGTGACCATCTCAGTCTCACTCACTGACAAAGTTCCCTACAGAACCAGGTGCTGGGTTCCACCACCAGAGGGATGGGAGTGGCCAGGCCCAGAGACCCCTCAGGTTACCAAACCCAGGTGAGCGACCCTATCCATGCCACCATCCTGCTGCCCTCAGGGCCTTGATTCAGGGAGGCAAAAAGAGCCCTTGGGTCCCTTCTTTCTTCTCTAGGGTATAACCTGTGCCCTTTCTCCAGACACAAGGCCCCAAGCGTCCTCCCCGAGTCCTGCCCCCATAATGGAGAGTTCCCTGTCCCCCAGCCTCTCGGCATCCACCGGCTTCCCTGAGCTGTGCATTCCAGGTGGTTTAAGGCCTGGGGCAAATCAGCTCATGTGAGCTCTGGAGGGAGAGAAAAAGAGGTCCTCTCAATATTTGAGTCTCTGCAGGCCTACACAACTATGTGGGCTTGTGCCTCTGTGAGGGTGGGGTCTGATTACTGTCTCCTGCAACTAGCAAGTTCTGACCAACAGGCTGTGGAATGTGTGCATGGCGGGGGGGACCTCTTCCCTGCAAAGCCCATTCTGCCCAACCCAGAAATGTGCCAGGCTCTTGGGTCTGCGAAGCGCTGTTAGAAAATAGACCCTGTCTCCATCTGAGCTCTCCAATTCTCAGACCCATCCAGGAAGAGCCCGTTCAGGCATTCTCTTGGCAGCTGGTGGGTGCTGGCAGCTCTCAGGTCAGCAGGGAGAGAGGGAAGGGGCTCCTGGCCACCTCTCCACTCAGCCTCTGTCCTGCCTCGCCTGTTGCCTGGGTTTAATTTGCATCCAGAGTCAGACTCTGGGTGTCAAATGAAGCACGCTTTGTTGAAAATACTCTGGGCCATTTTTATAGTACATCCTTTTGGAAAAAAAAAAAAAAAAAACAAAACAGTACAGATCGATTTTTTTAAGTCCATCCCCCAGGCGTCATCATTTAATTATGAGAGGGACATAAATTATGCATCAACACATTGTTGCCTTTTTTGCAGGATGGAACAGAGGGCTTCACCATTTCAGGGATCGCGTCTCCCTCCAGCTTGCTCTGCCCCTGGAGGGCTCCGCGGAGGCCGGGGGGCGGCGGCGCGCAGCCCTCACCTGTACGGAGTTGAGCCGGCAATAGCCGTTGAGCGGGAAGCGGATGACGTGCGTGGGGTCCTGGTTCCAGCCGGCGTTGACGGAGTTGCACATGACGTCTCCGGTCTCGGGGAAGACCTCCTCGATGAGGGCCTTCTCGCCGCTGAGCGCGATCCGCTCGCCCAGATCAGGCGTGACGCGCACCACCAGGCAGTCACAGGCTCGGCTGCGGCGCCGCTGCTCCTGCTCCTGCTGCCAGCGCTCCAGCTCGCGCACCATGGGCTGCAGCTGATAGTAGCGCGCCTCCTCGTATAGCAGGCTGAAGTCCTGGGGACGTGCGCACACAGTGTTGCTGTATGTGTTGGCTCAGGGGTTGGGAAAGTCGGGGAGTGGGGAGGCGGCCTGCCAGTTCCAACCAATTCTGCAGGAACTGCCACCCCCAGGGTATCAGGTGGACTGGGCCGGTTGCACCCATTGTACAGATGGGGCCACTGAGTGTCTGCAAGTATAAAGAATCTAGCCTTATCCCAAGGGCAGCTGCTGATGTACATCTGTGCCAATACCCCTGAGCCCTTCCATCTGGCCCCAGGCGCTCGGCAGAGAAGACTCCCCATGGAAAGACCCGGAAGCTCCACTAGAGGATGAGGCTGCGCCCATGCCTGGGGACCTGCTGCTGTCTTAGAATCCCACCAAGAGAAGAGATCTTGCTGGGCACAGGGCAGCCGGCCTGTGCCCACCCAGAGGCAAAAAAAGTTCATCTTTAGCCAGGCCTGCCTGGGTTGGATTTTCAGCTTCATCATCAACCAGCCCTGAGACCTTTAAACCTCACTTACTGAGCATCTCAGTTCCTTTTTTTTTTTTTTTTTTTTAAGATGGAGTCTCACTCTGTTGCCCAGGCTAGAGTGCAGTGACTTGATCTCGGCTCACAGTAACCTCCACCTCGGGAGTAGCTGGGATTACAGGCCCCTGCCACCACATCTGGCTAATTTTTATATTTTTAGTACAGACGAGGTTTTGCCATGTTGGCCAGGCTGGTCTCGAACCCCTGGCTTCATGTGATCCACCCGTCTCAGCCTCCCAAAGGGCTGGGATTACAGGTGTGAGCCACTGTGCCTGACCTCAGTTCCCTTATGTATAGAATGGATATTAACACCCAGTTCTGAGAATGAAAGTGAGTCAAAGGATGCAAGATGTGCCAAGTGCCTAGCCCAACCCCTGCCCAAGCAGGCAGTGTCCAGGGAAGGGAAGCCCACCCTCTGCCAGGCAGCCCCCTTCTGGGCTGGGCAGGCTCACACAGACTGTCCCTCAGGCGCTGACAGTGGCCTCATGCCCTGCGCCACATACGTACACCATACACGCTCACTCGTATCCATCCCACCAGGAATGGCCAAGGTCCCATAGGTCCCATGACTCATGCCTGATGAAGAGGCAAGAAGCCCAACCCCCTGTCCTATAGGCCCTAAGTCCCTTCCACCTGCTGGCCCTGGCTTTTGGAACCACCTGGAGGGAGGCCTAGATTCTAACCTTGACCTCTGGGCCTGTCATCGGTCAGGCCTCTCCTGCCTAGCACAAGGGTTCCTCAGAGCTCTATCCTGGGCCTCTGCTCTCTCCACTCACACTTGCTCCTGAGATTTTTTAATTTTATTTTTTTAGACAGGGTCTCATTCTGTAGCCCAGGCAGGAGTGCAGTGATGTGATTATAGCTCACTGCAGCCTTGAACTCCCAGGCTCAAGGGATCTTCCTGCCTCAGCCTCCCGAGTAGCTGGGACTATTGGCATGAGCCATCATGCCAGGATCATTTTTATGATTTTTTTTTTTTTTTTTTGTAGACACAGGGTCTCCCAGTCTCTCTATGTTGCCCAGGCTAGTCTGAAATTCCTGGGAACAAGTGATCTTCCTGCCTTTGCCTCCTAAAGCACTGGGGTTACAGGTGTAAGCTACTACTCCTGGCCATTCTCCTGAGATTTTAAATGACAACTGCATGCCAGACAATCTCAGCTTTTCTCATGGCCCAGGATTTCTCCATCCGATGCCCCACCAGCTCTCCCATGCAGGGGCAGAAACCATACTCCAACAGCCTGGTACACCCCAAGCCTCCACTCACCCACTCAGAATTCAAGCCCCAAGGC
The DNA here is from genome assembly GCF_001604975.1 of Cebus imitator. NCBI lineage: Eukaryota > Metazoa > Chordata > Mammalia > Primates > Cebidae > Cebus > Cebus imitator. The sequence goes on from NW_016107633.1 coordinate 1,413,894, forward strand.
ACCTGCAAGAGGCCCCTTACACTGCCAGTGCTCACCCATGTGCTTTTGCAGCCTCACATTTATTTGTTGCTTTAATTTTTATTTATTTATTTTTTTGAGACAAAATCTTGCTCTGTCACCCAGGCTGGAGTACAGTGGTGCGATCTCGGCTTACTGCAACGTCCACCTCATGGGTTCAAGCAATTGGACTACAGGTGCTAATTTTTGTATTTTTAGTAGAGACGGGGTTTCACCATATTGATCAGGTTGATCTTGAACTCCTGACCTCAGGTGATCCACCTGCCTCGGCCTCCCAAAGTGCTGGGATTACAGATGTGAGCCATTGCACCCGGCCTTTTCTTAACTAAAAAAAAATTTTTTGTGTGTGTGTAGATACGATCTTGCTGTTGCCCAGATTGGTCTTGAACTCCAGGCTTCAAAAGATCCTCTCTGCTTGGCCTCCCGAAGTGCTGGGATGAACAGAGTGAGCCACTGTGCCTGTCCTAAACGGAAGTCCACTTTGCTCCATCTTCTCTATCTCCATCCTGGTCCAAAGCCTCCACCCAGCCTCCCTTGGCCTGGGGAAGGGGCCTCATCCACTGTACTCACCCCCGCCCTGCCCTGCCTCCTTTTGCACACAACAGCTGAAGAGACCTTCCCAATTTGCAGATCTGACTGTCCTTCCCCTGCACATACCCCTTCCACTGCATTCAGAATTAAATGCCAGGCACTGGGCTGCCCGCCAAGGTCCTGACATCAAACAGCAGCTTCCCTTCCTGCCCTTCCCCTCCTAGTCCATAAGGCTCCAGGCTTGACACCTTCTTTCCAGTTCTGGAATGCATCAAGCCATCTGCCGCCCCACCCCCTGCACCAAGGCCCTCACACCTGTGTTTGCCCCTGTTCTGCCTTCACCACCCAGATAAACATTGTTTCTTCCAAACCCACCTGGCCCAGGTCACATGGAATTCAAGTTCAACATCTGTCCACCCACTAGACTCTAAGTTTCTGGGAGCAATTCCTAGTGTGTGTTTCACTGTGTTTTCAGCCTCAATTCAGTGGCTGGCACCCAGTAACTGAGTTGGATGAAACACAAGGCCCCAGGGCTACTGGTCCTCTGGATAGAGGAAGGAATGAAGGAAGGACGGACATTTGCTGGTATTAATACATACCACAGTACCCAGGCCCGAGTTTCCTTCCTCCTAGGGTCCCTGACACCTCGGAGGGGCTAAGAATGAGGCAGGACCCACAGAACCACGTCACTTGCCCGGACAGGCTCACCCTGTGACCTGGGGGTTACCTTTTGTTTAAAGCGTATAAAGGGTATCTGTTTGGGTCATCAGGGCGTTTCTACCTGCAAATTATCCAACACGGAACAGAATTTTTTTTTGAGAGGGAGAGTCTCGCTCTGTCATCCAGGCTGGAGCGCAGTGGTCTGATCTCAGCTTACTGCAACCTCTGTCTCCACCTCCCGGTTCAAGAGAATCTTCTGCCTCAGCCTCGCAAATAGCTGGGATTACAGATGCCGGTCACCATACCCGGCTAATTTTTGTATTTTTAGTAGAGATGGAGTTTCAACAAGTTGGCCAGGCTGATCTCGCACTCCTGACCTCAAGTGATCCACCTACCTTGGCCTCCCAAAGAGTGCTGGGATCACAGGCTTGAGCCACTGCGCCCAACCAATGGAACAGATTTATGAACCTCTAACTACTATAATGCTGGCACGTGCCCACCCTTAAATATGACAAACGTTCAGCAGGGGTACGTTGTGCAGCTTAACTGTTTTTATATACCCTGATAAATAAGCTAAAAATGTGAGAAAACAAAATTAGTTTAGAAAAACTGATTTAGCCCTCGGCTTCATTGTTTAACTTTTTATGGTTGCCATGACAACCAGGGGTCCATTTATTAAGTCACAGCATCCCCTGAGTAATGCCATCCCACAGGCAGCGCAGGGGGTGGTGGGGGTGGGTGGGGCGTCAGCCTCGGACTTACCTTGAAGTCATCCGGGAGCAGCAGCTTGGACGTCCGCAGGAAGCTCAGGACATAGCGGAAAATCTCCCCATCCCGGTCGATGAAGTAATGTTGCTTCAAACTGTCCAGGACGATGGGTTCGGTGCCATTGAAGAGGCGGCTTATTCTGGGAGAGATGAGCGAGGTGGGATGTCTGAAGGATGGGGTAAGTCGGCCTGTCTCCCCATGCCTCGCCCACACTCCTTAGGGCGCACGCAGCTGGAGGGGCAAGGGACCTGACCTGGGCGACTCTGGGGCTGTTCCAGGCCTGACAACATCTTCACACACCCGGGGCGGCCAGGCTACAGTTATCAGGGCACCTTACACATCGTGCCTACACTCACAAGTCACAGCCAGAGAAGGACACACCCAGCTGTACACACGAGCCCGCCGACACATGTTATGTTACAGGCCTGGAAAGCTATAGTGAGACACAAATACCTTACCTCCTACACACAAACCAGCTGGTCACAGGCCTGGTGCACACACCCTTGCCAGACAGACCCACCCAGAAAATGCACATGAACCACCCAACACCCTCACCAACAGCCACACACCCAGTAAACCAGCCAGGATGGTCCATGAGGATACACATCCTCCCCACCCAACCCATGTAAACCAGTGTGAGATACAACACGCCTGTGCAACAGGCACAGGGCCACGCAGTCCCTTCCTTCCACCCACACACATATCCCGCAGATCCAGACACATCCAGGAAAGGACACACACCTGTCAATACCAGGCGCCCACAGACATGATGGCACAAACCCCTGACTGCTGCTCACTCAGCCCATGGGAGGAAACAGAGGCAGGCAGGAGGGATGGCAAGTGTGCCTCAGTACACACATGCAACACGGCCCTTGCATACACACAACACAGGCATAGACACATGCCAGTGTGTACACACACAGAAGCCATGCACACTTATGCAGCACAGCACATGCATGTATGCACACATGCCAGAGTGTATGCACATCACCCTTGGGGGTGGTGGAGTGGGATTGGAGAGAAGGCAGAAGCTGGTACTCTGTCCTCTGAAGGGCAGTGGTTCTAACAAATGCAGGACCAGGAAAAGGGTCTTGGGGAGCCCCTGATGCCTGTCCCTGTCCACTCCGGGGAGAAGGAGCCAGGCCTCAGAGCCATGACTGATCCCACCTCCCCAGTGCCCAGGGCAGCTGCCTCTAGTTTGGCAACTTCCCTGGCAGAGCCCAGGTCAAGCTACAGATAACTAGAACCCCAAAGAAGGGTGGGGGTAGCCAAGGGCTTGGCTTGGGAATAGGAGGGAGGTTGGCATCATTTCCCCAAAGGCAGCACCACCAGACATCCTTCAGCAGGTGGGGCAACACTCCTGCCCAGCTGGACCCTGCCAAGGTGGCAGCTTCTCTGCACAGCTGGGAGAACAGTAGCTCCAACCTGGGACATAGGCTTCCCAGCTTGGCCTGCACACAAGCTGGTGCCTAAGCCCCTCACTCTCTGCCTGCACCAGTAGGGACGCCCCTGTCCTCACAGCAGCCCACTCCTCTGTCCACTCCAAGTCAGCCACCTCCAGGGCCCTGCCCCACTGCCACCTGCACCCGCAACACACTAGCTGGGCAGGAGCTGAGGGGGTTAGAGCCCCCAAGTCTGCCCTCAGGGCCTCCCGTCCACACCATCCTGTGCTCTGATGGCTTGGCACACTCAAGGCATCCACCATGATGGTCTGCTCTGGTATGGAGTTTCTGCGAACATGGTGCAGGTCTCTGTCCTGGCACAGGGCACTATAAAGGGCAAGGCTTAGCTGGGCACCGTGGCTCACAGCTGTAATCCCAGCACAAGGTAGAGGATCACTTGAGACAAGGGGTTCGAGACCAGCCGAGGCAACACAGTAAGACCCCATCTCTACAAAAAATTTAAAAATTAGTTGGGTGTGGTGGCATGCACTGGTAGTCCAAGCTACTTGGGAGGCTGAGGTGGGAGGATCACTTGAGTCCAGGAGTTTGAAGTTGCAATGAGCTGAGATCACACCATTGTACTCCAGCCAGGCCAAGAAAACCTAATGCTGTCACAAGAAAGGAAAGAATGAAAAAGGAAAAAAGAAACAGAAAGAAAGAAAGAGGGAGGGAGGGAGGGAAGGAGGGAGGGAGGAAGGAAGGAAAGAAAAGAAAAGAAAAAAGAAAAGAAAGAAAGAGGCAAGGCTGCCTCGTGGATGGGCGTGGGGAGGTCAGAGCCTGCGGAACCAGAGCTGCAGCCACCCAGATATGCCTCATCTCAGAGTTCGAAAGACTGATGAGCCCGTCACCCTCCTAGGCCTGGTGACAGTGGCACTGCAGGTCACAGCCCCTGCTGGAAAGGCTTGTGGGTTCCACAGCTGGCTCCAGTTCCAAAAGCCTTAGGACCTGGCCTAGCAGAGTGTGGGCATCCAGATGTCAGTGAGGGCCACCCAGCATTCCTGGAGACAGATACGTCTGGCCGAGGCTGCCAGACACCATAGGCAGTGGTTGGCAGGTGACTGAGCATCCACATGTGGCACCAGTGGGAAGTAAGAGCCACATCCACAGGTGAGTCAGCAAATCCAAACCGTCAGCTTCCCTGGGAACTCTCCCCACCCTTCCTGGTGGAGCTCCAAAGTCCATGCAAGCAGACAGCGTTCTAGGCCTGGCTGAGTTCCCAACCATTCTGACGTCAGGTCTGGCTGAGGCTCTAGCTGGTCCTGTTGGTCTAGAAGACTCCTGATGTACCCACAATTCCAGGGCTGGATGGGTTCTAGGTTGTCTTATTGGTGCAAGCTTAGAAGGTTCTCCATCTGCCTTATTTCAGGACTGGCTGATTCTAGATCTTTCCATCATTCAGTATCGGCTCATGGATCAACTGGCAGCTGCACAGCCTCTCCCAAGACAGAAGCCTTTCATGCCCTCAGCGTCGGAGGCTGCCAAGGACATGAGCATGTTGAAGAAAGATGAGGATAATCCCCACGGAGGAGCCCTCAGTCATCCTCAGGGCTGCAAGTGTGAGTTCCCAGCTCCATCAGTGGCTCCACATACTCCCTGTGGAATATGGCCCATGCCACCCTCTGCGAGAGGTTGCAGGGTTTGAGGGACCAGTTTCCAAAGTCCTCCATGGAATTAGGTGGCCAGTTCACACTGCAGCAGCTAGGACCCTCAGAGGCAGAAAAGATGCATTTGACCACCTGCCCTGTGTGCACAGTGGTGGAGTATCAGGACGGCCTTCATCTTATTTCCTTTTTTAAAAAAAAGCTGTGGCTTCAATTTCCTGGCTGTTTCAGGGACCAGGTTTTATGAGTTTTGAAGCTCCTGGCCATCTTCATTAGATGCTTCCCACAGTTGGGGTGGATATCAGAGTGTGGCTGTGATGGCGGCAGCTAAGGGAGGTCAAGCAGGCAGGATACCAGCAAGGGAGCTGGCCCAGGGAGTCCACTCTCAGCCCTGTCTGCACTCAGCTGTCTCAGGTGAGGACCGGTGACTGCTCCTGGGCAGACCAGAGGAGGCACCCAGCACGAGGCTCTTTAGCTGTCTCTCTCACCCAGGCTACCCCGGCCGCTGAGACCCAGAAGCCCAGGCAGAGTTCCCGGGGGGAGCCGAGGATGGAGGTCCCGAGCTTTTACAGTGCTGCCTCAGGCAGGTCATCACCACCATCCAGAAAGCCCCTGAGGACCTTAGCACTTAATCCTCCATCTCTAGGTGTCTTATAGATCAGTGACACTGGGTGAGATGGATTTTTTCCAGAATTGGTGGAAAACAGTGCTTCCATTTTAATAATCCACTACAGGAAGGACAGGAGAAATCTGAGGGGCTCTTGCCAGCACAGCTGCCCGGCCTACTTCTCAGGCCCCTCCTCCCCGACTCCCTGTCCTGATTATCCTACAGGTCACACCATCCCTGGCCTCTAGTCCAAAGCTTCAGGCCTGCAGAGCACCCCCATGGCAGCCAGAGGCCATCCAGGCAGAACAACAGATCCATCTCGAGCCCCAGCCCTGGGGGAGAACCAACGTAGACTGCCACCCCTTGGGCACTTCAGGAGGGTTCCATGGGCCAGATCACAGGGCCACAGGGGCCTTAGCTCTCCATGAGAGCACAGCCTACACTGCAGAACAGAGTGATGGGTGAGCAGGGCCTGGTGGGGGGAGATGGCCCTCTGCCTTCCTGCTCCCAGGTAGCAGCCAGGAGCCGAGAACCAGGAGGGCCTCCCACCCACCTCCCCCAGGGCCTGGGCTGTGATTACTCCAAATCAGAAAGGCAACTGTCTGATTTCAGGAAACACTCTTCAGAGAGGGTTGTGGGCTGAGGTTTTATGAATTTCACTGACAAACGTCGACAACCGATTAAGGGATGATCTATCTCAAACAACTCCGGAATGCAGCAGAAGGCAAAATTGAAATTAAATAAGCAGAATCCATCTCCCATCCTAGACAGGGCTTTGCGAGTGAGCACACAGACCCAAACTGCTGACCTGGCCCCATGGCTCTGTCCCCACCCCATGAGCCCCAAGGCCACAGGGCCCCAGGCTGAGTCTCTGTCTACTTGGGGGACTGAAATGCCAGTCACCATCTGTACCCTAGACTCGCGAAATTTGGAGCCAGACACTGCATGCATTTCCAGTTTTTCCTACTCGAGGGAGCATGCCTGCCCCTGCAAGCGCTCCATGGTAGCCCCAACAGGCTCGGAAAGCCACCTCCATGCACCACCATTCTCCCTGCTCTGAGCAACCAAACCGGTGACAAGGCAGCCTGACACGTACGCTCCCCAGAGACGATCCCTCAGTGTCTGGGGGATTAATTAGCTCCTCCTGTTATTTTAAATGCATAACACAGGGGTGATGCCCACAGCCTTGGCCCTCCCACGCTCAGCCTTCGGCAGCCCCAGGGGAGCGATGGACGCCTCTCTGTGCCAGGAGCAAACATCCTCAGCTGAACAAGCTGCTCAGAGACCCAGCCCAACTCAGGCCAGCCCTGCTGCCGTGCCAAGGAGGAAGGCAGGTCCCTCACCCAGGAGAGAAACGCCCTGCAGGGAAGAGCAGGAGAGTAGGCAGCATCCAGCACCCCGCACCTCTTGCAGGCCCAACGGCCTGGGCAGTCTGTAAGTTCAGCAGCATGGGGGGTACCCTGCAAACCCCCAGCCAGGGTCCTGGCCAGAGACCCTTTATCCACTGATGGGGGTATGTGGCTCATTCCTAGCTAGTCACTGCAATACCAGCTCCAAGGGAAGCCAGCTGCTAGTCTCAAAGGCCCAGCAGTGGCCACTGAAAATGACAAAGATGGCACACTGCAGCTCACCACAGCTCCTCCTCCCTCCCCTTGTGAATTTCTCAGCGGTGGAATAGGAAATAGGACTAACACCCACCCCCGTAACCCCAAGACTTACCTACTTAGTATCACTCACAAATGACCCCCTGCAGAGGCCAGGCCTAAGTCTCACTCTAGAGGAACCCTGAAGGTATGAGACTCCCTAGACTGCTACTGGCAGGGTGAGGCGGGGCTGGCTCTGAATAAGCCTGAGGCCCCCGCAGGTGGGTCAGGAGCACCATCGTGCACTACCAATGCCACCAAGTCAGGTCACAAGCCTCTGTGCATAGCAGCTTTCAACAGGCAGACTCATACTCCCCAACCCTAGCTCCCTTGGTCTGTGTCAGCTTGAGCACTCTGGAGAGCCTGGTGGATGGAGTGACAGGGGGGACAGATCCCCCAGGCAGCAGGTTTCAGATGCTGCCCTGAGCCCCCGCCACATACCTCGTGTTTCAAGCAGCTAACTCTTACCTGGAGTCGGGGTACTTGGTGAGCGTAGCCAGGCTGCTGGTGTACATGTGGCCACCCACGTCAATGTGCACAGGTGCATTGGACTTGGTGAGCTGGGCTGGCAGGGGGATGCCCTGTGCAGCCAGAGGAGACACAGGCGACCGGGTGAGAGACAGCCGGGACATGTTTCCTCCCTCCTAGAGATGGAAACAAAGTGGAACACAAGAGTTTCTCCACGACATGGCCACGCACTCCCTTTATGGCGAGTGTGATCACAGATCTAATCAGATCACTTCCGCCGCTGCCTGATCACATATTCAGCTGACAAATTATGGCCACCACTGTAATTAAGTGTATTTGCATCATTTTCTTCAAAGTACCACAGGGAAAAAAAGAAAGATGCTTATTAGCAATAAGAAATCAAGAAAAAAAAATTTTCAAGGTGTCAGCCTCCAGGGGCATAAAACAAACTGCAAAATTCTAATTAAAGGTCGAGGGCTTATGTGTTAGATGTGAAATATCCCCTGACAAACGAATCACCAATTTGTGAATTGGGATTCAGGGGTTTTTTGCAACTTTGTCTCAGTAACGAGACACCTCTAAATTAGTGACTTCCTCAGCACCTAAGGCGTTGAGTTTTATACATGTAGTAAATTTCACATCAAATTAAGAGCGTTTTGTTTCAAAAATACATAATCCTACAGCCAGTCAACAGCCACCTTGAATGTGGTGGCCCTAAAGAAGGACAGTCAGTGAATAGGTGCTGGGGAAGAAGGGAAAGGGGACCCCCAGCGGGGACCCAGCCCACCCTGCAGGCTCACCGCAGTGCCGGCGCTGCCGTGTGTGTGAAGCGAGGACCCGCTCGGCCGCTCCTTGCGGTGAGGCATCTAGGCTTCCATCTCTGCCCAGAGTATCTGTGGGAGGGATTGACAGAACCAGAGAAGGCTTATTCCTCGGAGTCATCTCCCGAGGAGTCAAAGACGCTTAGAATTGTCCTTTCTGCATGCTCTCTGAGACCCGGTGAGGTCCATGCAGCCCTCCCTAATTGATTCCACCGCCACCATCTCTCTATCCTGTCTCCACACCCCAAAGCAGGCCTCCAGGCCCTAGCAGAGGACACATAAACACACATGCACACACACGTCGCACTGTCACATGTGTTTTCTGGGCAGCTCCATGTCTGCTAATTCAGCTAATGATAGCACTGAAACATATGCTCACCATTATTGCCTCAAAATGTTTCAGAACAAATCGGATTTTCCTGGTATTTTGGTTTCAAGCCGTGTTACCAAGCGTGTCTCCTCTTGCAATGGCCTTGTGGACCATGGCTCAGGAAGCACCCCTCGCCCTCCGTGGGCTTCGAAACCTAGGACCTCTCTTACTACCATCCCCACGGTGATAAGATACAACTTGCATCTCGCCAGACACAAGAAGCCTTTCAGCAGAAGTCCAGGCACACGGATGACAGCAAGTCACTTGGGAAACCACCTCTCCTCTGTGGCTCCCAATAGCAGTGAAAACCTGTCTTTGTTTGCCTAGTCTGCACCTCACAGTTTCTCCCCAGACTCCCAGAGTGGCGTTGTCTATGTCTAATGCATTCCAGGCCCCTCAGGATCACACACCCCCCAAGGCATCAGGAGCTGGCCAGAAGGAAGCAGAGGGCAAGCAGATCAGCCAGTGGACTCTCTACTGCTTCCCCCAGGGGCACTCAGTGACTTTCCTCTGTGCCATAGCCACCTGAAATAAGATTGTCCCTCCGTCCCTGGAGGCCACGGGGTGGGGGTGGGGTGGGGGGGCACTTTGCTGGCTCTATGCAGGAGGGGCAGAATTCTACAGCTCCTTTCATTGAACTTACAGCTGTCTCCAAGTGGAGGTAGGAGATTTGCAGTGAATAGTCACCCCCCTTCAGACACATCCACAGACACTTGCTTCCACAAACCTATCCTGGACATCTCTTGCAGGTTTCACCTTTAAGAGGGCAACCACATGAAATTCTTGGGACCCATGAGACTGCTTCTTCTCATGAAAACTCTGAGATCGCAATTTGTGCCTTGAAATTCAACATCCAATTTTAATCAAATGAAAATCGAATCCTGCAAATGTAAGTAAGGTTGCTCTCCTGTGACTTGTTCTGCCCTGAGTGCTGGGGCAAGTTTCCTGACATAAAACTAGGGTGCAAGACTGCAATGAGCAGACAGTGATGTTTAATGTATACCCTCACTGGGGCTCAGGGTCCACTGCTTTTGGGATTTCTCAGTTCCAGAAAGCTTAAACCAAACCAAACCAAACCAGGTCACTTAGCTCAAGGAAGTTCTGGGAACCAAAACAGACCTCAGGAAGGGATGATCCTGCCCTAGGAAGCTCTGCTGGGGGAGGAGTCAGAAGGGAAGACGCCTTGAGGATAAATTGAACAGGAAGGAATTCCTGCTGCAATTCTATCAAAGCAGACTGCAAGAGGTTTTCCTCCAGTACCAGGACACTCTTCAAGAGTGACATGAACACTAATCCCCCATCGCAGAAGCTGCTCCACCCTGTTCTTGGCCCCTTTTTTCTCCCAAGCACAACCTGATGTTCATGGTAAACCAGAAACTTACCGTTGGAAGCCCCAGGCTTTACGCCTTTCTGTGAATCTCCAAGGTTTTCCCCAACAAGCGCATCCGTGCGGGACCACAACCTTCTTCCGGAGACCACTGCTGAAGTTAGAAGCACAGAAGTGGGTGCAGTGAGAGATACAAGTTCATTCCACCAACACCAGCATCAAAACCCACCACCCAGCCTCAGTACGCCCCGGCCGGCCTGTTGCAAGGGCCTCAGCGCTAGCGGACAGGAGGGCCCACGGGTTTCCGAACTGGTCCGGTAGTGACCCGCTTCTCCAGCTGCGGTGGGAGACCCGGGTCCCTGCCCGCCCGCCACCGAGCCCCGCCCACCCGAGCAGAGAGAAGTGAGCAGAATGCCACGCTCATTTACACACAAAATGATTTTGTGTCCCATTGCGCTCGCAGTTGTTCGGCTCTCTGGGGGTGATTAAACTGGCTGAGCTGCGGCAGCTTGAGACGATTTCACTAAATCGCTTCTTCGTGAAGTCGCTTCTTTGCTAAGCTGTTATTTTAACCATAAAAGGTAAACAGAAGGCGCCACTCGCGCTCCCTTCGGCTCCACACTCAGGGCGCTGGCCGGGGGCGAATGTCCCGGGGGCCGGCAGAATCTTCCCCAGGGGTGGCCCCAGAGGCAGGCGAGCCACCTGGTGCGTGCCAGCCCTAAGCCGCGGAGCCAACCGGCCGGTGTGAAGTTAGGGGCGACGGGAGCCGGCTGGGCCCAGACTGGAGGCGCCGCGGGGCGGGGTGGCCGCGGCACCCGAAGCGCCCGAGCCCGGCTGGGTGGGGAGGGGTGTGCGGCGGAGGTGGGGCGGGGACAAAGTTAAATCAAGAGGCAGACACTTGGAGACCACAGATGGGAAGCTCGCCTAATTAAGGACGTAAAAGCGCTTTTGTTCTCCAAGTTTATTGTTGCTGGGATTAAAAAAAAAATAATTGAAACTAATGCTGTTTTTCACTCGGGCAGTTAAATTCCTTCATGCACATTTGAGATACCGAGCGAAAACTTGAAGCTTATCTTTCTGCAGTCGGGGGTGGGGGCCGCCGGAAGACCGAAAGGCGCTGCAGCGGCGGGGGTCCACCCGGGGTGTGTTTGCGGGAGTGTGCCCGGTGCGCACGTCCAGGTCATGGGGTGAGGGCGAGCAGCGGGGAACCGAATCTGCAGGCGGCGATCCAGTCTCATCGCGGCCCACTTCCAGCCCCAAACCCTGCGCGCCCTGGACCACCACCAGAGCGACAGCCTTCTGCCAGGTTTTGGACTCGTGGGGTGGGCGTCAGAGGTAGCACATCTGTCCCGCTGGAGACTTTCTCTGATTTTGGGCGCCAAGCCGGGCCTTGTGCATCCCGAAGCCCCACTTGCGTGAGCCCGTTTCTGACCTCGGAAACTCGCCAGTCCTGCAGGGTGCTCGGCCCAGTACAGGGGCCAGAGTGCGGGAACCGGCACACTCGCGCGCACACGCACACACACACACACGCGCGAATATACACACACCGCGCGGCAGGAAGCTCCTAGCCGGCCCGCGTGGGGTGGGTCCACCCGCGGCCAGGACCAGCCCACGTGGGCAGCCCCCTTCTCGCACCAGGCCTTTGTGCTGGGCGCCCCAGCGCCGCCAGCCCCCGCCGTCCAGCAGAGGGACAAAGCGGCCGCCCCCGCCTAGGTCCGGACCCTCGCCGGGCGACTTTCTCGGTATCCCAGCCACTTCGCGGACAGGGGTGCGCGGCGCTGAGCGGTGGCCGCCCGCGCAGGGCTTACCTCGGAGCCGGAGCGGCGGATCGGGCTCGGGCGCAGCCCCCGCCCCCCGCAGTCGCCGGTCTTGGGCGCCGGGCGCAGCTTCGCCTCCTTTGCTCGCTGCGCGGGTCGCTCCGGTCTCGTCCTGGAGTTACTTTCTCTCTCGCCCCCAACCCTCCCCCCACCCACCCCTCCCGCCCCGGCCCCCGCTTCGCGCGGCCCCTCGCGGCGCGGCGCGCCGGGGCCTCCCCTCCCCACCCTCCCCTCGCCTCCTCCCCTCCTCGCGGCCGCCGCCGCCGCCGCCGCCGCCGCCGCCGCCGCCTCCGCCGCCTCCGCCTCCTCCTCCTCTTCGCGCCGCTCTCCGGCTGCCCTCCTGCCGCTCCCACCTCCTCTCCTCCCTCCTCTCTCTCCGGCGGCCTCCCTCGATTGCCGGAGAGAAAACCAGCCCCACACTCCAGCTCCCAGCCGGCGCCTCGCTGCGGCCCAGCCGGGACGCAAAGGGCAGCGATCCGGCCTCGAATTACCCAGCGCGAGCGGGCGCGCGCTGCGACTCCTGGCTCGGGGCTCGGCTGCGCCGCGGGGCAGAGGATTAGAGTCGCAATTAGCTCCGCGCGCCCGCGCCTGCCGCGCTCGGCGACAAAAACGCGCCGTTTCCCCCCCTTTTGCCGGAGATCCCCACCCGCCTCTCCCGGAGCCCGCGCCTTCCCGCCGGGGCCGCGGCCAGGACCCTCCCGGGAGCGGTGCACCCAGGCCCCAGCGCCCTCCGCGGCCCAGCCCCCCGCCCCCCGCCGGCCGGCCACGCGGCGCCCGGGCCTCCTCCGGGCTCGGGGAGGGGGCGGGGTAGAGGCTGATTTTAATCATTGTCATTTCATCTGATGTAATATTTCCCCGGGCGTTTTCAGCTGGGCATAAATTTTCGGTTCCCAAATAAGTAACACAGGGCACGTTTCTCACATTTCTTGACTCCTCGGTTACAAAGAGGAGAGCAGCCGCCGCCGCGGCGCCCGGGGCTGGGGGCGGGACTTGGGAAGAAACTGGGCTGCGAGTCGGCCGGGGCTGGAGCGGAGCCGGGGGCCAGGCCGCCCCTCCCCCCGCTCCCCGGCCGCCCTCCCGGGGTCCCTGCCCCGCTGCCCCTCTTCTGTGACGTCTGCGGACACGCGGTCGGCCACCGCGGGGGAGGGACGCGCGGGGGCACCGGGCCGACCGCTCGCGGCCAGACGCGCCATTTCCTTTACGCGCGCGGCGCGATGGAGACGGTGGCGGCCAAGACTCCCGGCGGCCGAGGTCCGCGCCCTGAGCGCCCCTCCCCGTTCTCCGCTTTGGCTGCCCCGTCCTCCTCCTCTCCCACTCCCTTTCCTCCTCCCCTTCCTCTTCCTCCTCTTTCATTTGCGCCCCGCCCGTGCCGCCGCTGCCTCCCCCTCCGCGACCATTTCCCCGCTCGTAGGAAACGGAGCGGGCGCCCGGCCGGCACTGCGCCCCCGGCCTGGCTCCCGGGACGCCGGGGCCAGAGCTCGGCCGGGGCCGCGGGGTGGGTGCGCTCGGGCTGGGAACGGCTCCTGGGCCCCGACCCGGAGCTCCGGCCTGGCCTGAGCGCCCCCTAGCGGCCGCACTCTGGGTTTGGGGGACCCTCGGGTCGGCCTGGAGCCAGGGTACGAGGGATTGGGGGTGCCAGTAGGGGGAGGGTGAAGTGGGAGGCCTTTCTCCCTCAACTAGAGGACCTCGCGCGCGTGGAGAGAGAGTCCAGACCGCGCTTCCGTAACTTCTCCACGAGGGAATTAGCCGAAACTTTCCTCCTAAGGGAAGGTTTTATTTATTTATTTATTTTCGAGCTCGAACTACAGGAGAAAGGGGGAAATTTTCTCATTAAAGTTACATCCCTGCAGTTAGTTCAATTACTTGATATATGCAGAAGATGTTGTAAATTTATAGATTTAAATAGCTTACAAAGATGCCGCAGGCCCTATCAGTTAATTTCCTTAATTTATGGATTTTCAGCTGCTCCTGGAACAGAAAAGGCCCGGAAGTAGGTCAGGGATCTGTGCAGGGGTGGGGTGGGGGGCTCCCGCGAGGCCCAAGGGCTGCCCACTCTGCTCCCTATGCCCCGGTACCTACAGGCTCCCAGCTCCCAGCTTCGGTTCAACAGTGCTCTTTCTGCGCGCTCCGCACCCTGGCCAGGCCAGGCCCGAGAGGTCGTCCCGGCTCTGTGGTCGACTACCCTAAGCATGGAACAGCAAAGCCCTCCATCAACGCACATCCCACTCAGCATTGAGGGGCCAGACCCAAATAGAAAGTGAAGCAAGTATTCAAGTACTTTGATCTCCCGAGTCCACCCTTAAATGCTGGCTAGAATTACAGTCGAAGGAGATTGTGGGTGTGGGTGCTCCCAACTTCATGGACAGAAATGACCTCCCCTCCAGGCCTTTGAGAAGGGTGGAATGAGGGAAAATGCCCGCGGGCTTCTGTTGGAGGATCAGGAACCCACTGAAAATCCCCTTGTCATGGCCCCTGTGGCCCCAGCACCCCTCACACCCCTTTTGTCCCTCATCCTAGGTGGCTGCGGGAACGCCTTTGTTTTGTGTTCAATATGGGTGAATATATACATATAAATTAATACTTGAAAGATTGGTAGAAACGAAACCGTTTTAGGAAGCCACATGGCAATGTGATTAGTATTGGTATTCATGATTTAACATTTCTTTTCCCACTAGATGAAGTTTCTAAGATTTGCAAGGTACATGTCAAGGACGTGTGTATAAATGGATTTTTATTTATTCACAACTCGAAGACTAATTGCTTCTCTTTGCCTCAAGGCCATGAGATTGGTTTTAATATGACACTTCAAAAGTATTCATGGAACTACAGAGATACTAAGTGTCATTGTTTAAGAGACAAATCTCACCATGGTACTGATGACCCTGAAAATAGGATGTTCTACTTTATTTTAAATTCCTACATGTTTTTTTAAGAGTCTCACTTTATACCAATTATAATAAAAAATGTACAAGTTAGTCGAAACGAGAACTGGCCATTTTGAACGACTTTTATTTCGTTTATACTGCCGGGGACTTTGTTTCTGGATTTCTAATCCTTTTATTTAAGAGTTGAACTTTATACGTGTCATTAAGAACAGTTAGTTTGGGTCATAATTTATTCTCAAATGTTTTAAAAGTTCCTAGCTGAATGTCAACCGTATCTTCCATTGGGAGACTTGGTTATGGACAGTGATAGGCAGTTGATGGTCTGTGGTATATAATACAATGGTGATGTATTTTTTAATTGAAAGATGTAGAATGTGGACTGATACCATGTTGAAACATCTCGTGGAATACATCCTGTTTCATTACCGTGGTTCAAGAGATGCTGTTGGATATGAGTCCAATCAGAACTTGCTCTATCATTAAGAGCTGGCACTTAGGCCATTACAGTTCATAGTTTAAAAAGCAGATTCAGGCCAGGCGCAGTTGCTCTTGCCTGTAATCCCAGCACTTTGGGAGGCTGAGGCGAGCGGATCACCTGAGATCAGGAGTTAGAGATTAGCCTGACCAACATGGAGAAACTCCGTCTCTACTAAACATATAAAATTAGCTGGGTGTGGTGGCGCATGCCTGTAATCCCAGCTACTCAGGAGGCTGAGGCAGGACAATCGCTTGAACACAGGAGGCAGAGGTTGCGGTGAGCCGAGATTGAGCCATTACACTCCAGCCTTGGCGACAAGAGCAAAACTCCATCTCAATAAATAAATAAATAAATAGCAGATTCAAACCTGTGCTCTCACACAGCAGGGTATTTGCAGGATGTAAAACCAATGGCAAGACCTCAGGTTTCCAGATGTTTCGGGGTGGCTTCCAGTGCGATGTCGTACTTTGTTGCTATTACTATTTGCAGGCTGTGTTTAAAAATTAGGATGTTAATAAGGAAGGGGAAATGAACCCAAAATGAGATCACAGACTCTACTGAACTCAACCTTCTCAGCGAGGTTATAATTAGACAAGCAGATGAACAGACTGAGAGACCTGCCTGCTGCTATCTCGGGGAGGGAGGACTCAGGTGTTAGCGCAGAGTTGTCTGTTCCCCACCCCCAGGCTTCCTGGGGACAGGTCAGACCCTCTTAGATGTATGCTCATCTCAAGCTCAGAGATGGCTCCTGTACAGGCTAGGAATAAACCAGCCTGGACCAGACCTCACAGTTTCACATCCACCTGGCCTCCATCTGTACCCTGGGAATCCCCCCAATCTTCCCTCCTGGTTAGGATCCCAGAGAATCTGGAGACTAAAGGGAGTGATGAAACATGGGACTGTTAGTTCCCTCACCTGTCCCCCACACCCAAATTGCCCCTGCCCAGTCCCTGGCACCATGCTCAGTGGGCACTCAGAGCTCCTAGTGGGCAGGAAGGCAGGGGCTGCCTTTCTATGTACCTTCTGCCAAAAGCCCAGGTGTGCCATTCAGAACCAAACCAGCCCTGCCAGCTCCAGGAGCCAGCACTGGGGTGAAAACGAGACAAGCCCAAGACCTCCTGACCATGAATTTTAACATTTTTGCAGGCTGTACAGGAGCCAGCAGCCCCCTAAATTGCTCAAAACTGCATTTGAGCCTTTTCCATCAAATTCTCAAACGCTATGTGGATTTGGGCGCAAGTAGCAAAGGTTGCCACAAATAGCACCTGATTCACAGAATGTGCCTAGAGTTGAATCAGTGGATTGGAATACTATTCAAGGACCAGGTCTCCCTAGCTTACCTCTGCCATCCTCAGCACCTTGGCCTGTTTTCATGCCAGTGCTTCTCTGGTCTCAAGATGAACAGAGCTCAAAGCTTCACACCTGCCTGGACACCCACGGAGAACAAGGGAATTATCTTAGTGGCTCCCACAGCCCTCCTTGTCACATCCTATTGGTCAAAACTGGGTCATATGCCAAGTTGCAAGCCAATGGGGCTGCTGCCCTGAACCCCTGGGAGGGAAGTGGGTACTGGGCAAAGTCGCGTTCCCTGGGGCAGGGAGGAGAGGATGGATGTCGTGTTGGGGGCTGGGTCCCCAAATGTTTAAGCACAGAACCCTGAGGTGGCCTGACATTGGGTAGAGTTCAAGAGCTTTCCATAACCCTTCTTGTCCAATAGCGCTCAAAAGATTCTGGAACAGATTAGGCTGTTACAGTCAAGGGGTGCCAGGGAGGCCCTCTGGGCGGGGGGGAAGGGGGAGTCCTTCACTTAATCAATATAAGCTCAGACTGGATATCTGGGAGAATGGCTTTCCTCAGAGTCATGTCCCAAGTGACTGTGTGTGGCTGCCACTCTGGCTTCAAGTGACAACCTGAGGCTCTGCAGATGCATTTACAAGGATCCAAGGGAGTTTTTCCCACGGAAAAAAGTATAGACAATGAGGAGAGTTACCTTTGTTCAATCAGAAACCCTGCCCCAGGGCTCTCCTTCCTTGGACCCAAGCCCAGTACATGGAGCCCCTTCCATGTCACAGGCAATTCCTTCTCCTTGGGCCTGCTCTGTAGTAGACAGTCTGTGCAGGTCATGAACTTGGGCATCTGAGTACAGCTGGGTGACCTTGGGCTTCACCTCTCCAGCCTCAATGTCCTCCTGTGTAGTGTGGGAACAGAGATAGGACCTAGAGGGTGGGGTTGCTGGAAGAATTAAGTAGGAGAACACAGCAAAGCAAAGGACTTGGCCAGCCAGTGCAAATGCTCAGTAACTAGGACCTGTTGTTTAGAGCTGATGGCTGGTTTCCTCTTCCAACATGGCTCTGGTCAAGCCACGGTTACAACCCCACGCCTACTCAGGTACTGTTGCCTAAAGCCCACCCACAAGAGGTGCACAGGAGCACAGAAAGGTGAGTACAGCAGAATCCCCTTTCACTTTTTCTGTTTTTTTTAAGGGGAAGGGGCTGATTACATTGCCCAAGTTGGAGTGCAGCAGCATGTTCATAGCTCCCTGAAGCCTCAAACTCCTGGGCTCAAGCAATCCTCCCACTTCAGCCCCCTGAGTAGCTGGAACTAGAAGCATGCACCACCACATCAGGAGCCAATTTAACAATCTTTAGTAGGCGGGACACAGTGGCTCACACCCGTAATCCCACAATATTGGGAGGCTGAGGCGGGCAGATCACCTGAGACCAAGAGTTCGAGACTAGCCTGGCCAACATAATGAAACTCCATCTCTACTAAAAATACAAAAAATTAGCTGGGCGTGGTGGCAGGCACCTGCAATCCCAGCTCTTCGGGAGGCTGAGGCAGGAGAATTGTCTGAACCCTAGAAACAGAGGCTGCAGTGAACCGCCAAGATCACACCATTGGACTCCAGTCTGGGCAACAAGAGCCAAACTCTACCTCAAAAAAAAAAAAAAAAAAAAACCAAAAAACTTTAGTAGCGATTCCCCCTGCCTCATCCCCCCAAAGTGCTGGGTTTATAGACACGTGCCCGGTGTCATCCATTTGAGTGGTACCTTGACTCCTGAATTGACAAGTCAGCAAGATAAACACA
The DNA here is from genome assembly GCF_001604975.1 of Cebus imitator. NCBI lineage: Eukaryota > Metazoa > Chordata > Mammalia > Primates > Cebidae > Cebus > Cebus imitator. The sequence goes on from NW_016107633.1 coordinate 1,432,418, forward strand.
TATACATTACAGGGAAGAATGTAAACTCTGCCTAACATTAAAAGATAAAATACAAGACTCCAGAGAAATGCCCCTGGGGTTGGGCCTGGAAGTGTCCCCAGGCTCCTCTGTCCCCAGGGCCCTTGAGGGTGGGTGGGATGGAAGATTCAGGCCCGGGAGGCAAAGCAAAGCACAGCTCAAGGGCGGAGCCTGAAGCAGAGTGTAGAGTTGGCTGGAAAATTCTTTTTATTTTTCAAGCTGTGAAACTCTGTACTGTCTTTTATTTTTATTTTTTGAGACAGAGTCTCACTCTCCCCCAGGCTGGATTGCAGTGGCACAATCTCAGCTCAGTGCAAGCTCTGCTTCCAGGGTTCAAGCATTTCTCCTGCCTCAGCCTCCTCAGTAGCTGGATTACCACGCCCGACTAATTTTTGTATTTTTAGTAAGATGGGTTTTCACTATGTTGGCCAGGCTGGTCTCAAACTTCTGAGCTCAAGTGATCCTCTTGCCTCAGCCTTCCAAAGTGCTGGGATTTCAGGTGTGAGCCACTGCACCCAGTCTCCATGTACTGTCTTTTAAAAAAGTATTTAAAACTATAAATAAAGAATATATCATCATCATCATCATCAAAAAATAATAAATCACCGTAAAAGGTACACAAGGGAAACAAAACTCCTCTGTCTTGCCTTCCCAGAAGGACCTATGTCATTGATTTGTTTGTCCATCTAGTTTTTTTTTTTTTCTATTTATGTACACACAGGTGAACAGGCACGCACAGACACACAACTACGCAGACTCACACAGATACACACATTCAATGGCCGGGTGCAGTGGCTGATGTCTGTAATCCCAGCACTTTGGAAGGCCGAGGGGGACGGATTACTTGAGGTCAGGAGTTCGAGACCAGCCTGGTTAACATAGTGAAACCCCATCTCCACTAAAAATACAAAAATTAGCGAGCGTGGTGGCAGGCGCCTATAATCCTGGCTACTCAGGAGGCTGAGTCAGGAGAATCACTTGAACCTGGGAGGTGAAGATTGCAGTGAGCCGAGGTCATACCACTGAACTCCAGCCTGGGCCACAAAACGAGACTCTGTCTCAAAAAACAAAAAAAGATACACACATGCAAAGACACATATACAGAAACACAACTATGGACACAATTGCACAGACACAGACATGGACACACATACTAACAGAAATATGCAGAGACACAGACATACAGTTGCACAGATTTGCAGACACATAAGCACACACACAGGTGATAGACACAAAGGGACACACACCCGCACCACACCCACACACACAGCCTGCAGACACAGACATGCACAGAATCATAGGCAAAAAGACACCTACACACAAACCTGAGCACTCAGATGCACACTTGTGCCCACATGGGCTTTTAAAGTATGGGATCAAACTATTCTTACTGATTCACAGCCTGCCTTTCCCCTATCATGCATGTATTTCAAAATGTACAAAACAATGTAACAGACACCCAGATGTAACAAACCGTTTAGAATATTTGCTTTAGATTTCCCTTTAAAGAACAAAACAAAATGATACAGATGAGTTAAACCACTCCCTTCTTGCCCAGCCAGTTGTATCCCTCCTGTATACCCTTTTATACTTTTTGCAACATTTGAATGTGTTCATAAACAATGTAACGTTTGTGTAGGTTGTAAACTTGTACATGAATGGGATATAAGTGTGTATTCTTTTGTATCTTGTTTGTTGCCTCTTGCTGTTCTCAGGGAGCATGGAAGGCCCGCTCCCTTGTCACTCCTTTGATCCACATGGGGCCTCTGTCTCCTGCTCTGTGTCCCCTCCCTCAACCAGCTTCCTCTCACCCTTCACTCCCTCCTTCCTTCCCTGTCCTCTCTTCTTTTCCTCCCTCCTCCCGCTGCTTCCTGCGTCCCTCCCTCCTCCTCGTCTCCCTCCCTCCATTCCCCTCCACCTCTAGGCAATGCAAGCCTCTGGCTGAAAAGCTAGAAGGTCACCCAAGGAAGTGCAAAAAAGAAAAAGCATCTTGATATATTTCATAATATTATCGCCCTCTGAATGTTTACAGTTCTGTTTTTACATCTAGGTCTCTCATCCTTTTGAAATTAACTTCTCCCTGTGGTTTGAGGTCTGCATCTAAAAAAGAATTTATTTTTCAAAATGGCTAGGCAGTCTTCCAAATGAATCAACTGATAACAATTGTTTTTATTAGGATTTTAACTGGAATTGGTGAGAATTGAGGGCTTCTGATTTTTGCTTTATTACAGAAAGAATATGGGAATACAGATACGTTGTAAAAAATTAAAACATCGATTCTTTTAGTAATTAGAACTAATTACAAATTAATCCCCCCACACCCTGGCAAGCTCATTTTCCTCTTCCTAGGGAACCTCTGTTTGGTATGTGTGATAGGTTAAATTATTGATTCCAATTTTTCTCTGCTCTGTGACATCTACACCCTTGCCATGGCTTTGTGGTTGGCAGAAATAACTTCTCCATATTGATGTTGGGCTTCACCAAGGGGAAGTTAGCAGGTAGTGGCTTTGTGCAGAGCCTTAAAGTATGCTTCCACTGCTGGGCTTTCCTCTTGAGTTTCTGCTGTGGCCATAAGAATAAGCTTCAGGCGGCTGCAGACTGGAGCCACAGAGTGAGATACACAGGGTGGGGTTGCATGAGCCTCCCGCAGACGCAGGAGAAATTCATGATTGTATGCTTAGCTGACTAATATAAACTATCTCTCTGTGTGTGTGTGTGTGTGTGTGTGTGTGTGTGTGTGTGTGTGTGTATAAACATCCAAACACAAATTAGACTGGGGTGATATACATGTTACTCTATTATTTATAATTATATAATATATATAATGTTATATATACTATAGGTATTATATAAAATTACATGTGTGTGTATTACATATCTTGGTCCACCCCTAACATTTTCAGGACTGAGAATAAGAGGATAAATAGAGGTCTATATATCATAATGTCTAAATACCTAAAAGGTATAAATCAAGCTAGCAACTATTTAATCACATATATTATATTCTCCCACCTTGACAAATATACCTTCATAATGACCTGGAAGACCAGGTTCAGTCTGGAATTCTTGGATTCCTTGGAGTGGGGTGCTGGAATGTGCTGGCTTGGAAGAGCTGGTTCTGTTAGTCCTTTCTTGCATTGCTATAAAGAAATACCTGAGACTGGGTAATTTATGAAATTTCATTGGGCCAATGAAACCAATGAAAGAGTCTTCATTGGCCCACAGTTCTGCAGGCCTCCCCAACATGGCTGGGGAGGCCTCAGGAAACTTACGATCATGGCAGAAGGTGAAGGGGAAGCCGGCACATCACACAGCTGGAGTGGGAGTGAGAGAGTGAGGGGGAAAGTGCCATGCACTTTGAACAACCAGATCTTGGGAGAACTCACTCACTAGCACGAGAGCAGCACCGAGAAATGGTGTTAAACCATTCATGAGAAAGTGCCTCATCCCCAACATTGGGGATTACAGTTCACCGTGAGATCTGGTGGGGTCATAGTCCAGACCATATCACTGGCCCTTTCCACACATGGGGAAACTGAGGCCCAGGGAGGTGAAGCGGCACCCCCAGAGCCTAACAGTGAGTCCTATATGCCTTTCTCTTTTGACCTGCTGCAGAGCCACACCGTTTGGAAGTGTTGGTTCATGTGTATAATTTGGCTGCTACTGAAGAACTCTAGGAATGACTTAAGGAGAGATAATTATTTCTTAGGACTCATTGAGTTGAGGCCATCACATGTTAGGAGACATGCAGCAGGGTCTGCCTTGTGAGCTATTTAATGATGTTGTTAAAACCTGGTGTCTAGCCTCATGATCTGCTTTTCTAGACCTAAGTGACCACAAAGTTCCAGCCAACCAGCCCCAATTCAAGCAGGCTATCCATCTGACTAGACTGAACTCTCTTGCC
>NW_016107633.1:1436498-1462467 GCF_001604975.1 Cebus imitator
AGTAGCTGGGATTACAAGCATCTGCTGCCACACCTGGCTAATTTTTGTATTTTTAGTAGAGACGGGTATTCACCATGTTGGCCAGGCTGGTCTTGCACTCCTGACCTCGGGTGATCTGCCCGCCTCAGCCTCCCAAAGTGCTGGGATTACAGGCATACGCCATCGTGCCTGGCCAGCTGTGCTTTTAACAGGTCTTTCCATTGCTTATCAGATTGGCAGATGTGAAGGATACAGTAGGTGATATGAACAGCCCATCCTTGCACCTCCTTTGCTGTAAAGTGAGTCCCTTTATCTGATGCAATGGCATGTGGAATGCTGCACTGTGCATCAAACACTCTGTAAGCCTTTGGGCTTGTGGTTTGGCGCAGGCCCTGCGGGCAGGAAAGGTAAACCCATCCTCAGACGATGTGTTTATTCCTGACAAAATGAATCACTACTCCTTCCAGGGTGAAAGGGATCCAGGGTGTCGGGCTTGCCACCAAGTGACCGGTTGGTGTCCTCATGGAATGGTGCTGCATTTGGGACTCAGCATCAGTCTCATTTGCTGGTGAATTAGAGATTTGGCAGCAGCTACATTAGCCATGGTGAGCGGGACCCCCGTTGTTGGACCCATGCATAGCCTCTGTCCTTGTCACCAGGTCCTCTTGCGTGGGTTTTTTTTTTTTTTTTTGAGATGGAGTCTCTCTCTGTCACCAGGGTGGAGGGTGGAGTGCAATGGCGATCAATGCAGGTGGAGGAACTGCAACCTCCACCTCCTGGGTTCAAATGATTCTGCTGCCTCAGCCTCTTGACAGCGGGGACTACAGGCACTGCCAACACACCTGGCTAATTTTTGGATTTTTAACAGAGATGGGGTTTCCCCATGTTGGCCAGGCTGGTCTCGATCTCCTGACCTCGTACTCCGCCCACCTTGGCCTCCCAGAGTGCTGGGATTTCAGGTGTGTGCCAAGTCCCATCTACATGACTTCCGCTTGTCTCCCACCTTCTCATCTCCTTCTAGGTCCCTGACTGCCTGGCCAAGCCATTGGCCACTGTCCATGAGCCCATGTATATTCCGAACCCAGGCCATTTCCCTTTCCACCAAAGTGGGTGACCTGAAGTTCTACCCATTGGGAGGATTTCGCTTTACCACCATCTTTCCAGGCCACTTCTGAGTGGGGCTGTAGAGCACACAGCATCCACAGCTGCGGGGCAGACACCATCAGTTTTTATTTTGAATTATTATTATTTTTCGAGACAGAGTCTTGCTCTTGGTGCCCAGGCTGGCGTGCAATGGCACGATCTCGGCTCACCACAACCGCTGCCTTCTGGGTTCAAGCGATTCTCCTGCCTCAGCCTCCCAAGTAGCTGGGACTATAGGCATGTGCCACCATGCCTGGCTAATTTTTTTTTTTGTATTTTAGTAGAGATGGGGTTTCACCATGTTGCCCAGGGTAGTTTCAAACTCCTGAGCTCAGGTGTCCGCCTGCCTCAGCCTTCCAAAGTGCTAGGATTACAGACGTGAGCCGCTGTGCCCGGCCACCAACCACTTTTTACCTGCTTCTGCACAACAAGCCAATACATCTGTGAAACGGCCTCTAGCCGTTTCCTCTTTCATTAGCTGATCATGCCCCTCTCCTAAGGCCACAGAGGTAAACTGAGGAAGAGGCCTCAATGCAGCAGTGCAGATCTCAAGGGGGCCAGGCTTCCTGCTCACACAGCTCACTTGTGGCCTCTCACCCTGCTCATACTCCATCTTGGATGTACCATTTCTATCTTATTATTCTTTTTCTTTTCTTTATTATTATTTTTTGAGATGGAGTCTTGCTGTGTCACCAGGCTGGAGTGCCGTGGCGCAATCTTGGCTCACTGCAACCTCTACCTCCCGAGTAGCTGGGACTACAGGTGTGTGCCAAACACCTGGCTAATTTTTGTATTTTTAATAGAGACGGGGTTTCACCATGTTGGCCAGGATGGTCTGGATCTCTTGACCTTGTGATCCACCTGCCTCGGCTTCCGTCTATTTTATTATTATTATGTACAGACGAGGTCTCACTCTGTCACCCAGGCTAGAGCACAGTGGTGCAATCACAGCTCACTGCAGCCTCCAACTACTGGGCTCAAGTCATTGTCCTGCCTCAGCTTCCTGAGTAGCTGGAACTGTAGTTGTGCACCACCACACATGGCTGATTTTTGACTTTTTATTTGTAGAAACAGGGTCTCACTATGTTGCTCAGGCTGGTCTCAAACTCTTGGGCTTAAACGATCGTCTTGCCCCGGCCTCCCAAAATGCTGGGGCTACAGGTGTGGCCACTGCATCCAGCCGGCTTCTACCTTTGATAGGAGGCTGCTGAGTCCACTTGGCCTTTGGCTTGGTGGTTCTGACAGGACCCAGCTCACGACTGGCAGCTGTGGTTGCAGTTTCACTGAGATCATGCGGTGATATGGTTTGGCTGTGTCCACACCTAAATCTTATCTTGAATTACAGTTCCCGTAAGCCCCACGTGCCATGGGAGGGACCCACTGGGAGCTAATTGAATTATGAGGGTGGTTACTCCCAAGCTGTTCTTGTAACAGTGAATGAGTTCTCACGAGATCTGAATGTTTTGTAAGCGGCTTTTCCCCCTTTGCTCAGCACTTCTCTCTCCCGCTGCTGTGTGAAGAAAGATGTGTTTGCGGCTGGGCTTGGTGGCTCACACCTGTAATCCCAGCACTTTGGGAGGCTGAGGTGGGTGGATCATCTGAGGTCAGGAGTTCAAGAGTAGCCTCACGAACGTGGAGAAACCCTGTCTCTACTAAAAATACAAAATGAGCTGGGTGTGGTGGCAGGTGCCTGTAATCCCAGCTGCTCAGGAGGCTTGAGGCTTCAGGCAGGGTCCAGCTTGAACCCAGGAGGTGGAGGTTGCAATGAGCCAAGATGGCCCCATCGCACTCAAACCTTGGCAAGAAGAATGAAATGCAGTTTCAAAAAGAAAGAAGAAAGACAGGTTTGCTTCTCCTTCTGCCATGATTGTAAGTTTCCTGAAGCACCCCCAGCCATGTGGAACCGTGAGTCAATTAACCCTCTTTCCTTTATAAATTACCCAGTCTCAGGTATATCTGTATAGCAGCATGAAAATGAACTAATACAGTAAATTGGTACCAGGCTGTGTCCTGCAAAGCCATAAGGGTGGAGCTGTGCAAGGCCATGGCAGCCCACCTCTCACATCAACGTGACCTGGATGTGGGACATGGAGTTAAAGGACATCATTTTGGAACTTTAAGGTTTAATGAATACCCTGTTGGACTTTGGACTTGCATAAGACCTGCAGCCCCTTGGTTTTGGCCAGTGTCTCTCATTTGCAATGGCTGTATTTACCCAATGCTTGTACCCTCCTTATATCTCGGAGTAACTAATTTGCTTTTGATTTTATGGCTAACGGGCAGAAGGGACTTGCCTTGTCTCAGATGAGGCTTTGGATTTGGACTTTTGGGTTCATGCTGGAATGAGTTAAGACTTTGGGTGACTGTTGGAAAGGCATTATTGTGTTTTGAAATGTGAGGACATGAAATTTGGGAGGGGCCAGGGGCAGGATGATGTGGTGTGGCTGTATTCCCACCCAAAGTCTCAGCGTGAATTGCAGTTCTCATAATCCCCACGTGTCATGGGAGGGACCCGATGGGGATAATTGAATCATGGGTGTGGTTACCTCCATGCTGTTCTCAGGATGTTGAGTTCTCAGAAGACCTGATGGTTTTATAAGGGGCATTTTAGTCTTTGCTCGGCACTTCTCTCTTGTACCGCCATGTGAAGAAAGACATGTTTGCCTCCCCTTCCACAATGATTGTAAGTTTCCTGAGGCCCCTCCAGCTGTGTGGAACTGTGAGTCACTTAAACCTCTTTCATTTATAAAGCACCTAGTCTCAGATAGTTCTTCATAGCAGTGTGAAAACAGACTAATAAACATAGGCAGAAACTTTGTCTGTACCAGGGCCTGGAGCATGGCAGGAGCTGCTTTTCCAAAGGATTATGATTCTCTGCGTGGGATGGCTTTGTGCCAGAACATTAAGAGTTTGCATTGTAATTCTTCCTCTGAGGCATGCCAAAAACCTTACATGGTATCTTTCCCCAGTACTGATGCCTCTTCCACCATGGGGTCCTCTGGGTCACAGGGTCCAGGAGTTGGTACCTCGTGCACTCCAGTCCTGCTCTGGGCTGACTCAAATCTGGCAGCTTTTTCTGTTTTCTAAGATGTGGTCTGGGGAGCATTTCTATGTGTGGACAACGCCTCCAAACCCTGAAAAGGCCTACAAGCATCGCAAGATTGCACCATTGGGCTCCAGCCTGGGGAAAAGAGCGAAACTCCATCTCAGGAAAAAAAGAAAAACAGAAAGTAAGAAGGGACCACTTCTGCAGACTCAGAGGGCTCAAGGCAATTGAGACATTTAGGATCAGGGGACATATTGGCTCTGATGGGTTGTCTCATCTCAAATGTCAGTATGCCATTCTTTCCCAACCAGCGGCTGGCCTTGGCATAGCAGACCTGCTTAGGTTGAGAGTTTAATCTCTGAAACTTGGTCGTTGTGAGGTCCTCTTTCTCTGCCCTTCAACTGCAGCAGATGAGAGCCTCCTTAGATGCTGCCAGGGAGGCTTTCTGGCTTCACACTTAGCTGTTTTTTGTTTGTTTGTTTTCAGAGACTGAGTCTCTCTCTGTCACCCAGGCTGGAGTGCAGTGGCACAATCACGGCTCACTGCTGTTTTGAATTCCTGGGCTGAGGTGATCCTCCTGCTTCAGCCTCCTGAGTAGCTGGGATTACAGGCATGAGCCACTATGCCCAACTAATTGTTACACATTGTGTGTGTGTGTGTGTGTGTGTGTGTGTGTGTGTGTAGAGACAGGGTCTTGTTATGTTGCCCAGGCTGGTTTTGAACCCCTGGGCTCAAGCAATTCTGCTGCCTCAGCCTCCCTAAGTGCTGAGGTTACAGGTGTGAGCCACAAGCCGGCCCATTCTCAGCTGTTAATTGCTCTCAGCGCTTTGCTGTCTTTCTTCAAAGCATGAGTAGCCAGCTCGTTCCACTGACTGCTTTTCCCAGAGAGTTTTCAAACACCTGATACATTCCCCCACATTGCACTTCCTTCCAGGGGTAAACCACCTCAACTCAGCAGTGATGAGTTTCATTGATTGCCCTTTCATCTAGTGACGGGGCTACCTGGGCTCCACCCACAGCTGTTGCCAGGCAGAGGATGGTGACCAAGCTCCAAGGTCTCAGCGTAGCCTCTGCCTTCTCAGACTGGTTAGGTAGGGTTTACCGGGAGTGTGACTTGATAGATATTGGCATGCGGAAGGTTATGAGTGGGGGCTCCCAGGATTGGCATCTGGAGGTTGGAGAGGGTCTGGACAGCGGGATTAGGCAGAGGGAAACGCTGGGCTCTGAGGCTGGATTAGTTTCCTCTTGCTGCCGTGACAAAACAGCACAAATGTAGTGGCTTAGAACAACACAGATGTATTATCACACAGTTCTAGAATCCAGGGCCTAAAATAGGTCAGCAAGGATGTGCTCCTTCTGGAGGCTCCAGGGAAGGCTGTTTCCTTGCCTTTTTTCCTTCTTAAAGACAGGGTCTCACTCACCCAGACTGGAGTGCAGATAGCACGATCTCGGCTCACTGCAACCTCTGCCTCCTGGGCTCAAGTAATTCACCTGCCTCAGCCTCCTGAGTAGCTGGGATCACAGGTGCCTGCCACCAAGCCCAGCTAATTTTTCTATTTTTAGTAGAGACAGGGTTTCGCCACGTTGCCCAGGCTGGTGTTGAGCTCCTGGTCTCAAGCAATCCACCTACCTCAGTCTCCCAAAGTGCTTGGATTACAGGCATGAGCCACCACTCCCAGCCTCCTTGTATTTTTCAGCTAGAGGCTTCCCTCATTCCTTGGTTCCTAGCCCCTTCCTTCCAAAACTATCCATCACTCAGAGCTCTGCTTCTGTCACTCCATCTTCTTCCCCAACTCTGCTCCTTCTCCCACCCAGTAACAAGGACCCCGGTGATCACATGGTGTCTGCCTGGATATGCCACAGGAGTGCCCTTATCTCCACGTCCTTAATCACCTCTGAAAAGTCCCTTTAGTCCAGGCTCAGGCCTGCCATTCCAGCATTTTGGGAGGCCGAGGCAGGAAGATCACTTGAGCTCAGCAGTTCAAGGCTAGCCTGGGCAACATGGTGAAACCCTGTCTCTACTAAAAATACAAAAATTAGCCAAGTGTGGTATGTGCACCTGTAGTCCCAGCTACTTAGGAGGCTGAGATCAGAGGATCGCTTGAGCCTGGGAGGTCAAGACTACAGTGAGCTGAGATCGGGCCACTGCATTCCAGCCTGGGTGACAAAGTGAGTCTCTGTCTTAAAAAATAGAAAATAAAAAAATGAAAATTCCCTTTGCCCAAATAAGGTAAGTACATTCCCAGATTCTGGGGATTTGGATGTGGACATCTTTGGGGTACCATGGGTCTGTCCACATAGGTGGAATCTCAGCAAAGGCTTCAGCTGATTGCACATGCAGGCTTGGAGGTGGGACGCCCCTGTAGGGTGAGAATACCTCCATGCCAATTAGCCATTGGGTATAGGTGTCACCACAGGTGAGCAGCTGTCTTCAGTTCAGCAATCCACTAAGAGGGTTGACAGCGGCACTCCTGGGCCTCCTGAGGGAAGTCTTTCATTCCCATGGGGGTCTGGGCGGCTCATCAATGACACCCACACAACTCCTGTGCTCCAGCCCTTGCACCTTCTTCAGTCCCTTGCCTGGACCCTCAGGCTATCACCCCAGGGCATTTGCACATGCTCCTTCATTTCCCACTTTGTCCTTCTGATTTCTGCTCCATTACCACTTCCTGCAGGAAGCCTTCCCTGACTTCTCTGACAAGGTCATCTCTATCACAGCCCTTGTGACGGCCAGGTCTTACTATTCATGTTCATTAGAGTCAGACTCTCCCAGTGGACTGAGTTCTGCAAGGCACATTTGGGGTTTGTTTTTGCTCAGTTATTTTTTTTTTTTGAGATGGAATCTCACTGTCACCCAGGCTGGAGTGCAGTGGCAAAATCTTGGCTCATTGCAACCTCTGCCTCCCAGGTTCAAGCAATTCTTGTGCCTCAGCCTCCGGAGTCATGGGATTACAGGCATCTGCCACCATGCGCAGCCAATTTTTGTATTTTTAGCAGAGACAGAGTTTCGCCATGTTGACCAAGCTGGTCTTGAACTCCTGCCTCAAGCGATCTGCCCCCCTCAGCCTCCCAAAGTGCTGGGATTACCTTTACTCAGTGTTTTTATGCCCTTCACTAGGCACAGTGTCTCTCATACGATAGGTGCTCAGAAAGTCTTTGTTGAACAGAGGAATGAAAGACCCTGCTCCTTTCTCTTTAAGAGGATACATGGTATTTGGTAGCCTGGGTGGATCCTAATTTGTTCATTCATTTCCCTCCTGGTGAATATTCAGGCGGTTTCCAGTCCTCTGATAGTTCACATGCACGACACTGCAATGATCATTTCCCACCCCTGTTCCTGTCCCCCTGCCTGGAGTTTCTGTAGGACAGATTTCTAGAGACGGAACTCCTGGACCCATGAGTCTCCCTTGGGCTGGGGCTGGGACTAGGGTTGACAGCAGGGCCTAAAGCATGTCCCTGTCTGTTTCTGCCATGGTACAGAAAGGGCAGAGGAAATGGACCCTGAATGGGATAGAGAGGCAGGAAGCAGAAGGTGCAGAGGTGAGGCCAGTAGACAGAGCCTTGATGGCATGCGACGTCCCAGGCCCTGGTTCCTGCCACCCCGCTGTGTATGTCCCATCTTACTGGACCCCCCAGTAAGGTCCTCTTTCACCTGACATTGGTGTCAATGGGTTTTTAAAATATTTACTACCAAAGGACACCAGCTATAGCAAGTTCTAGTTGTTATGATTATTGATTAAAGACATGGCTTTCAGATTCCCTTCTTGGGGAATGTGTGTGTGATTTACATAAACCTTTTATTATTTTTTTTTAAACAGTCTGGTCATTGCCCAGGCTGGCATGCAGTGGCATGATCTTGGCTCACTGCAGCCTCTGCTCCCTGGGCTCAAGTGATCATCGTGCCTTAGCCTCCCAAGTAGCTGGGACCACAGATGTGCACCACCACACCTGGCTAATTCTTGTAGAGATGGGGTTTTGCCATGTTGCCCAGGCTGGTCTCGACCTCCTGAGCTCAAGTGATCTCCCTGCCTTGACCTCCCAAAGTGCTGGAATCACATGTGGGAGCCACCCTGCCCAGCCTATATAAACTTTTATATATATTCCAGAGACCTCTTATAAATGATTGATATGGTTTGAATGTGTGTCCCCTCCAAATCTCATGTTGAAATGTGATCCCCAGTATTGGAGGTGTGGCCTTGTGGGAGGTGTTTGGGTTATGGGGAAGGATCTCTCATGAATGGCTTGGTGCCCCCATCATGGTGATGAGTGAGTTCTCACTCTGTTAGTTCACTCAAGAGCTGGTTGTTTAAGAGTTTGGGACCTCCTCCTCCTCTTTCTTGCTCTGCTCTTCCCAAGTGATCCACCTGCTCCCCCTTCATCTTCTGCCATGATTGGAAGCTTCCTGAGGCCTCACCAGAAGCAGATGCTGGCACCATGGTTGTGCAACCTGCAGAACTGTATGCCAATTAAACCTCTTCTCTTTATAAATTACCCTGTCCCAGGTATTCCTTTATAGCAATGTAAGCAGATTAACACAATGATATATTCTCTGCAGGCTGCAAAGCTCTATTTATGTGAAATACACATATGTCTGCTTGAGCCCATCGTTGGCCTTGGCCCTGGAACAGGCTGGGTCTCTGTGCCTGGCTCTGGTTCAGATCATGGTAGAGAGGGAGGAATGGGGAGCAGGGGAGGGGCTCACATACCGGAAAGAGGTTGAAGTGGGTAAGTGCATCCAGTGGCTCAGTCCTGGGGCCAGACACTGGACGCAGCAGGCAGAGACGTGGCCCAGAGTGGAGTGGGGTGGGGTGCTGTGCAAAGCGACCTGCTATGAGGCTGGGGTGGGGGGGCCGGTGCATGGCCTCAGAGTTGGTGTAGCTTCCAGGGTTTGTGGCTGAGGCTGGCAGCAGGCTGGAGTTCCTGCAGGGGCGTGGAAGCTCTGGTGACTGCCTGGATGGCAGAGGACCTCGCGGGGAAGCCCTCCCACTTCTCTGTGGTCCCGGATGCTTGATGCTCACACTGTTCCAAGCTGGGGGCACAAGGGCGCCATCACCCAGGCCTACCACAAGGCCTGATGCACGTGACCGCTCCAAGTGTCGGTTGGAGGTGTGCTGGTGGCCTCTGCTATGCACTGAATGTCCGTGCCCCCCCCCACCCCAGGTTGTATCATATGTGGAAATCCTTAATCCCAAAGTGATGATGTGAGCAGGGGGGGCCTTCTGGCGGCAATTAGGTCCTGAGGCTGGAGCCCTCGTGGATGGGATTAGTGTCCTGATAAATGAGGCCCTGGGGAGTTCCCTCACCACTTCCGCTATGTGGGTTCACAGCAGAAAGAGGGCCCTCTATGAACCAGGAAACCAGCCCTCCCCAGACACCACATCTGCCGGCACCCTGATCTCAGCCTCCAGAACTGTGAGAAATTGTTGTCTGACCCACCCAATCTGGGATTTTTACTGTAGCAGCCCAGACAGACGGACTAAGACGGACTAAGACAGCCCCCAGCCTCATTCTGGATCCTTCTGGACTTGGAACTTGACCGTAGTACACCCCTCCTCAAAGCCCTTCAAGGGTTCCGATGTTTCCAGCACAAAATCCAGCCTCCTTATCCCTTATCCAAAATCCGATGTTCTCCCTGACCTGGCGTCTCCCAGTCCCCCACTTCTGTGAGCCGCAGGTGTCTATGCTGGGCTCACACAGTGTTTGCGCATGCTCCCCTGGGCTCAGGCCCACCCCTCCTCATGGTCCTGAGAGCCAGTGCCAGGAGGTCGCATGCTCCGTCAGTCTTTAGGTGCTCAGCTGGGGTCCAAGGCCAAGGCTCCCTACACCGAGCCATGCCCCTTGGTCACTCTCCAGAGCCATGGGTCACTCTCCGCTGACTCTGTTGTTAGGCCAGCAACGCCGCCTGCAGTTCCAGAGAGAGCCGAACCCTGAAAAATGATGACGAGTCCTTCTTCTCATGTCATTAATCCTCCCGTGACTGAGGCCTTTCCCCCAGGGTGGGCGCGGGCCCAGGGTGACTGATGGCACCTGCTCGGCCTCTCGAGGACTTTGGCCAGTGGGAGGCGTTGACAGCATTTCCCAAGTGAAATGCCATGTGGAGATTAATGACCCCAGAGCTGTGGGCTCTGGGTGGGCAAGGCTGGAGCGTAGACGGGCCCCCGGGCATGCTGGGCCTGGAGACCGCCTCCTGCAGCCTGATCCTCCCAGCCCCTTCCAGGAGCAGCGCTGTGGGTTCACTACCTTTGCCCAGGTTCCCAGGATCTCCCAGAAATGGTTGCCTCAGCTTCATGCCTGAAACCTCAAACACAAATAATTTTCAATTTGCCTTGGAGTTTCAATCACACAATCCGATGTTAAATAATAGATTAGCTGCCTCAGGGAGAGAAACAGGATTTAAGACGAAGAAATAACTAAAAGGAAAAGTAAAATTCAGCACATCGGTTTCCAGAGCAGGAATGCAGCCTTCTCTCCCAGCCCAGATTCGCCGGCTCTGTCCCATCCTCCCAGACAGGGCTCTCTTTCGGGTGTTTGGGGACTGCCATCCACAAAGTGTGGTCTCCCCAGGGGCAGGCTTGAGGCTTTGGTGTTGGCAGTCCTGGGCTCATCTCCAGCTGGTGTGGCCAGATTGGCAGATTCCGTCTGCTACACCCCTGCTCTCAGGCCCTGTACCCTGAGGAAGGGTCTGACTTGTAGCCCCGGCAGCCACCACCCACCCAGGCAGATAGAGATGGGTGCAAGTGGTCCCAGGCAAACTCAGGTGGTCACAGGCAGGTGGATACAGGCTGGCACAGGTGACCGCAGGCAGGTGAGCAGGCAGGTAGCAAGTGTGACAGGTGAGGCTAGCACAGGTGACAGCAGGCAGGTGGGTGGGCAGGTAGCAAGTGTTAACTGATGGAGCCAGATGCAGGGACAGGGACAGGACGACAGTGTTGCCACACCCCAGAGGAGGCTGAAGAGGGTCCCTCTATGGAACGTGACTTGTTCACAAGCTCTGGAACTGAGGTCATCTCCATCCAGGAGATCATCATGAAGGGCAGCGGCGAAGGTCATCATGATCCTGGCCACCGCCACCCCTGGCCACAGTTTGCCTATCACCACAGGAAACCACACCATCTCCAGGTCATAGGTCCCCAACTCCCACCTCACTTTATCCGCAGACCCAAGTGCCTTCTCTCTGCCCATCAGCCCTTCCTGTCATGATGCCTTTCCTCATCCAGCCTGGCCCTGCTGGGGCAACTATTCTCTGTCCCCTTCCCTCCGCTGTCACACATGCCTAGGAGGAGCCCCATTGTGACCTTGCTTGTACTGCAGCAAGAAGGTGTGTCAGTGTCCTGCCATCCATCAGAAACTGCAAACAGGCACAAGCAATGCCCGGGATGCTCCATCTCCCCAGAGAGCTTGTATTTCCCTTGCCCTAGTGACCATTCAATACCTTCTCTGCTGTTGCAAAACCTCCTACCCCACTGGAGCACAGAGAGCCAGTAAGAATTGTGCACTCATCGGTACACAGAGCCGGGGGCCAAACCACCAGGCTGCAAATTCTGGAACATCCCCATAATAGCTGTGTGGCCTTGGGCAGATTACTTAACCTCTCTGTGTCTCAATTTCTTCATCGGCAAAAAGTGGAGAGGATGATAACTATCTTACAGGGTTGTGGTGAGGATTAAATAACCTCATATATACGAAATGCCAGCTTGGTACGGTGGCTCACACCTATAATCCCAGCACTTTGGGAGGCTGAGACAGGTAGATCACTTGAGGTTGGGAGTTCAAGACCAGCCTGGCCAACATAGTAAAACTCCGTCTCTACTAAAAATACAAAAATTATCCCGGAGTGGTGGCAGGCCCCTGTAATCTAAGCTACTCGGGAGGCAGAGGCAGGAAAATTGCTTGAATCTAGAAGGTGGGGTTTGCATTGAGCCAAGATCTCGGGTCGGGGGTGGGGGGCAGGGGGTGAGGTTACAAAAAAAAAAAAAAATATGAAATGCTTAGAGCAGTACCTGGTAAACTGGTAAGTTCCACAGTTACTTGTTACTTCGGATCCAAGGCAGGAGATGCTAGTGTGATAGTGGCGTGGGTTAAATTACAGCCCTGGAGAGGGAGGACAGGCATGGATTCAGGATGCCCTTGGGAGGCAGGGCAGAAGGAACCATATCTGGGAGGCTGAGCCAGGAAGCTTGGGAGATGCAGGGCTTGAGGTGTGAAAGGTGTGCAGCTCAGGTGAGACGTTCAAGTGGAGGCACCTGCTGGACGTGCCAACAGGTGGGGGTGAGGCAGCTGGCCACGGGGGTCTACCGATCAGAGCTGCAGGGACAAATCCGGGAGTCCAGCACAGGGGTGATGTGGGGCTCGCCCAGGGAGTGGGGAGGCAGAGGAGAGCCTGGAATTGCCAACGTGGGGCAGTGGAAGGTGCCTTGTCAGCGGCCTCTGCGGGTGGCAAGATTGAAAGGCAGGCCAGGGTGGGGTCCAGAGTGAAAAGGAGGTGAAGCCATGGTGGGTTCTGTGGGGAAGGAGAGGAGAGAAACGGGCAGGCGCTGCAGGGGCCCTGGGGCTACGGCCTCAACACTTTTTAAATGGGGCGGTGACAGCTTGTTTTCTGCTGATGGGAAAGCCTGCTGTGTGTGCAGAGGGCAGAGGTGCACGCAAGAGGCGCTTAAGGAGTAGGCTGAGGGACTGGGATCCGGTGTGCGTGTGTGTGCGCACGCGCGCGTGACGAGGGTACCTCTGGCCAGTGCAGGAGGGGAGGTGGAGCACAGGGCTCAGCGTGGGAAGGTGTGCACTTGGCTGAGACAGTGAGGGACTTTCTGGTTCTTCCCATTTATGTCAACGCAGCAAGAGGCCCCGTCCTGAGCCATGCCTGTTTCTGTGTGTTTCCGTGTGTGTCTGTGTGTCTGTGTAAGGATGGGTGTCTGTGTAAGGATGGGTGTCTGTGTGCACGCGTGTGTCTGCATATCTGGGTGCATTTGAGGATGGGCGTCTGCGTGTGGTTGTGTGTGCATGCATTTGTGTTTGCGTGTGTGCGTTCCAGTTGCGGTTGAGGTTGGAGAAGGCCTGACCTCACCCTGATGGAGCGTGCGGGACAACCCCTCGGGGAAGCTGTGGATGTCACTGCTTTAGGGGCGCTGCAGGTATTTGGGGGATTGGTGCTAACACAGGCCAGTCCCCTGGAGCTGGTGGGTTTGAGAGTAGCCTCTGGAGGTCACCCGAAGATAATGGAGGGAGCCTCTTGACCCTACGGTTGGGAGGAGGACAGGAGTGGACTGTGCGTTGGGGAGGCTGGGGGCGCGGGGCGCACCCGACCTGGAGCCGCGCGGCCGGAGCGCTGCTGCCACCTGGCGGCCGCGCTGGGGATCCCTACGCCGCTGCTCGGGAGCGGGGACTTAGCCCCACCTGGCGGCAGAGGACGGCTCTGCGCCTGTGGGCCCAAAGGCGAGGGGACCCCGCGGGCCGCTAGGGCGCAGTCCCAGCTCCAATTCCTGTGCCGCACAGCTCTGGCCACGCTGCGCTGTGCCTCAGCCTTCCCACCTACACAGTAGAGCGAGGCAGGAGTGACCGGGGCCGCTGGGCGAGGGGCATTGGGCAATGAGCACGAGGCCACAGCATAGCACCCAGCACGAGTGACTCCTGACATACTCGGGCTCCCAGTCCCTTGGTCACCCCCCTTTTTTTTGGGGGGGGGGACGGAGTTTGTCTCTTGTTGCCCAGGCTGGAGTGCAATGACACGATCTTGGCTCACCGCAACCTCCACTTCCCAGGTTCAAGCAATTCTCCTGCCTCAGCCTTCTGAGTAGCTGGGACTACAGGCGGGAGCCTCTGCGCCCAGCTAATTTTTTGTATTTTTAGTAGAGATGGGGTTTCACCATGTTAGCCAGGTTGGTCTTGATCTCCTGACCTTGTGATCATCTGCCCGCCTCAGCCTCCCAAAGTGCTGAAATTACAGGTGTGAACCACTGCGCTCGGCCTTATCCCCACTTTAAACAGCTGGCACGTGCACCTGCCCTTCTCCATGCTCAGCACTCTGTGGGCTGCAGGGTCCCCCAGGCCCATAGCAGAAAGTGGCTCTCTCTGCCCTCTGCTCCCACCCCCGGCCCCCTTTCCTAGCTTCCAGAGCTCCTGGCACCCCGTAGCTGCTCCTCTGCCCCTCCCTTCTTGAGGCCAGCCCAGGGTGAAGGAGGGATAGGAAGATCATCCGCTAGCAGTCCCAACCTGGCCCAGACCCCAGGTGCCCCTCTGCTGCCATCTCCCAGCACAGCCTCTTGTGCAAAGCAAGCCCTGGGCAGTGAGAAGGGCCAAGGAGCAGCTAGGCCAGGGAGGTGGGAAGAACCCAGCTCAGGGCTCCTGAGGCCCCTCCCCGAGCCTGAGCAGGGCAGCCAGGGCTGACACACAGTACTCTCCTCACACCCGGGGGTGGCTCCCCAGAGCACCTGCCTATCCCTCATCCAGGAGTTGGGGTACCCATCAGCTGGGGATTCTCGGAGGTAGGGCCAGCGTTACTTGAACCCAGACTACCCCACTCCCAACTCCCACCCTTGCCCAGTTCTGGATCCCATGGGTCAACATTGAGCCTCTTGTGCCCAGCTCTGTGTCCCCTGGGTTTGTGGAGGGAGTAGAGGAGTGAGGGACATTCCCTGGGTTGGCCACGGGTCCTCCTTGAAGAGGAAAGGGCGGAGAGGAGATGGGGCAGTGAGACAAAGCTGCCTCCAGGACTCAGAACCATGGGTTCCACGGGCTCCTGTCCCTCACCAAGGGGCTCAGTCCTGAGGATAAAACTGGCAAACCCTGGCTGAGAGTGGGGAGGTGATGGGGGACCCTCTCTCCACTGCCTGCCTGACTCTGTCCTGGGCCCTTTGGACAGGCCCCGAATGGGCCACTGAGCTCTGTGGAGACAGTGGGGAGGAAGGGCTTTGGCCACGTCTCAGAGGCCAGAGCTGCCTGGGTTTCCCACCTGACGGTCTGTGTGGACCTTGAATCTCATCTCCCCAGGAGACTCAAGGCCCTTGGGGCTCACCGGCCCCAGGAGGGACCCTAGGCTTTGGGACATTTGTTCTTGTCACTGCTCAGAGTAGGGCTCCCATCCTCGAGGTCTCAGCCACTCAAGGGCAGAGGCCTGGCGGGGACTTCCCTGGGGCTGCCCTGAGGGCATGGGGCTTGGGCTGTTATTCTCCCAATTCAATGGGCCTCTTCCACCCCTGGCAGCTGCTGGCTGCCCTTTCTGGGGTCTCATCAGATGGCCCCTCCAGGTGACATCCACAAAATGGCCAGTGAGAGATGGGGAGGGGGTGTACAAGATGCTCCTGGAGACAGGCAGGACTCAGACTGTGCACAGCCCGCCTCCTGCATGAACTCGAGCTCACACGCAACACACAATCCTCACTCCAGACACACACACCCACCCCACAGCACAGGCCAGACACATTCACACACATACACATGCACACATGCTCACATCCACCGCACAGCACAGGCCACACACACACACACACACACACACACACTCTTACACCCATCCACCCCCCAGCACAAGCCACACGCACACACATACATACACACACATGCTCACACCCACCCCCCAGCACAGGCTAGAAACCCCCCCCCCACACACATGCTCATACCCATCCACCCCATAGCACAGGCCAGACACACACACACACACACACACACGCATCCACCCCACAGCACAAGCTAGACACGTGCACACACATACACACCGCTCACAGCACAGGCCAGACACACACACACAGACACAGACACACACACACACTTACACCCATCGACCCCACAGCACAGGCCAGACACACTCCCACCCAACTGCACAGCACAGGTGAGATACACACACACACACACACTCTCTCTCTCTCTCTCTCTCCCCCCCTCCCCTACCACGGCGCTGAGTCTGCTCTTCCTGAGCCCTGTGAAGTTTGGGGCTGGGGTTGGGGGTTGGGGCTGGGGTCGTCTCTAGGCTGGGCCTCTGGCCTTTAGTTGGAGGTCACTCTCAGGGCCATCAAATGGTGATCATGGTCACTGCGTGCACCTACCTGTCTTCTGTCATTGCCACCTGCAACAAAAGCCCCCCACGGATGGATGTGTGTGCATGTCTGTCCAGCTCAGACCAGGGTGTCTGAGAGATGACACAAGTGAACGCGCCTTCTCCCCCAATACACACATGCACACGCACACAGGGGAGGGACAGGGCCATCCTGTCTCCAGGCAGCTCCCAAATGCTGCCTCAGGGGGGCACCCAGGTGTTCCCTGCTGAGCAGATGCCATGGGGTATTGCCTCTTGCTTCACCAAATGCACCCATGACCAGGGACACCTTCCTGCATGTGGACATGGTCTCACGATGTGAGTGCCAGGGCCCAGGGCATGTCTTTCTAGGTCGTCCTCAGCTGGGCACTTCCCTGCCGCCTCTCACATGGACCCCAGTCCTGGCCAAGGTGCAAGGCAGCCACTCTGGCTTTCTGGGCCCCTCGGCATCTGCTGTCCCAGCTTCTGTGGGTTCCAAGTTTCCCAGGCCTTGGCCGGAGCCTCTTCCCTGCCCCTCTGGGTCATTTCTATTGGATGCTCCAGGCAGTTTCCAGCTGGAACCCAAGGGAGGTCTCCCTGCTTCTCACGTCTCCTGGATGGACGTTATCCCAAAGAGGCAGGAGGAAGGCTCAGTGCCTTGTTCTTGTTCCAGGGTCCAAGGTGGCGGCAGAAAAGGAGGTGGAGCAGCTCAGGCTGGTGTGAGTCTGGGGAGATTCCAGGAGCGCCTCCACCTGGGGCTCAGCAGGGCCTCCACTTAGGGATCCAGTGGCATCTTCACCTGGAGAACCAGCAGCATTTCCCCTGGCAAGTTGGGACAGACTGAGGGCAGCCTCCTGGGAGGGCAGACAGAACAACCCCCAGAACGTCCCAGGAGTGCCTGCAGAGGTTTCTGCAGACAGGCTGACAGAGGGCAGAGACTGCAGAGGCAGGCAGCCCTTCCCATCACAAACCAAACCCAAACACAGCCGCACTCATGCCCACACTCAACACTCCAACAAACACCTCCCCTCAGACCTTCCTAGAACCACTTTGGCTGCTGACACTTCCAGAGCCCTCTCTGGTGTGAATATACATGCTTTTGGAGACGTTTCCTCTACAGCTTCTCCTCCCTTCCAGAGCAGGTGCATCCTGGCAGCCCTGAGGTAGTTTTGTCAGGTGAGTGGGGCCAGGGATCAGGGTGTGTGCGTGCAGATGACAGCCTCAGGCCAGAGTCCTGCTTGGCCCAGAGGCACAGAAAGCTGGGGACAGCCTCGCTCCCTGCCGGGAGGGCCACACCCGCTGAGATGCATGCACCATGCCCCGCTGGCCTCAGCCTCAGCCCTGATGGACAGCTGGCCACTGCTCTGGCAGTCCCCAGTGGCCCTGGCAAGGTGCACTGATAAGAAAACACCCCACGAAGCCCCCATGGGAACAGGCCTATCTTCTCCTTTCAAGATGAATGTGCCAGGACTGAGACGGGAGCACCCCGTTGACTGGGCTCTAGCCTCATGTGCCTGCAGGCCCTGACTGAGAGTTGCTGGGTCCTCTGTGCTCTCCTCTGATGGAGGCTGTTCCTGAACTGGGCTTCTCTGCAGTGGGGCCTGTGGGCACCTGGCTCAGGCTGCCCCAGGAAGGCAGAAAGAGCTCCAGAAAGCCCAGCCTGGGGTCCGCGTGCTCACACGCTACAGAGTACACACCGCTGCTCTGGAAACCATGTGCTTTATTTGGAACCTAAATCCATGGAAACCTCCCCCCCACCCCGCTCGTAGAAAAGCTGCAAACCACGTGGTTTGGTCCAAGGCAATGGCTAAGGGAGTACAGGACATCCCTTACCGCTGGGGCCCCATCCTCTGGGCCTCAGACTTCCCTGCTCATTGCAACTGCTGGCTGAGCTTTGCGGGTATCTGTCCTTGTCCTCAGCATCTCCCTCAGCCAAGGAGTGAGGAATCAAGCCCAGGCCAGGGGCCCCCATCCAAAGCTGGGCACGTGTCCCCCACCTGTGCCCTGCTGCACCCCCCAGCCATGGCTCCTCAGAGCCCTGTTGCTCGGGGGACCTCTCAGCTCCCAGGATGAGGAACCAGGAACAGGATGGTGCCTGAGCACAGGTGAGTGACTGGGGCAGGGTGGCCCTGCCCAGCGCGCTGCCCCTTAGTACAGATCTACAAAGGGCTTGGAGTAGTTGAACATCAGGTAATCCATGTAGTAGAAGTCATAGGTGCGCTGCCGTTGCAGGGCCGAGAGCTGGGCGAAGTAGTGGTGCGCGATTCTGGCCGTGGTCCTTGCCTCCTGCGAGTGCCGGTCCTTGAACCGGGGGAAGGTCAGGTTCTGCGGCGCGTGGATGAGGCTCAGGAAGAAGTTGGCATCGTCCTCCATGCTCTCGAACTTGCCCACGAAGTCGTAGTCGATGAGGCAGGGGCTGCAGAGCCGGCTGACGTGGTCCCAGTGAATGTCCATACCCACAGGCCGGTGCACGTCCAGCAGGTACTGGACGAACTCGGGGAAGCGTACCCCGGAGCCCGTCCTCAGGGCTTCCCGAGAGGCATTGGCCCGGTACCGCGCCAAGATGGCCTTGCCAAAGACCGGATGGTAGTAGCTGTTGGGGTGTTCGAACTTGTCGCGGAAGGCAGACACCAGCCTTTCGAAGGGCTCACGGACAAAGAGCATCTTGGTGTAGGTGCTGAGACGATGCAAGATGCCCTGGCGGTCAAAGGTGTCCAGGCGCTTGAGGGCGCTGCCATAGTGGACAGTGTTGTGCTGGATGTCGGCTGTGGACGAGGCCAGGCCGGCCAGCACCATGAGCACCCGCTTCCAGTTGGAGCAGCCGGCCTTGGGCACCTCGCAGTAGAGCACGCGGTGGCGGTCCTCCACGAAGATACGGGACACGTGGCGTGGCGTGACAGCTCGGCGGTTGCTGCTCGCCCGGTACTTGGCACAAGCCTCCTGCATCACCCGCTTGCGCTCCTGCTGGCTCCGGTGCAGGCTGATCCAGTGGCCGTCCAGGGTCCTGGGTCCCGGCCTGATGAAGGGCGTTTCCGAGCTGTTGGCCGGGATGGTCGCCACAGCTGGCATTTTCTTGATAAGCAGACGGCGACGGCGCTGGCGGAGTCGCAGACGGGTTCCCCTCTGCAGCAGGGGTTGAGGCTGGTCAGGCACCGGCAGGGTGAGGCCCCTCGGGGCCCGGCTGGACAAGTCTCGAGAGACCCTCTCTGTGGGTACCTCCAAGTCACCATCCTTGGAGCCACCTGCTGGGAGGTCCTGGGTCAAGAAGAGAAGTGATTATCTGGGTGGAGAGGACAGCCAGACACTGAGTCCCAAACAGGTCAGACTCTCACCAGGGTTGGGGTTCCTGTCCCTCTCAGGTGAGGGAGACAGGCTGACCCTGCTGTTGAGACCCCTCCAGGCTGAGCCCTGGCCCAGCACCCAAAGGCCTCCCTCCCCCTGAGGTGCAAGTGTCATTTCTGCCACAAGATGGCGCAGTCCTCCCAGGAACCCGGGACGGGAGAGTGGGAAGGGGGAGCAGGTGGCCTGCAGCCGGGCTCCGATTTACTGTCTCCATGAGCTCCGTGCAAAGCAGCCCTCTAACGACGAAGGGAAATCCATGGGTCCAGAGCCCTGGGCTTTGTTCCCAATGCTCCTGGGAAACGCTGGACACCTTTTTCTTTCCAAGAATGGATTCAACGTGAGCCCCTAATTTTCTTCCCAGCCCTCCCCAGTGTCCCCAGGGCTGTGTGCACAGAGATTTATCTGACTCTCAGAACTTACGGGGTGGGGCTGCCGTGGCCTGCTGAACTTTATTCCTGAAAAGCAAACAGGAGAGAGGACAGTATTAGCAGCGGATGTGCCCCGGGGCTCCCAGGGAACTGCGTTTGGGCTCCTGGCTGTGGACATCCAGGTGGAGGGATCTTGGCAGCTTGAGGGCATGACACAGTTCTGGAGCCCCTCCATCCCCTACCCATGGAGAAAATGGGGACGCAGCAAACGTGGTCCCATTAGCGGGTAGCTGAGGCTTTCTTCTCTGCATCATGCCTGCCTCCTGCAGTGACCTACCAGGCCTGGAAAGGCACCCTGCCCACGTGTACCCACACACCTCCCCTGTGGAGCAGCTAGGACTCTCGCAGGTCATCTCTTCCTGCACCCCACCATATTAAGTCACAGGGAACGGACACTCCAGAAAGCTCGAGTGACCCTTTCTCCACACCCCATCAGCTCTGCCCCAGTTGTGGCTACTATGGAGTTCTGTGCTTGGACTATGACATATTCATACCCACACCTTTGCACACACCAGGCCTAGGAATGGCACACACCTGGGCATTTGCTTTGTGATCGGGGCCTTCTTGGCTGGCTCTGGAGTTCTGGGGTGAATTGACCATATCTTGCCCACCCTGTCCTCCTCCAAAGCCCTAAGCAGGGCCCACGTAGATTGCCCAGAGTTCACTTACTGATGACCTCAGAAAGACAAAGACCAGTGTGTCACTGGCCATGCTCTAGAACATCCCCTCTGCCCACCAAGGAGGCCTGTGCCTGGGCTAGGCTCACCCAAGAAACAATCTCTGGTGAGGCCAACCTTTGGCCAGAACAGAAGAATCTGTGTCCATACCCTGTTTGGTCTGTTTTGGGGGAAGGTCCTGGGAGGACAAGATTCCCTTTGGAGGGAATCTGTTTAGAAGCTGGAGCCGCCTTCCCCAGTCCCTGGCTGGCCACTGAGGCATCAAGGGCTCTATCTGTTCTGGTGCCATGTGGGTGGATATTTTTGTCCTGAGGCTTTGCCAAAAGCCCTGGTCACCATCAGAACCAGCCATCCCTTAAGCAGAGAGCTGGACCTTCCGACTGACACACTGGGGCACCGTGCCTGACCACACCTGAGCAAGTCCTGGCTACTGCCTGTGTGTGGGGGCTTCCAGTGTCCAGCACTTTCCTGGCTGTCTCCATGGCCGGGGCAGAGGTCCAGTCCCAGGAGCCCTGCTGGGGAAGGGCCATCCAGGTCTTCCCTGAGGCAGAGATTCTGTGGATTTCTCCATGGGATCCAGTGGTACAGACTCGGGCAGTGCCATGCCCCAGACCCTCCAAGGCTGTGCCTACACATCTCCTTCATTCATTAGCAAGCCCGGAAGAGGATGCAAGGCCAGCCCCGGACTGGACAGCCTGAATTCCCTGAGCTTGCCAGAACCTTCCTCAAGTCCCAAGAGGCAGAAATTCAGGCAGAAGTGGGGGCACAGTTCATCTTTCTTCTGCTTGTCCCTTTGGGCTGGATACAAGGGTATGCTCTCCCCTGGAAAAAGGGCAGAGCATCCCTATCTTCCTGCGCATGTGGGGGAATCTTTGAAACAGGCATTCTAGACTTTTCCTTGGAGGCTGAGGGGACGCTCCAAGTAGACCTGGCTGCACCCCTCAGGGTACGGGCTGTAAGCAGCAGGTGCCTGGCCTGTGAGTAGCGTCTTTATGATCAAGCTGCTTATTGCCACCCCCCCCCCAGCCATCCCCAGAGTTAATTTCCTTCCTCGCCAGCCACCCCCCCTCCTCCTCCCCATCCCATCTTTACTGCGGCGGTCCCAGCATGAGCCTCCAGCGCTCCTCTCTCCCCCGCAGGCGATGATGACAGATCCCTTCACCAGAAGGGACCCGCCACACCACTCGGTTTTTCTCCATTCTGCCAGATCTCCTTAGTTATTTTCTTCTGCTGATGGCAGCTGGCTCTGCTAAACCACCTCTCCTCCTCAAAGTCTCAGATGCAGAAAATCATTCTGCTTGTCACTCCTGTCATCTTGTCAAGGTGTGACGGTGCTTATATATTCCTTTTCTGGAGCAAATGAGTCATACCAGATTTGGCCAAGAGGGAGGCTGAGGAGCCACTTCCAAAAGGGATCCTGCCGGGTGGGGGGAGATGGAAACCACGTTCTTGTTGAGGCTGCAGTCCCTAAGGCTGTGACCTCCCACTGGCACTGTCCCCGCAGCCTCGGAGGGCGGTGGGCTGTGGTCCTGTTCTATTTTACCTGTGCAGACTGGATGCAGGACACTCTCCTGGACTTCTGGACTCTGAGCCTAACTGTCCCATTCTAACGCTGGCTGAGCTAGAGCCCTGGGTGTGACCTAGAGAAGTTTCTGCCAGACAAAGCCTAGGGTTGGGCAAGTCTCCTGACTTCCTGTTTACATGTGCCTGTAAAGCACACCTGCCTGCAACTTCCTCCTTTGAAAGGAAAAATTGTCTTGTGGACAATGAGAGAATAGTAACCTCTTAAGTAGAGCCTGAATTTGCCATAAACTGTTCCCAACCCTTAAACTCATGGCAGCTTATCGGGCAAAGATTAGCCCTATCCCCATAAGCTCACTTTAACATTTTTTTAAAGTTTATCACCAGGTACGGTGGCTCAGCCTGTAATCCCAGCACTCTGGGAGGCTGAGATGGGCTGATCACTTGAGTGAAGGAGTTTGAGATCAGCCTGGCCACCATAACGAAACCCCATCTCTACTGAAAATACAAAAGAAATTTAGCTACATGTGGTGGTGCATGCCTGTGATCCCAGCTACTCGGTAAGCCGAGACATGAAAATTACTTGGACCCAGGAGGCAGAGGTTGCAATGTGCTGAGACCACACCACTGCAGTCCAGCCTGAGCAATAGAGACTCTGTCTCAAAAAATAATAAATGCTTTAAATTTATTTTATAAATAGAAATGGGGTCTTGCTGTGTTGCCCAGGCTGGTCTCAAATGCCTGGCCTCAAGCCATCCTCCTTCCTTAGCCTCCCAAAGCGCTGGAATTACAGGCATGAGCCACCATACCTGGCCACAAGTTCACTTTCTAATAAAGACAGAAACATAATGAAGGAAATACAAAGACATCACCCCCTTGCCATGAGCTGAGCATCCCCACTTTTTCCATGGAGAAAGCTGCTCTTCCATGCACCACTCAGACAAAGGCTGAAGCAAAGACCACTGCCAGCTCTGGGTAAGTGAAAGCCAGGAGGAACATTAGTATCCTGGGGCAGAGGTCTGCACGTCCCCAAGTAGGCTGCATGTCAGGACCCTGGACAGCTCCATGTGTATCCAGGGAAGGGCAGCTGAGGGCTCACGATGACGACGAAGGTTTGCCACCAGGAGTCAGTGGTACCAGTGGCCTGGGGGGACTGATGGGTGGGAAGGGGTTTTGGCCTCATTATAACCACCTCCAGCCCCCACTCAAGCCCCTAAGTAAACGTACAATCTAGATAACATCAGTGGCCTCACAGAACCACTGCAGCCACAACCCACCTCCTCTTCCATCCAACGCCGCCAATGCTGCCATGCACCTCCCCTGCCTCCCCACCTCCACCCCTGTGACAGAATCCAAGGCCAACCACGCACACCCCACTTTGAGTTACCTCTCAATATAACGTTCACCGTCTGTAAGGGAGCTCCATCCCCCTGCACGGTAAGAAATAAACAAGCACTTTCTCTTTCTGGACAGATGACATGCGTGGAGTGGCTGGAACACATGCACTACAATAAGAGCATCGGTGAGAATAAACAAGGCGTGAGTTATGGGCACTGCCAAGTGTGTTCCACAGTGTGAACTCTTCATTGGCTGAAGCTCTCAGCGTTTGGCTGAAAAGCTTCCTGATTGAGGAGAGGCAAAGGCTGGTGAGTGTGTGCAGCCAGTTTCTTAGTCATCAGGCCTGGGGCTGGGGTAAAGCTGGGGAGGGGCTGCACCAGTGTGTCCAAGGAGAAGGGTCTCTTGCTTGCTCCTCTCCAGGCTCACAGGAGGAAGACCTTCAGGGTGCACCACAAAAGCCCCAGTCCCCACTGCCCAGGACCCATGGGGGGTGGTAACTGGGGAGCAACCTTTTGGTCAGGCCCTGTAGCCGCAGCACTGACAGGTGAGGAGAAGACCCAAGTGCCTTGAATGAGCCTGTGGCCTCCCCCATCCCCAGGTGGCTCATGCTTGGGAGAGCGATGGCTGCACTGGCCACTCATGTCCCAGCCCCAAACCCTGATGGGTGATGGTGGGAGGGTCCTGCCACTCCCACCAATCACTGTGACTGTCCTTAAGGAGTCAAATCTGCAGGGGGACAGGTGTGGGAGAGAACTGGGGGGAGGAGGGCAGGAGAGGCCATGCCAGTCCCAAGTCACTGCCTGTGGTGGAGTTTGACTTGTGCTTCTTAGTCTTTTGGAGGTTCCTGATGGAGCCATTTGTGTGGCTGAATTTCCATGTGCCCAGGGCTTCTGGCAGCTGAGTCTGAGTGGCAGGCCACTCCACATCCACTTCCATTACCCAACAGTCCAGGGAGCCTCCAGGGCTTTCAACTGCTCCTCTTGGCTCAGGCTGGCCCAACTGGGGGTGTGGAGGGGGATCCCTGAAGGGGAGGCCCCGACTGCATCTTGGTCCCCAGCATGCGCAGGACCGTGAGTCTGAGCTTTGGCCCCACCTGGACTCCCATTACAGTGGCATTGGTGGGATGAGCACTGTTGTCCTGGGGAGTCCAGGCTGTCAGCCTCTGCTGCTCCCACACCTCAGGTATGCACGAAAAAGGCCTCCGAGCCCTGGGGCAGCCCCACTGCCGGTCATGCACCTGACTTCACGGTGCAGTGCTGAGCAACCAATGGCATGCCTCGAGTGCAGGGTGCTAATAGGAGAGAAGGTGGGCAGGCCAGGAGGGAGAAGCCCCAGGGAAAGGCCAGGCTCCACTCCATGGGAAATATGGAGGGTTCTGAATTGGGGAGCAGTGTGCTAGTTAGGGTTCTCAGGGGGACAGAGCCCACAGGCAATATATGTGGAGCAGGGACGGAGAGAGAGAAGGGAGAGGCAAAGGGGGAGGGGGGAGGGGGGAGGAGAGGAGGAGGAGGAGGAAAGGAGAGGGAGAGAGGGAAGAGGGATTAAGAAATTGGCTCATGTGATTCTGGGGGCTGTCAGTCGAAAATCTGCCAGCAGGCTGGAGACCCAGGGAGACCATGTGCTGCAGTTTACATGGGAAGGCAGTCCAAAACTCCCTTTTCCTCCGGGAACTTCACTCTTTTCTCTTCAGGCCTTCAACTGACTGGATGAAGCCCACCCACACTGTGGAAGGTCACCTCCTCTACTCAAAGGCTACGCATTTTCCAGCAAATCACATCTAAAAAATGCCTTCCCAGAAACATCTAGACGGCTTTTGTCTAAACCCCAGGTCACCATGGCCTAGGCAAAGTGACATGTATAATGACCATCATGGGAGGTGCCTTGACTTGTTCCTGCAGCTGCTGTAACAAAGTATCCCAAACTGGGAGGTTTAAAATGACAAAAATGTGTTTTCTCGCAGTTCCGAAGGCTAGATGTCCAAAACGATGGTGCCGGCAGGACCAAGCTCCCTCCGCTGCCTCCACAGCCCCAGGCATTCCCTGGCTTGCAGCAACAGAAGATCAGTCTCTGCTCTGTCTTCACACAGCTGTTGTGCATGTGTCTTTTTTTTTTTTTTTGAGATGGCGTTTTGTTCTTGTTGCCCAGGCTGGAGTTCAATTGCGCAATCTCGGCTCCCTGCCACCTTCACCTCTTGGGTTCAAGTGATCCTCCTGCCTCAGCCTCCTGAGTAGCTGGAATTATAGGCATGTGCTATCATACCTGGCAATTTTTTTGTATTTTTAGTAGAGACGGAGTTTCTCCATCTTGGTCAGGCTGGTCTCAAACTCTCAGCCTCAGGTGATCTGCCCACCATGGCCTCCCAAAGTGCTAGGATTACAGGTGTGAGCCACCACGCCTGGCCTCTTCTTCTTTTCTTACAAGGACACCAGTCATATTAAAATAGGGCCCACTCAACCAGCGCAAATGCTCATCAATAGAGTAGATACAGAAA
>NW_016107633.1:1463407-1466402 GCF_001604975.1 Cebus imitator
AAACCCCGTCTCTACTAAAAATACCAAAAATCAGCTGGGCATGGTGGCGCATGCCTGTAATCCCAGCGACTCAGGAGGCTGAGGCAGGAGAATTGCCTGAACCCAGGAGGCGGAGGCTGCAGTGAGCCGAGATCGCGCCATTGCACTCCAGCCTGGGTAACAAGAGCGAAACTCTGTCTCAAAAAAAAGAGAGACAAGGTCTTGCTCAGTCATATTAAACTCCCAGGCTGGAGCGTAGTGGCGTAATCCTGGAACTCTGCAGTGTTGAACTCCTGTGCTCAAAGGCTCCTCCTGCTTCGGCCTCAGAAAGTGCTGGGGTTATAGCCAGGAGCCACCACGCCAAGCTGAGTGTTCTGAAGACAGGGCAGGATAGCCTGAAGGAAGTTAAGAAATGGCTCGTCTGCTGGTTTGGGTCACACGCTGATCAGTAGCGAAGGGTTTCGTTACCCTCGATGTTCCTGGGGCTGGGCCCATGTCTTGTCCATCTGTGTCATTCTGGCACAATGCCCACAAACGCCTGTGCAAAGGCTGGTACTTCCTGGACTGAGAGCTGGCCTTGGACATGAGGAGGGGTATGGAGCCTCCCAGAAGCTGGACTCGGGGTTCTGGCTGGAGCCTCCCAGATGGGAAGGGCCTGTGCATCCAGGCGGCAGGTGCCAGCCCCCTGGCTAGCTGGACAGGGGCAATCCCACTGGAGGGGTCTGTCCACCTGTCGCCCTGGCTGGATGGCTGTGAAGCCCAGTGCTCCTCACCTTCTTTGGCCATCCACAGTACGCCAAGCCGGGGTCTGCTCTGGGACCGGGTCACACCTTCTCTGGCTCCTTTCTCACCGGCTCAGGCTCTGCCCTTGTGAGGTGTCCGCTGGCCCAGGGCTGAGGGGCACAGTCCTCCCTGTGGGCCTCAGACTGCGTCATTGTGAACTGCGTCCTCCATCTACAGCAGGCGATTCATATGCAAATTTCAACACCGGCTCATCGGGAAGCCTGGACTCCCAGGCACAGAATTCACTGGGAAAAAGCCTCACCCAAGGGCCTTCAATTCTCACCCGCGTTCATGAGAAAATCCAACTTTTTACATTCTCTGCTGGATCCCCAGGGCACAGCCTGGACAGCAGCCTCTGTCACAGTCACCTGCTGCCCTAGGACCCGGGACAGGTACATGGGGTTCCAGGTGGCAAGGCTGCCCTGGGCATGCATGTCAGCTGCTCCTTGGCCCTTGCAGCAGCTCTGTGGTCAAAGTGTGGACTTGGAGGGGCGGTGGCAGTCAGGCCAGACATGCCAGGAGGCTGCATCGGACTGGTCATGCACTGGCCTCTCTCCTCCAGCTTTGGCCTCTGGGTGGGTGGGGGCTTCCCCTAGGCTCTGAGATAACCAACCTCAGTCACCGTGACCTTTGGCTCAGACCAGAGCAAGCGCTTACTCCCTCCCTCTGTGGACCACGTGGAAGACCACCCTGAAGGGTCCATGTGGAGTCGCAGTTTTTAATGCAGTCTCAGCACATCAAAAATGAGAAAACAGGCCAGGCTTGGTGGCTCACGCCAGTAATTCCAGCACTTTGGGAGGCTGAGGCAGGCGGA
Organism: Cebus imitator; assembly: GCF_001604975.1. Classification (NCBI taxonomy): domain Eukaryota; kingdom Metazoa; phylum Chordata; class Mammalia; order Primates; family Cebidae; genus Cebus; species Cebus imitator. The sequence goes on from NW_016107633.1 coordinate 1,464,984, forward strand.
TCACCTGAGGTCAGGAGCCTGGCCAACATGGTGAAACCCTGTCTCTACTAAAAATACAAAAATCAGCTGGGCATGGTGGTGGGCATGGGTGGGCGCCTGTAATCCCAGCTACTCGGGAGGCTGAGGCAGGAGAATTGCTTGAACCCGGGAGGTGGAGAGGTTGGAAGTTGCAGTGAGCTGAGATCACGCCACGGCACTCCAGCCTGGACCACAGGGCAAGGTTCCCATCTCAAAAAAAAAAAAAAAAAAAAATAGAAAACAGAGCACATACCCACTACTGTGTGACCCTGGACAAGTCCCTTGACCTTACTGAACCTGTTTCACTGTTAAAATGTGCTACACATATGCCTCTTGCAAATCCACAAATGTGCACTTGAGGTGGGCCATGGTGCCGGGCAGAGCCATAGCTCACTAGTTGGAAGCCAGCTGCTCCTGGCATGCCGATCACCTGGTTCCCTTTGCAGTGGCTGAATTTCCCCACAGCCCAGCTCCTGCACCCAGCACAGCACATCTACAGAGGAGGGGAGCCAGCATCTTCCTGTCTTGGGCCAATGAGCACCTGACGGCTCTGCCCGCACTTGTTTTGTTTAGTGATTCTGTTCCTTTGCCTTCATCATTAGGATCCAGGATTCAACTGGGTGGTTCCTGTCAGCTCAGCCTTGGCTGTGAATTCCCTTGGAGCTGTCAGAGTTGAGCGTCAGAGCTGCCTGTCAGTCAGCCAGTCAGCCAGTTAGCCAGTCTGCGAACCCAACAGCTGTCCTGCCTGCGCCTCATCCACCCACCTGCCCATCACTAGGTGGGTGGGGGAGGGGAGTCTTGAGCTGGTGCCCCCCCTGTCTACAGGGAGGGGTCCTCAGCTCCTGCTTCACAGCACTCCTCAGTCACAGCCTGCAGTAACACATACAGTGTTCAGGGTGCATGTGACCCCAGCACACACGTGCCACCCACTGCGCTACTCCTCACACGTGTGCATGTCCTATGATCTGTTACACCAGGCATGGCGAGGAAACGCACCACAGCACGTTTGTGCTGCACAGGAACATGCTTTCCGTGTGTGCAGTGTAGTGTGCCCTGGGTGGGGAGTTCGTTTGTGTGCACATCCCTGTGTGGTTTCTAGGAGTCCACGGCACATGGCTTACAACAGGTCAGGCTTTTCCTTCCTTTATGTATACTTTCCCTGTCTCCCTCCCCTCTTCCTTCCTTCCTTTCTTTCAGAGACCAGATCTCACTGTTGCCCAGGCTGGAGTGCAGTGGCATGATCATGGCTCACTATAACCTTGAACTCCTGGGCTCAAGTGATCCTGCCACTTCTGCCTCCCAAGTAGCTGGGACTACAGGTGTACATCACCAAGCCCAGCTAATTTAAACATTACATATATATATATATATATATATATATTTTTTTTTTTTTTTTTTTTT
>NW_016107633.1:1467778-1478952 GCF_001604975.1 Cebus imitator
AAAAGGCAGGACCAGGTGCAGTGGCTCACGCCTGTAATCCCAGTGCTTGGAAGGCCAAGGCAGAAGGATTACTTGAGGCCAAAAGTTTGAGACCAGCCTGGGCAACATAGTGAGACCCCATCTCTTAAAATGAAAAAAAATTAGCTGGGCACAGTGATGGGCACCTGTAGTTCCAGCTACTCAGAAGGCTGAGGTGGGAGGATCGGCTCAGCTCAGGCGTTGGAGGCTTCAGTGAGCTCACAGCACCATGTCTGGTGGGTCAGATGGGATGGACGTCAACGCCTTCTCTTGCCTGGCTGACAGGGTACATGGTGACCACTCCCCAGCCAGCTCTGCAGGAAGGCGCCTCATTTGGTCTAAATGGTGAATTCCCACTGTGGGGTTACCAGCAAATAGAAGCAAGTGAGTCAGGCTGGAGCCTCAGTCTGGGGTGGCCCCACAGCGGGGCTATCTTGATGTAGTCTGGACATTTGCCCCTGTCCAAATCTCACGTTGAAATGTGATCCCAGTGTTGGAGGTGGGGCCTGGTGGGAGGTGTTTGGGTCATGGTGGGATCCTTCACCGGTTGGTGCCGACCTTGTACTAGTGAATGAATTCTCATGAGATATGGTTGTTGTAAAGTGTGGCACCACCTGCCCCCAACTCTCCTTGTTCCTGCTTTCACCAGGTGACATACACACTCCCACTCGCCTACCACCATGAGTAAAAGCTCTTTGAGATCCCCCCCAGAAACCAAGTGGATGCCAGGGCCACGCTTCCCGTCCAGCCTGCAGAGCCGTGAACCAACGAAACCTCTTTTCTTTATAAATTGCCCAATCTCAGGTATCTACTTATAGCAGCGCAAGAATGCGTAAACACATGCCTGTTTGCAGGAATAGTGCCCCCTACCCACTGGCCCAGGCCTGAGACAGGCCCTGCAGGGCAGATGTGGGCAGCGCATCCTTCTTACCTGGAATGGAGTCAGGCAGCCAGTGGGGCAGCCTCATTACCACAGTGGCCCAACTGCAAGATAGTGATCGGTCCAGCTCCAGCCGGCCTTGGGATGCATTGTTCTGGCTGCCACGTCAATTACTGAGCTGGCCTGGAGCTGTCAGGCCTGTCACAGCTGTTGCTGTGATACCCTAAAGAGCCACAAAAGTGAATCTGTCTTAAGTGATGCTTCTTTGAAGTGCTCTCCGCTGCAGGCTGCTCTGGCCTGAGGGGGGGCACTCCAGATCCCCTGGGGAGAGTGGGGCTTCAGACTGAAAAGGGCTGCCCAGGGGCTCAGGGATGGGTGCTCGGATCCTTGGAAAAGCTCCCAGATGGCTGCGCACAGATGGTCACTGACTGTACTCACAGGGGTCCCAGAGTCTGGGCGGCGGCCCCAACTCAAGTACAGTGAGTGGGCAGCGACAGTTCCAGGCCTCCCCACCCCCCACCCCCAATATCTCCAGTGTCTTCTCTCTGGCATCTTAGGGAACACTGAGGGGCAGCTGCAGCTGAGGGGTCATCCTCTGTGCACCCCCTAAGAACAGAACAGAGACTCTCGAGATTCACAGATTACAAGGGCAAGGCCAGGGACTGCCTGGAACACTCAGAGGCTCCAGGCGTGAGTCTAGCTCTTCCCTGCTGAGGGTCTGGAGATTTGCAGTCTACATTTGAGAGCTGGGGTCAATCTCCCAGAGCAGGGCCTTGAACCTGGAGTCAAGTCCAGCCAAGGCCTGGGGCAAAAGCAGCTCAGGAAGGCTCTGGCCTGAGGATTATGCCGGCTTCTTTGAGGGGTCTGAGTTGAGCATAACACAGGCGTGGTGGTGCACACATGGAATCCCCAGCTACTCAGGAGGCTGGGGCAGGAGGACTGCTTGAGCCCAGGAGTTTGAGCTCCTATGCTGAGCCTGGGCAACACAGTGAGATCCCATCTCTTAAAAAAAAAAGACACCAAACTCAAGTATGGATGCCAATCTTGGGCTTGTCAGTGGCTGGCTGTGGGGACATCACTTCCCTTGGGTATCTGTCCAAGAGTCCCTTTCTGCTCCCTTCTGAATGGCCAACTCTTTTTTTTTTTTTTGAGACTGAGTTTCACTCTGTTGCCCAGGCTGGAGTGCAGTGTCTCGGTCTTGGCTCACTGCAACCTCCGCCTCCCAGGTTCAAGCGATTCTCATACCTCAGCCTCCTGAGTAGCTAGGATTACAGGTATGCACCACCTCACCTGATTAATTTTTGTGTTTTCAGTAGAGATGGGGCTTCACCATGACTGGTCATGAACTCCTGGGCTCACCCACCTTGGCCTCCTAAAGTACATGAATTACAGGCATGAGCCACTGCGCCCACCCTGAATGGGTGGCTCTTGCTTTGCCCAGTCCAGCACCCTGTAGCAGCAGCAGCCCCCACAGGGCCATGTGGGCTGGCCAGGGGGGCCCCAGGCCATCAAGGGAGCACAGACAGCCTGCCCTCCACTGCCCCCTCACAGCCATGCTGGGTAGGGCTGGCTTCACACCCCCATACCACACCCATACCTAAACCACAGGCCCTTTGCAACCTCAGTACCTGCATAGTCTCCAAGCCCTGGGGTGCTGACTGCAGGGTGGGGGAAAGTGGGGAGGGTGGAGAGACCTCTGAGGGCTGGATGTTGGGAAGTCATTCTGGAGGTGACTGGGGAACTGGGAGAAGAGTGAGGCCCAAAAGGAAGTGGGAAAACAAATTTGGATTCTTACCTTATGATGGAGGTGAGGAGTGGGGACATCTGAACTCAGGCAGGTTGGGCAGGAGTAGGAAAAGGGGAGGTTGGATTTTGCAGAACCACCAAGCCAGAGGGCTGGAGGGTTCGGTGAGTCAGGGGTGTGAGGGTGAGGGAAATGTCTGGGGGGCTCTCCCAATAGCATGCTGCCAGGACCCCCAGACAGGGAGGTCAGGAATGGAGAAGCCTTTGGAGAGAATACCTGACCCTGGCTTATGGTGAACCAGAGACAGACTCAGGCGGTGCCTGCAGGTAACAGCTCTCAGCTGGAAACAGGTGAAACAGAGCTTGGGTGAAACTGTCCATTAGCCAGATCTGGGCCACACACCTCGGTTTTGGAGGCAGACACACACCAGCCCTGCAACTTCCAGCATCCTTGAAACAGACCCACATCACCGCCTAATGCCAGCCTCATTAGCTCTGAGCACAAGAATATTAAGTAGATGTAAACACTGGAAATAGCTGGAATGTTCACGATCTTCATGCATACTTAGAATTTGCCATCATCACAGTATTCACATTATTCAATAACATGAAGTCTTCTAAGGCAATCCCTCAGCCAAGACCCAGCCCTCTTCCTGTTCTTCTTTGCTCTCCAGCATTTTGGGGGTGTCTCCTTGCTCCAAGAGAGGTGCCATTTATAGGGAACTCAAAGCCAGTGTTTGCCTGGGTAGGGGTGGAGGAGCTTACTGGGTTCCTGGAAGACAGTGCCTCAGGTCCCTGAATTCCCCTCTCAAGGCCTCCTAGTGTCTGCTTAGCCTCTGCCCGCACATCTCCACCAAAGCCCCTGTAATTAGACCCGCCGGCTTTGCAAATGGAATGTGCTCCCGCGTAATGGCTGCTCGTATGGCGGTTGGGGTCACCGTACAAGGAGAGCTAAAGAAGACATCTGAGCTGTTTCCCTGCTTCCTTTGAAGTCCAACCAGCGTGGCTGCTCTCAGGACGAAGAGAGCCCACCGCGGGCACAGAGGCAGCCCCTCCAGGCTGCGTGCATTTCCGGAGGCATCAAGGCTTCAGTCTGGAGCACCGTGTGTGTGTGTTGGGCACCTCTTTGCAGTTGTGAAATGTGCTATTCCAGGAAACAAAGCAGCCTGGCTTGTGCCTTCTGTCTTTCACTCCTGTGTGTGGTGGGGTTGAGGAGCGGGCCAGGTAGGTGTGTGGAGGGCCGTTCTTTCTAGAATGAATGATTCACTAGCAGAGTGAGCAGTGATTCACTGCTGCTCAGCCCACCACGGCATCTTCTGCAGGATTAAACGTCATTCCTTCTAATGACTTGATTTATGTCCGCAGGATTACAGCTCCAAACAAAATATTGTGACGATGGCAATAAATCACATGGGGGATGCTAGCATGTTTTTTGCCTGGGAGTTGATTACAGAATGTGTAACAGGGAACATGGGGCAGGGTGAGCACAGCACAGGTGTGTCAGGCAGTGGGCACTTTGACAGAGGCATCAGAAGGTTTCCTTGCCAGAGGCTTCTGTGAAAATCTGTGGTTGCAGACAGCAGGATTTTGGAAATCTGGAAGTCCGAAGGAAGGCATCATCCTGAGCCCCTGGGGGGTGTGTGGGTGGTGGGCATCCCGAGAATGTCATGTCCAGCCTTTAGCCCTGCTGCGGCCACAAGTGAGAGACATGAGGATGAGCCAGGCTAGGATGGTTCTGCAGGGCTGAGCGCCTCGGAAGGAGGAGGATCCGGCGGCAAACACGTGCCCCTGGGCCAGCATCTCTCACTCAGATGCTCAACATAAAGGGATCCTTTTCCACCAAGACCCTGCCCTGCAGAGCAGGATCTCAGAGGTTCACATCCACAGCAGATTTGTGTAGATCCCAGCCTGAGCTCAGGAGGAAATTGGTAGCTTTGCTCTTCCAGCTCTGTTCTTAGCTGGTCTGAGAGGCTGTCAGCCCTGCCTCCAACATCTGGGACAGTTGTCCCTGTGAGACATGGCAGAGGCTGGAGCTGGCATGCGGGTGGGCAAACACAGCACCCTGGACTGTTCCCAGGAGTCCAGCTAAAGCTCCGTCCTGGTTGGAAGTCTGGGAGAGGATGAGCCTCCTCTTTGGTAAAGTCGATCCCGTCCTTGGATCAAACCAAAAGCAGAGGGAAAAGGGATGACAGCGGCATGGGGTTAAGACGCACTGCAAGGTCTCCTGATCCCAGCAGAACAGTCCCTTATCCTGCCTGGTGTGCTTCCTCCAGAGAGAAATGTGTCCTCGGAAGAGCCCTGCAGCCTAGAGTGCTACAGCAAGGACGGTTTGCTCATAAAAGGTCATGGACCAGGGTGACTTGGGGATGCCAGGTACAAGGCAGTCCATTAGTAGGTATGTGGCCTCAGCCTGGCTCATGGCACACTTGACTGGCAGGTATGAGTGAGGAGGGGGCTTGTGCCACCCAAGGGTGTCTTCCATGTCAGATGTGATGCACTGATAATGGGGAGAAGCATTTGAGGGGCACACTGATGGCAGGTAGGATGGTACACAGAGGGCAGTGGGGGGATGGTGTGGGGATGGTACATGGATGGTGGGGGGATGGTGGGTGTTTGGTGGGGGATGGTACATGGATGGATGGTGGGGGGATGGTGGGTGTTTGGTGGGGGATGGTAGGTGGTTGATGGGGGATGGTGGTTGATTAGTGGGGGGATGGTGAGGGGATGGTGGGGGGATGGTAGGAGAATGGTGGGTGGTTGGGGGAGGAAGGTGGGTGGATGGTTAAGATGGTGGAAGGATAACAGGTAGATGGCGGGCAGGTGGTGGTGTTTGAGGTCCTGAGGAAAGGATTGGAGATGGGCCTAGCAAGGGCTGGGGCTGGAGGGGACAGGAGCGGAGATGGAGAAGCTACATGCAGGCTACATGGGCAGGCTCCTGGCCACCCCCGCTGGTGAAGGTGCAGCCTCTGGTTGTGCCATCTGCCTGGGCAAGAGTGACCTTCCTGACGTATGTGGCTTCTGATGCCCAGGCAATAGCACAGGTGACAGTGGCGGCTCCAATTCAAATGCAAGTCAGCTTCCTCGCAGCCCCCAGTGCACCCCACTGGCTGCAGGGAAGGCTGTGGCTTCTTTCTCCACTGAGCGCTGAAAGCAATCTCCAATGTCAGAAGACAAAGCCTTTGCTCAGCGTTGTTGAACACGAGGACAAAAAAAAATGTTGTTTGTTTTATAAAGTCTGGCAAATTTTGATAATGAAACCTTTAGAACACCAATTCTGAAACCTTTCTAATTTTAGGCAGATAAGGAATAATGGTAACGTATTTCAACTTCAGAAGCAAAAATAACCTTTTATCACCTAATTTAACAACGTTACTGGGGAAATATGTTAGGAGAATATAAAATGCTATTTCAATGATAAAATATGCTGTCTTGGACAGCAAGGATTTTAATTGCCACAATCAGAGTCCAAACACACTTGCATGCCAGCTCTGACAGACACCGCTAATGACAGGGTGTCCGTAAAGAGAGGCAGCAGGAAGGGTCAGATTCGACTTCTGAGGCTCCCCTGGGGAACGGCCTAAAACGGACAGCTGCCTGGGCTCTGCCATGCTCTTTAGTAGCATTGCCTGTGAATTACGAATCGGTTCAGATATTAATATTAATCGGCCAACACATTAATATTAATCAGTTAATATATACTTCCCATGACAACAAGAGATAAAGGAATCTTATTATGTGGCGGATCAGGGAACACGAAATATCTAAGTGGATTTCCTCTGGACCCACAGCACAAAGAAGACTAAGCCTCTTAAACGTGTCATCTCAGCAGAGTGAAGCCCGGCTCATGCGTGGGCCAAGTAATGAGCAGGAAAATCCCCGTGGGAGCAAATTCCTCTCCCCGGGGAAGAGGCAGGGTGGTGCTTCCTCCCAGGCAGTGGGCAGGTTGGGGGGACTGCGGTCAGCATGGGCAGCCCCCACTTCATCCCAGGGCTCACGGGCTCTGGCAGCTGGGGTGCTCCATAGCCCCCAGACGGAGCCTCCCTTTTGTCCTGGGGTTTAGGCAGCTGAGGCAGCAAATCTCACTCCGATCCCTGGGCAGAAAATCTCATCCGATCCTGGGTGCAGGGTTGGTGGGCACAGAATGGCTGGCCAAGCAGGGCCCACGGCTGCCCAGAAGGGGAAACACCACGATGCTACCCCGATCCCTGACCCCTCCTGGCGCTGGTGGAGGGGGAATGCTCATTCTGTCATCGTTCATTTGGAAGCTGGTGCTGCAGGCCCCGGGCTGAGGGGCAGCAAGAGGGTGGAGAGAGATGATTCCACTCCTGTGGGGGCTTTAGCAGGATAGGTAGTAAAACTATCCCTGTGTGGCATGAGGACACTCACTGAGTCTCTGAGAGGTTAAGTGGGTCACCCTCATCTACACTGCTGCCCAGGTGGGCTGGCAGCACTCAAGGTCCAGGCCCGAGCTGTCTGATTCCATGTCCTTGCTGTAACCACTCACTGCTGCTGCCTGCCAGTGCCCGGCGATGGTAGGCGGGCCAGGCAGTGGGGTGGGAGGCTCACAGCACGTCTCACTGCCATTAAGCCAGTGTCCACAATCAGAAAAGGTGTCCAGGCTCTTGGCCTTGGGCTGCCCACACTGGGGTCCTTGGGGAGACCAGCCTGAATGGTAGGGGCCACTCGAGGGCAGAAAGTGACCTACCTATGCCTGCTCACTGGCAAGCTGCCGCCAAAGCACAAGCATATCTGAGCACAATTAACATTTTAAGCACTAATTATTTCCCTTGGATGTCTATGTCTGAGGATCCTTCAATTTCAGTTTAATTGGAGAAAAATGGTCATCAGTTATTGAACAGCGGGAGGGCGGCTCTGAGCTTCCCAACACTGAGCCAAGCCATGAATCCTGCGAACATATGGGTCCCTGCCGTGGCAGCTGGGCAGACGAGCCAGGCGAGGGTGCGGTGGGCAGGCTGTGGGCACCCTGCCCCGCCATCCCTGACATCTGCTGGGAAGGCTTTTTGGCCAAGTTAATCACTTGCCTTTTTAGCTTTTGCATTTCGTTCCATTTTCTGCAACAGCATCTGTTGCAAGAAAACCAACTGCAAGAGGAAATGGGATTCATTATTAAAAGGAGAGCTTGTAACTTCCCCATCACTCCCCCTTGTCCTTGATGATAATCTGAGCTCATAATGAAATCCTCAGGCCCTCCCCGGCTTGGCTGGGAGGGTTGCCAGGCAGTGTGGGGTGGGGGCAGCACCTCTGCCTGCTGCTGAGGGGCACCAGCGGCGTCCTAGAGGAAAGGCTTGGTCTGAGGGGGTATCGGATGCCCCAGCTGAGAGGCTTGGCCCAGGGCCGACCGCTGCCTCCACCCTCCCTTGGGGGTGAGCAGCTGGTGCTTGGGGTCTCATAGGAGAACCATGAGGCTCTGCTGCTCACACTTTCAGGAAACAAAAAAGAATGCTTTATTTTGCTTTGCCTGGTTTTATTCTTTGGTTCCCTATGGGCAACCAATTAAGAGGATCAATACTTCTGGATCCTGATGGGAAAGTGGGCCGCAGGTGCTTGGCTGCTGGTGGACGGCAGGGAGCGGCTCTTGCCTCTGGCAGCCTTCAGGGATGGTGGAGCCTGAGGCTTAGGTATGGGGGATGCAGGGTTGGGTGTGGGGTACAGAGGCAGGGTGGCCCAGGGCACAGGGAGGTGCTAACTCTGGTGGCTTATCTTCCTGGATGGATGGCTCTCAGATCCAGGTCCTGGGGTCACCCTGGAGGGGACTGAGCAGGAAACCCTGAGGTCTGTCCCAGCATGTGCCTATACTGGTGATCACAGCCCCTACAGGGGACAGCTAGTTATGAGGGATTGGAGCAGCTGAACTCAGTCAGGACCCTACTCAAGTAATAGGACCCTGCCCCAAAGTGCATCCTCTCAACCCCACTGACCCTGATTAAGTAGCCCTTGGTGACCACTGTGACCTCATGCTGTCACTGCCCCCCTGAGGCCACCCTCCTCTCTTGGGCTCCAGATCCCCTTGTTGCACCCCTTGGCGAAGTGTCCCACCTCCTCAGGGTCCTTCCAGGCCTGAGCCTCTGGCCCGTCTCTGGGCGTTTTGGTCTTCCAGGCATGCCAGCTTCATGGCCACACCTAGCCAGGGTGCCAGGCCTCCCAGAGGACTCAGACAGCTCAGCCTGTGGGCAGGAGGAAGGCAGGAAGCAAGGCGCAAAGCACGTGCCAACAGCTGCTGAATGAGGCAGGCCACGACCCAAATCCTTTTGTGAGCTGGGCACTCAGTGCACCAGCTAGACAGCGCCAAGCACGTGGCATACAACCTGCCCACAGCTGAGGCACATGTCCTTCCCCCCTTTGGAGCCTGACCTTGGGTCTCCTGGCTCAGCAGCCTGGGGCCTCTGGGAGGCACACCCACCCACCTGTAGCACCTACAGTGCCTGGGAGGGAGGTGGGTGAGTAGCAGGAAGACCAAGGACTGCAGGACCCACCCAAGTTACTGGCCCCAGTGACCACCCAGGGACTGAGAGGCAGAGCTCGACCCTGCCCTCCATCACCACTGTCTTCATCCGTGATGGGGTTCATTGAGCACCCACTGATTCCAGCCACCCACAGGTTGTGAAGAGCTCATAGCATTGGCCCCATGAGATCGGCATTATTTTGCCCCAGCTTGACACTGATGAAGTTGTGATATATGCACGGTTAGCCACTAAGGTCACACAGCTGGCAAGTGGCTGAGCCAGGGATCGAACTCAGTTGTCCTTGACTCTGGGTCTGCTCTCCTTGCCACCTGCTGTCTTCCCTTGGAGCTTTGTTCATGGCTGAGAGACAGAACCCATGGTGAGCTGGGGGAGCCCTGGACACAGCTGCTCTTGCTGCCGTCCCTGGGGCATGCACACCCCTCCTGCCTGCCAGGGCCTCTCCTGGCAGCCCCCTCCCTGCTGCTCTGCCTCTGGCACTGCCCAGGCCTCATCTCACAGGAGTGCTGAACTCCTCTGACACCCTCAGGGGTGTGCACCTGTGTGATGTGAGATTCCCATCCTCACTCCTTGAGGCTCTCCTGTGCATGAGCCTCCAGTCCTGATGCCTGCACCTCCCTCCTCCTCCAAGGCCTGTCACACCTTTACCCGTGGTGTGGCCTCTCCTTCCTTACTGCACTGGTTTCTGCATGAAGCAAGGTGGCCTGGACACTGGGGATCTGAGCTATGAGAGCTTCCAGAGGGCCCAGGACCGGCAATTCACCTGTCTGCAGCCTCAGTTTCACTCTCTGTATAACGGGAAATCAGGGCTTACTGTCCAAGGCTCTGTGCATCTCCTGCAATAGAGGACGAGGTGAGGAGCCCGGCTGTGGGCTTGCTGAAGGAGTCTGCCAAAGCCCACCACCCCCACCATATTGAGAAAGTAAGAGAGACAGAACCCATGGTGAGCTGGGGGAGTCCCGGACACAGCTGCTCTTGCTGCCGTCCCTGGGGCATGCACACCCCTCCTGCCTGCCAGGTTCCCAGGTCTGGGCCAGACCCTTCATCTCCCTGTCCCCAGCTGGGACCCCGGCAGAAGGGGAACTCAAACCAGGAAGGCTCAGGGAAAGGAACCTGAGGTGACATGGCCATGAGCCTGCCCAGTGGCGCTGGCACCAACGAGCGGGTGGCACTGTGTGATGGCCAGAGCATGGGCTGTGGGTCCCAGCTGTCCTGGCAGAAGCCGTGTCTCCACTTCTCACCAGATGCGAGGCCTTGGTCAGGTCCAGACCCATCAGGTCCTGCACTTCCTCCCTTGAAATGTGGAGCTCCCTGAGCTCACCCCTCCTCCAGTGGAAGCAGAGTGCTGGGGCCTGGTGAGTGCCTGGGGCATAGCTACATGACTATTGGTTCAGGCCCTCGATGCCAGGGGTCAGACAGTGGGAAAGGACTGACTTTGGACGAGTGGTGGGCAGCATTTTCCTGGGTGCTTGGCAGGAGGGAGCGCTAAATGGGACAGCTCTGTGGACAGCCCCTCATCCACCTCCTCTTCCTATCTGTCCTAAGGGACAGGAAAATCTCCTTCCTCAGGCCATGTTCCTCCGGCACCAGAATTCATTAGAAGTGTGGACTTTGCAGTCATACCTAGCGGGCAAGTGCAGGGGAGTCAGGAGACCCACCGAGCCACCTCCTCGACCTCCTCAAAGAGCTATGCACCACCCTGTGTGTGTCAGCGAAAAAAATCGCAATGCTTAAAAGGCTTCTAGACTTGCTTTTGGCACGAAGCATTTCATTCATGCAAAAGAAAATATACTACACTGTAAAGACGAAGAAAACAAACAGCCAGGTATTCACCACCCAGTTTCAGAAACAGAATTCTGTCAACATCATTGAAGCTCCCTCTGCGCCCCTCTCGGACAGTATACTCCTGCCAGGGTAACCGCTTTACAGAATTCTGTGTTTATCATTCCTTTCTCTTCTTAGTTGTGTGTGTGTGGTGTGTGTGTATGTGTGTGTGTGTGTGTGTGTGTATGTGTGTGTATGTGTGTGTGTGTATGTGTGTGTGTGTGTGT
>NW_016107633.1:1479069-1481949 GCF_001604975.1 Cebus imitator
TTTATGTGTGTGTATGTGTGTGTGTATGTGTGTGTGTGTGTATGTGTGTATGTGTGTGTGTGTGTGTGTGTCATATGTCTATATCCCCTAAGCAACGTATTGTTTATTTTCACATGGTAGCTTAGAGCTGTATGCAGTGAGAGTATTTACACCATAGAAATTTTCAAGTGCTACAAATTGGGGCTCTATTTTCTTCCTCCCTGGAGAAGGGATTTACCAGCATGTGAATGGATTGCAGGTCAGCTCCAGGGGGAAGTTGTCACCTTCCAGGAGAGGTGACTCCTATCAGCTGAGGTCAGATCTCTGAGGACGGGTGCAGCTGCGAGCTAGTAGCTGTCCCCACTCACCGCAGCAGGGGAAGGGTGCATGAGCCTGCTGAAGTGCGTCTGAGTGGGGCACCTATGCCTTCCACTACAACGAGTTATAGCAAGGTCCCGACTAGAAGTGACCCCACAAATCTGCCCCCTCATTTTTTATTCCCTGGCCCATTGTATTTATAGGCCGTTCCCTGGAGTCAAACATATGCTTACCAGAGCTCTCCGCAACCTGAAAGTATTTATGACTTGGCATTCAGGGAGGAAAAGCAATTTTCTCAAAATGTCTGATGTCATGATATATAGTCCGTTTGACATGCATGTGCCCAAACCGATTGCTCTGCAGGTTGCCCCTCAATTACCATCGCCCTGAATTAAAAAAGATAATTCCTATTGCTTGGCAGGATGCTAGCTCAAGTATCGTCCAAAGAAAATGACCAGAGCATCTTATGGAAAAACTAATGCCTTGAAAAAAAAGAAGAAAATGTTCCAGTTATTTGACCAGATCCCTGTTTTCTGAGGGTCTTTTGTTTGGAGTGAAATCAGTGCCCTTAGTGCGCAGAACTAACCTCCTGCTAACTCCTGGCTGCGTGCTGTGATGAGGTCACACCTCCTGCCCAAGTGTTACTAAAGACAACATGGCCTGTGTCCAGGAGACTCAAAGAACATGCCCATCAACAGGTGAACTGATAAATAAATGCGGCACATCCAGTCTATGGCATACGGCTTGCCCATAAGAAAAAAACCAACTAGTAATACACGTGACGATCATGGATGAATTTCACAAACATTACACTGTGCAAAATAAGCCAGACATAAAAGAACACACACCATAGGATCTCACTTATATAAAATTCTAGAACAGGCAAAATGAGTCTCTAGAGATGGAATACGATCAGTGGTTGCTGGGGGCGGTGCGGGGAGTGAGTGAGCAGGAACATGAGGGGATGTTCTGGGGTGGGGGAAATGTTTTGCATCTCTGATTGGGGTGATGTGATATATTTGCCAAAACAATGCATGTGTTTTCTTGTTTATAAATTGCACCTCAATTAAATTGATAAAAAAACTATGTGAACATATTTTAGAACTCTAAAGTGTCATTTAAAAAAAATGCTATTTTAGTTTTGTAGAGCTCTTGCTTGTATCTCAGTAACACCAAATGGCAATATTTGGAAGGAAAAGGCTTTTATAAAACTGAAAACTGCTGTGAGTTCAATAACACCAGCTACAATTAATTTTTAATGATCCTCGAATAAGCAAAGGAATTTGGAAAAAACTGTCTTGCGTGCATCAAGTAAGCAAGGCTTAGTCATTCTTTGTCCCATGGGGGATGGAGGAGGCAGGACGGCGGGGGTTGGGAGTCACAGGTCAAGGGTGCAGGGAGGCTGGGGTCAGGTGAGATTGTGAAATCACAGCCCTGCAGCTTGGCTGGGTCTCTCTCTAGAGAATGGTTGCAGCTGGGGGTCTGAGCTGGACAATGTACCCTCATCCAAGGTTTCACCTTCTCCCCTGGGGCTGCCTGCATCCAGCCACTAGTTGATGTGTCGTATAAAGGCGCAGCCCCCTTGCATCAAATCAGGACAATTCTGTGGGCATATCCCAGCTCCAGAGCTCCCCGTGGGACTGGCAGGCTAAATCCCCACCCGGTGCACTCACCCCTGCTTCCCTACTTACCCCACAGGTGATGATCAAAGGGTGCCTTCCCCCACCCCCGGCCCCCTGTGAGACACTTCCTGCACTTCTTCAGAGTCTCTTTCCCAGGAACCCGATACTCAGTGCCAGAGGGGCAGAGAGAGCAGATGCTAAGATGAAATGTTAGGGTTGAATCGCCTGCCAACCAGCCAGCAAGGAGGTCCCCAGCATTGGTGGCAGGGGCAGCACAGGCAGCCCTGGCTCAAGGCCAGAGGCAGTAATGCCACCATTAAAATATTTACTGATGGTAAACTAGGATGGCTCACTGGTGGAAGAAAATGCCCTGGTATGTAAATAAATGTATCTGAAGGCTACGAAATATGGGGCAAATAGTAATTTGGAAACAATGGCATTGCTGTCAGTTGTCTCTGTGGCAGCCTATACAGTGGCTTGCCACAGCAAGAGGACAGGTCTCTCAGGACTTAAGGGTAGCAGAGGCTGGGCACGGTGGCTCATGCCTGGAATCCCAACACTTTGGGAGGCCAACACAGGAAGGTGTTTAAGGCTGGAGCTCAAGGTCAGACTGGGTAACATAGACAGACCCCATAGCTACACAAAATAAAAATAAATTAGGTGGGTGTGGTGGTGCACACCCGTGGTCTCAGCTACCCAGGAGGCTGAGGTGGAAGGACTGCTTGAGCCCAAGAGTTCACTTGAGGCTGCAGTGAGCTATGATTGCATCACTGCACTACAGCCTGGGTGACAGAACGAAACTGTCTCTTAAAAAAAAGAAAAAAAAGGCCGGGCGCGGTGGCTCAAGCCTGTAATCCCAGCGCTTTGGGAGGCCGAGGTGGGTGGATCACGAGGTCAAGAGATCAAGACCATCCTGGTCAACATGGTGAAACCCCGTCTCTACTAAAAATACAAAAAATTA
>NW_016107633.1:1482054-1488586 GCF_001604975.1 Cebus imitator
AAAAAAAAAAAAAAAAAAAAAAAAAAAAAAAAAAAAAAAAAAAAAAAAAAAAAAAAAAAAAAAAAAAAAAAAAAAAAAAAAAAAAGAAAAAAAAATGAAGGGGAAAAAGAAAGAGTATCCAGCTTCTGAAGGCTGACACTTAGCAATGGCAGGTGGTTGACTGAGAAGGAACACGACCCTGAGAAATGGGATGGGGACTCTAGCTTGAAGCATGTGAAAGTCTTGAATTCCCAGATTTCCCCAATCCTCTGGGCTGCAGAAGCCTGCCACCCTCTGAATACAGGCTGGTGGTCTTCTATTAATTGAAGACACCATAGGGGTCTCTGTCCTGCAACACAACACATGCCTTCCTCCAAATATGCCCCCACCTTTTCTCCACTAGACCAATAACTATAGTTAAATCACAGCCTACCCCACTGGGGAAGTGCTAGATTTGCTAAGGGAAGAAAGGGACTATACCCCAAGAGAAAAGGAGGATCCAGAAATCAGGTATTGGCAGGAACCAGCAGAGTACACGTAGAGCTTGATGCTGGGGCAGGGCGTGCAGGGTAGACAAGAGAGCAGAGAGGTGGGGTGCGGGGGCTCACGCCTGTAATCCCAGCACTTTGGGAGGCCAAGAATGGTGGATTATCAGAGGTCAGGAGTTCGAGACCAGCCTGGTCAGTGTGGTGAAATCCCATCTCTACTAAAATACAAAAATCAGCCAGGCTGGATGGCAGGCACCTGTAATCCCAGCTACTTGGGAGGCTGAGGCAGGAGAATTGCTTGAGCCCGGGAGGCAGAGGTTGCAATGAGCCAAGACCTCACCACTGCACTTCAGCCTGGGTGGCACAGTGAGACTCCGTCTCAAGAAGAACACAAAGCTGGATAGAAGAGTAATTGATAGGGGAGGATTCTCTAGGGAATGAGAATCTGACAGTACAACAAGGACCCCAGGAGATACTGCAATACACTTCCTGCCATGCTGCTAGATGGCTTTCAGAAATGTGCAGAAAGCAATGCCCACACTCAATGAAGCAGGGATGATAGAACTGCTGTGGTAGATAGTGCAGGAAGAGATCAAAAGACTCCCAAAGGTGGTTATGCTACAATGGACATGCGAGGGAAAGCTGGAAAAACTACCACTGCCTGGAAGATATCCTCCTCCCCCTTTCTAAAGCAATACAAGACATACTGGTGAGAGGGGCAGGAGGATCAGAGGGCATGTGTTGTGTTGTAGGACAGAGATCTCTGCAGGGTCTTCAATGAACAGAGGTCCACCAGCCTATTATTACAGAGGACAGAATGCCTCTACAGCCCAGAGAGTTCAGGAAGCACCAGCATGAGTGAGAAGTCCAGCAGTGCCTCTCCTCTGTAGGACAGGGCTGAATGTGGGCGGTGCCACTACAGACCTGGACACCCTGAGACTGATGGGGGACAACAGGATTGTAAGATAACAGGAACCACACGGTGGTACTTAGCCATCATAACCAAAGTGTGTATACTTGTCCTAATGAGTAGCAATGTCAGTGTAGCAGCCAAAAGGGGCTGCTCTGCAGAGAGCTATGGAGGTGGTCACCAGAATGTGGCATCCCAAAAAACAAGGAAGTCAGTCAGTCAACAAGCAGATTAATGCAACAAAAAGCAATCAAGGGGGGGGTGATGACCTGTCCCAAGAAAATGGCACAGTTCTTTGCCCACTGATATGGTTTGGATGTCTTGTCCCCTCCAAATCTCATGTTGAAATGAAATCTCCAAAGTAAACGTGGGGTCTGGTGGGGCATTTGGGTCATGGGGGCAGAGCCATCATGAATGGCGTGTTGCCCTCTCCATGGTAATGAGTAAGTTCTTGTTCTGTTAGCTCACATGAGAACTAGTGGTTTAAAAGAGTCTGGCCTGTCTCTTGCTCCATCTCTCGCTATGTGACACGCTTGCTCCCCCTTTGCCTTCTGCCAAGAGTAAAAGCTTCCTGAGGCCAAGCAGATGTTGGTGTCATGCTTGTCCAGCCACCAACCAGAACCATGAGCAGAACCGTGAGCCAAATAAGCCTCTTTTGTTTTAAATTACCCAGTCTCAGGTATTCCCTATAGCCAACACAAAACAGACTAATACACCCAGTTTTCAGATCCAGAACTCAGTGACCAAAGGAGAAACCATGTCCCCAGGAAGAAATGCATGACATCACAGAAAGTGCACACAGGAATGTTTTCAATCCTTCCCCAACACGACCTTCAGCCATTTATTTTAACAGGTGTACACTCGGGGAAGGAGAACACTCAGACATTTCTAGATTTTTTGACATTTACATCTGGGGACTTAGACCCTGGGAATTGGAAGTGTTGCCACAGCACCCCTGATACAGTGAGGGCACATAGAATACAAGGTGATAAATGGACCAATTCCTGCTCATGCTGGGTTCACAGACTCCCTATTGGAGTCTGGAGCATTTCTCCCCAGTTCCCAGATGTATAATCTGAATGGATGTATGTGACACATATCCTTGATCTGCAGGATAAGAATGATCCATCACAGGGAATGCCAGCCTTTGACGGTGACCCTCTCCCATGAATCTAGATATTAAGTCAAAGGCAATATTACTTCCTGGGGGCATCACAGAGATCAGCATAATTTTTTTTTTAAATCCACAGGACTGTGCTTGATAAAAGACCTCAAGGATGCAGTAGTCATCACCATCAAATTGCCATGGAATTTCATGAGTCTAGTCCCACAAAAAACACGGAAGTCCCACCAGAGTCCCATAAACTCTATTAAGTTGTAGCTCCTATTGCAGCCACCATGTTGGTGGGATGATGGTGTTTGCTAGAGAAGATTTATGTGGCCTCAGGTACATGGTGTGTGACCACTCATTTGAAAAAAAATAGGTTCTTTTCCATCTCTGCCAAAAAGGACTATCAGAAACAGTTCATGTTGACTTGCAGTGGACAGTAGACACTTACTTTTCTCCAAAGTTATTTTTAACTCTTCTCTGGCATAATATAGACCCAACAAGCTTCCTGAGCACAAATAGCTGCCTAGTCTGCTTTCCAGGAAACCTGACATACACCAGACTGGAATAAAATACAGCCTTGCAGTCACAGGCCAGCCCCCGATCAGGGCCTGGCAGGATGGAGGTTACAGGCAGAGTCAATACAAGCAGAACCACGCAGGTACCTCAGAGTATAACTGACAGCAGCAGGCCAGATTCTGGCTGGGGTCTAAGCTGGACCAAGAAGCAGAAAATTGGCAATTAGTTGATCAAAACGAGGCTGACAAGACAGACAGCTCTGACCCTGCCGCAGTAGCACAGGCAACTGAAGGGAGAGGGAGTGCTGTTTTCAGAACCACGGACAGCGCCCAACGCTCTCTCTAAGGGTTTAGTCCCAGGTCCTGTTCTCTGGAATACGAGGCCCCTGGAAACGTAAAGTCTATCAACACCTTGGATAGATAACCTGTGAGGTTCTGGCCATTTATATGATTAAATGAAATGACTACAATGTGTTCTCAACAGCATGGACAGTCCCCCAAGATCCTGATAGGTTCAGAAACCAAGACTTGTGTATGCACTGTCCCATATGATGCCAGTTCTGGGGGCTGATGCAAAAACAAGTAACTTATCTCTAGAGAGGTTCACTCTCCATTGGGGAAGATGGATAGGTGGCCAGGTGGCCATGTAATGACCTTCAGGGTACCTGAACCTCCTGAAATGGAGAGCTGAAACAGAGAGAGAGGAGGCAGAGAAACTCCGTGCTGCAATTTCAACACTGTGGTCTGCATGTCTGACTTACACTGCCATTCTGGGTCTGTTTCAGGGTGATTCTCCTTCCCCTGGGAAAGCTGTGTCCATGAATTCCCTGAAGTGACCCAGTCCAGCAAGCTTTGTCCCAGACCCAACCTCCCATGGCAGACGCCACACAGGCTGCAAGGCCACAGGGAAACCTGAAGATCTTCTCAGCCCAGCAAATTTAGTATGGCATGTGGTTTCCATGACTCAGTTCTGCAAACCGATGCCAATAGCCTTGAGAAAGGCCCCTGGGCGTCACTGAAGAGCTCTCTCATCCTAAGAGACTGGGGATTTCCACAAAGGAACGCCACAAGTGAGGTACCCTTGGAGGGAGCTTCATGAAGTTTGGTACTGTGAACCAGTTTCTCCACTTGGGGCTCCTACAGCTTGCTGAATGGCTGGCTCTGGCACACCATTGTATTTGCATCAAATTCCAGGACCATTTGTTAGCATCCCTGACAAATTGACTTGGGGGGAAAATACACACACACACACACACACACACACACACACACACACACACACGGAGGGAGAGAGAGAGAGGGAGGGAGGGAGATATGGAGTTCTTCTCTTGTTGCTCAGGCTAGAATGCAATGGTAATGGCATGACCTTGGCTCACTGCAACCTCACCCCCCGGGTTCAAGTGATTCTCCTGCCTCAGCCTCTGATACTCCTGGGCTACTGCTGGGATTACAGGCATGTGCCACCATGCCCAGGTAACTTTGTATTTTTAGTAGAGATGGGGTTTCTCCATGTTGGTCAGGCTGGTCTCGAACTCCCAACCTCAGGTGATCCTCCCACCTCGGCCTCCCAAAGTGCTGGGATTACAGGTGTGAGCCACCATGCCCAGCCAAAAATATTCTAAAGTGCCGACTTTCTTTTAAAAAGTAACACGGAAAGACTCACAAGGAAAACAAAAGTCTCCATCCTCACCTCTGTCTCTGAGCACTGCTCTCCTCTGACCAGACCAGCCTGAACCATTAGCTTTTTGTGTGAGGAGGCACCACTCACCAGGATGGGTGCTGGTCTGGTTCTCTGTGGCACCCTTGCTTTTCCCAAGATCTCATCAGATTCTTTAACCATTTCTTTTTGAGAGATGCCCAGAGCCTGGATGTTGGAGAAGAGAGCTGTCCTTCTCAACTCTTACCTAACCGTATGGGGACTATTACAAGAGACAAAAGGTGTTTTTGCGAAACATAGACAAGTACATGTGAGCTCTTGGGAAAGATGTTTTGGGGCTGATGGAAGGAGCCTTGAATTCTATTCAACACACAAGCAGAGCCACAGTCACTCATTCATGCATTCACAAATACCAGTGAACTATCAGCCACTCCAGTCTCACGCTGTGATTTGAAGCAAAAAGTAAATGAATGACTTAATTTCTGTTTATTAATCAGCTCTGAGCACACAACAGGCTAAAACAACAGGGTAATTTGGGATGAACAACTGCAAACATTCTCTGGGGTATCTGAGGATGACGAGATCCTCAGGGGAGGGACACAACTGGCCACTTAGCCCGGATGAAAGGGGAGGAAGGCAGGGAGGGATGACTTGTGGCTTCCATGACTTCTGTGGGAAGGGTAGAGTTGTGCTGGGGAGAGTGGAGCTAGCCTTCCTCTGCTTGTTAACACTGCATCTTGTGGATGGGTGGGGAAGGGGCCAACAGAGGATGGTAATATGCTGAGATTCACTCAGGGTGGTTGACAAAATATTACAGAAAATATTAAAGATATATTAGGGAAAGTTACAGATTAGTCTTAAACCTTTTGGAAAGCGGAAAGGTTTTATTGGGGCAGGCCAAAGGCAGCGGCCGGTCCATTAAGATAGGAAAGAGAGACTGATCAAAAGGCCTTATCCCACGCCCATGTCTCCACTGTTTACTCATGTTAATTTCATGCTGGGTGGTCTCTCTGGGGAAGATCAAAGGGGAATTACCTGTTAATAGCATTTACTCTGGCACCCCCCTCCCCAAAACTCAACCTAAAGCCTTTGTCAGGGATAAACCATTCTCTTAACCTTGTTGATTATCCACAAGTGTGTTAACTTAGAACCCCTGTTGTAACATCTTGAAGGAGTAAATGTGTGATGGACAGAGAGTCTGGGTGGATTGGTTGCATTTTGCCCTCTGAAAGTAGCCAACCGCCATCCCTAGCCCACCTGAAACACTGTAACGGTGTGAGAGTGCATTCATTCATCTGTCCTTGAGTCAGGGTCTGCAGGTCAGATTTCCACAGCAGTAACCCACGTCTCAGTAATAGTCATGACTGGGGCAAGGATCGGAAAGGGATGCCATCCTGGTTGGAATTAACAATTAAAATGAGATTCTAGGCCAGGCGCAGTGGACTGGGCTGAAGTACAAAGTCAAGAGAATATGATGTATTTATCTAGCAGAATGTTCTAGTTAAGGTAAATAACACATTTTAGTCTTGGAATACCTAAGCCGGAAATATCCTCGCCTTAAGTTTTTGTATAGCCCCGTTGTTGGTTGAAAATGGTATGTCTGGCCAGGCGCAGTGGCTCACGCCTGTAATCCCAGCACTTTGGGAGGCCGAGGTAGGCAGATCACGAGGTCAGGAGTTCATGACCAGCCTGGCCAATACAGCGAAACCTCATCTCTACTAAAAATACAAAAATGAGCTGTGTAGTGGTGGGTGCCTTAGTTCCAGCTACTTGGGAGGCTGAGGCAGGAGAATCACTTGAACCAGAAGGTGGTGGTTGCAGTGAGCCACTGCATTCCAGCCTGGGCGACACAGAGAGACTCTGTCTCAAAAA
>NW_016107633.1:1488607-1492417 GCF_001604975.1 Cebus imitator
AAAAAAAAAAAAAAAAAAAAAAAAAAAAGTAAAAATGAGATTCTAAATCTCCATGAACTTTCACTTTCCTTTTTCTCTGCAGGTGGAAATGGATCTAGGAGAGTCAAGTGAAACCACGTAACTTTACATGGTAAATGAGTGTCCCAAGGAGGGCAGGGGTGTTCTGCCTGATCCCCGTGGATGCAGCCCACACCAGAGGACCCTACCGGAAGGCAAAGGATGCAGGGTCCTTCCAGCTTTAATCCTGGCAATATCCTCCCCGCCCACCATCTTTTTCTCTAGCCAGAGAACAGTCTGCGCATATGCTAAAGAAACCTTGCACTCCATCTCTCCAGATGTCAAAAGAGTTCTAATATTTACAGAACTAAAGTTAATAGTGGTAAGGGTTCCTTTCTGGCTTTCTACTTCATTTAGAGTCGATGACTCTTTGCTTCTGAGAGGATGGACGTTTTGAAGTCACATGGGGATGTGCTTAATTAATCCCTCTCTGCCCAGGGCCCACTGGTTTGTGGCGTTTTGCCGAAAGCCTCGGGATGGGGGCTCTGAATGTGTACAGATTTGATACAAAGGACGAGAGTCCCCGTTTCTGCAATTGTTCCATTCTCCCAATTAATGACTCAGTGAAAGGCAGAGGTCAAATGCTGCAAAAATTTTCCAGGCAAACATTTTCAGGGCCTGTTAGCTTGACCAGTCCACGAACCTGTCCTCTTACAGAGGCTGATAGTGAACGGGGGTCACAGGATACCCAACTCTGCCCCTGGGAGGTTTTGAGCAGACAGAGAATATGATATATTTATCTAGCAGAATGTTCTAGCTGCATGTCATATTCTCATCAAGAATGGGAAAAGGGTAATTGGATTTAAATGTCAAGATGTTCTCAGCGTAGGGTGGAAAGCACATATCTATTTTCTCAGCTACAGTCTTTTTTTTTTTTTGGGTCTTATGGCAATGAAAACTGCAATGAAAACTGCAACCACTTGTTGCTGAAGATGACAGGAGAAAATTCTCTGACTTGGAGATATCACTGAGTCACAGCTGGGGGCCACGTAAGTGGCTATCAAATGCAGAGGCAGCAGGGCTGGAGAGAGTGAGAAGTTCAGCGTTAGGTGAGGGGCATTAGCTGGAGAGAAAACACATCAGAGAAGGCTGAGGGTGAGGAAGGAGACCCTGTCACCTTCGCCCTTCTGCATTGCATCTCAAAAGGAGAAGTCAGAAGTTAGCCAGAGGAGGGACCGTGGCACTGCCAGCCTAGTCAAGGATAAGACCTCTACTGCTAACCACAAGCCCATCTATAGATCACAGATATGGTACGGAGGAATCTTTCCGAAGGCATTGCCCTTACTTAAACAGGATCAGACCCCCACCTAAATCACGTACCCCATGCCTACTTTAAGGATCAAAACCCTTTCACCGTACTGTCCAGAGCTGTAACCTCAAGGCCCTTTCACATGTAATTTCTAGAGTTCTAAGCCTTTCAAAGGGCAGGAACTTTGTTAGAGGAACTCGGTTCCCAGGCAACTAAGCCGCCGCTGCTCCCGGCTGAATACAACACCCCTTCCTTCTCAGTTTGTTCGAGAGGTTTGTCTTGTGGCCGTTTCTGCTTTACGGGGAGCTCAAAGGAAGTGGTGGCCAGGACACCCATCCTAGGTCAGCCATGCTTTAGAGGCGAGCCTGGCTCAGACATCAAACTGGCATGTGGTTTCCATGACACTGTTCTGTAAACAGATGCTCACAGCCTTGAGAAAGGTCCTCAGTAGTCCTTGGGGACAATTCCCTTCTGGGAATTCTGTCTCATGGCTGTTTTCTAGATTTGGAAAAGCTGACAATTAGGACCTAATAGCCATTTGTCCCAGCTGTAATTGTGGCCACAGTGAACCCGTATTCACAGGCAGCCCACATTCACTGCTAGGGACGGTTCTGCATGCCTCAGTTGCCCTCCACCTGGGTATGGAATTGTCCCTGGGCAAGCCCCAAAACTGGGGCTCAGCTCAGAAGGCCAAGTGGGTTCTTGGCTTTGTGCAGGAAAGAATTCAAGAGTGAGCTGACAGTAAAGTGAAAGCAAATTCATTAAGAAAGTAAAGGAATAAAAAGCAGCTATTCCATAGGCAGAGTGGCCCTTAGGACTACTGGTTGACTATTTTAATGGTTACTTTTTGATCATATGCTAAATAAGGGGTGATTAATGAGTTTTCCTGGAAAAGAGTGGTGAGTTTCTGGAACTGAGGGTCCCTCCCCTTTTTAGACCATATATGGTAACCTCTAGGAGTTGCCATGGCATCTGTAAACAGTCATGGCGCTGGTGGGCATGTCTTTTAGCATGTTAATGTATTATAATGAGCATCTTAAGGGTAACTGGAGGTTGCTTCCACCACCACCTGGTTTTGGTGGGTTTGGGCCAGCTTCTCTACCACAGCCTGTTTTATCATCGGGGTCTTGGGAAGCTAGCCCTGCTGAACTCCTATCTCAGAATGACAATCCTTCATGCATGTTGGGGACAGAGCTGTGGGCTGCATCCTACACAGCCGCAGACTCCCAACGTCTACAGTATGGGGTAGGTAGGGAGGGGTGGCAGCCAGGGTGTGTGCTGGTGCCAGAAAATCTAATGAACAGGAAGGGCATCTGGACAGGACGTTTCCTGGCTGCCCCCCCAACATGAGACCCCTCTCAGTGCCCTGTGTCCCCAGAGCTGCTCACACACACTCTTCTGCTGGGTAAGCAGTCATCCCAGTTGCCCTGGCAGGCACCAGGCGATGCATCTGGTCTGAACTCAAGCAGACATCGTAGGATGCCTTGGAGGCATCGCTGCTCTGCAAAAGTGAGTTCACTGTTCCCGAGGATGCCAGAGCTAAGCCAACAAAACAACCCGGTGCAAATCATCCGCAGGGAGGCAGGCCTGGGAGCGGTTAGCGGGGCAGCCTTCTAAATGCCCACAGCAGGCATCCCTACCCTCCATCCTGATTAGGAGCGTCCAGGAGAGCCCAGGTGGGCTCCAGGCTGGTACAGAGTCTGGCGTGATCAGTTCCTGGCTAGTCCCCCACTGTTGACCTCCAGAACAATGTCTCGACTTGGAAGCACCCTCCAGTCTATCTCCTGGCCTCCTTTCTCGACCCAAGTCTTAGTTCAACAGCCTCCTGAGACTGTCCCCAGGCTGAGGCTCTATGACATCACAGTGAGGCAAGAGGTCCTTCCAAGGGCAGGTTGGGGCTGGGATCCCTGCCCTGTGTCTGTCTCTGTCACCACAGACTCTTAGCATCTTTGGGCTGAGGCCGCCCCTGGGCCTGCAGCAGGGAGCAGTCTCTTCCATAAGGACTTTGCCAGGTGGAGGGATGGTGCCTTAGAAAACACACATCCTTAATTAGAAACAGGTGGAGAGGATGCACACACCATTTACAGGTGTGAGCAAGCCTTCTGGTAGAAGGTGGAGAATGTGACTTTTGTCTTTTTGTTTTTTGTTTTTTTTAAGATGGAGTCTTGCTCTGTTCCCCAGGTTGGAGTGCAGTGGCATTATCTCAGCTCGCTGCAACCTCCCTCTGCCCTCTGGGTTCAAACGATTCTCCTGCCTCAGCCTCTCAAGTAGCTGGGATTACAGGTGTGTGCCATCACCCCCTGCTAATTTTTGTATTTTTAGTAGACAGGCTTTAGTTTAGTAAACAGGTTTTCACCATGTTGGTCAGGCTGGTCTCCATCTCCTGACCTCAAGTGATCCTTCCTCGGTCTCCCAAAGTGCTGGGATTATAGGTGTGAGCCACTACACCCTGCCAAGAATGTGATTTTGTACAGCTGCAGGGGAGAGGGAGGGGAGAGGGAGGG
>NW_016107633.1:1492763-1501690 GCF_001604975.1 Cebus imitator
GGGAGGGAGGAGGAAGGGGGGAGAGAGAGAGAGTGTGAGTGTGAGTGTGTGTGTGTGTCTGTGTTTGTGTGAACATAAGACCCTCTGGCTGTCCTTGCAGTGGGCAGTCAGGAGAAGGGGCAGACTGACTGGAGGCACATACTGTTCCCCATCCCATTCACACTCTCCTGCTGCCAAGGGTGCGTTTGACGCCTTTCCCCATCAATCTGTGAGTTTCCTCCTGAAACCTGATTGCTGACTCTGCCTGTGAGGCATTTTAGGCCTTGTCTCCAAGTGGCCCCTACCTCCCCGTGGGGGAGCAAGGTCAGCCCTGAGCGGGTGGGAGGCTGTGAACCAGCTAGGGAGGGGCCAGAGCTGATCCCCTCGCCACCCCGGTCTCTCTTCCATCTCTCCCTAGCCAGGCTGTTTCCAGGGATTGTCTTTGTCTCTGCCAACAGCTAGGATGTTTTGATCAAAAGCCAGGCCTGGCACTGCTGCTTGCCAACAAACACGAACCTTTTTAGAGCCTTCTTCCTCCCTGGTCTGGGACTTCCCTATCTGACATTTGATGCAGCCTCTGGCCTTGCCCAGGCCATGGCACAGAGGAGCCTCACACAGAGACCCCTGTTCCTGGGGTCAGGTGATGTTTCAGGCACCAAGCTGGGCAGGAGACTTGGTTGTCAGCAGAACGTTACCCCCAGCTCACCTGCAGTGTCTTCCCTGTTCCCATGTCAGGAAGGTCCCTGGGGGAAGTCAGCGCTCCCAGGGTGGTATGCTGGGTCGGGTGTGGGCAGGCAGCTCTGGGATCAGGAAGATGGGTCTCCACTCCCAAAAGACCTCACTCGTGGTGTCCCTCCTGGCCTGGGCACTGAGGAAGTGCTCTCCCTCCTTCCTTTCCTCTCCCTGAGCTCCTGAAGTTGGGATGATGATGGCAGGGTGTTCTCTTGGGGGCTGTCCTAGTCAGCTGCCACCCCATCCCTTCATGTTCACCCCACCTGAGGGACCGCACTCCTGTGTCACATGGTGTGGGTCCCCACTCCTGTTATAGGAAGGAGTCCTAATCCAGACTCCCAGAGAAGGTTCTTGGATCTTGTGCAAGAGATAATTCAGGGGGAGTTCATAAGTGAAAGCAAGCTTGTTAAGATAGTGAAGAAATAAAGAATGGCTACTCCATAGACAGCACAGCCCCGAGGGTGGCTGCTTGCCCACTGTTACAGTTGTTTCTTGATGATATGCTAAACAATGGTGGATTATTCATGCTTCCCCATTTTAGACCATATTGGGTAACTTCCTGGCATTGCCATGGCATTTGTAAACTGTCATGGCACTGGTGGCAGTGAGGACGGCCAGGGGTCACTCTCATCACCATCTTGGTTTTGGTGGGGTTTTAACCAGCTTCCTTACTGCAACCTGTTTTACCAGCAAGGCCTTAATGACCTGTACCTTGTGCCAACCTCCCATCTCATCCTGTGACCTAGAATACCTTAACCATCTCGGACTGCAGCCCAGTAGGTCTCAGCCTCATTTTACCCAGCTCCTATTCAACATGGAGTTGCTCTGGTTCACATGCCTCTGACACTGCTGTCTGCTCAGAGAGTGAGGCCTGCCTCATAGATCCCAGATCAACGACAGAGCTTTGTGGAGGGCTCTGCAGCAGGCTGCAGTTATGGTATGCGGGCCCTTGAGAATGTATTCCTAAAGGCTGGCTGTGCCTCCTAGAGCTTAGCTGTGGCTCGTGTGTAGGAAGTTCTGACTCTTATGTTGCATATTCTTTCAGAGCTGAAGCAAGAGCCTGCAATAATTTATCTGTTATATCCCATCTTATGCAGAGAGGGGGTTTAGGATGGCATACAAGAAATGAGGATGTAAATTAGAATGGAAGTGACGGATGCACAGAAAACTAGTAAGGAGATAATGAAATGGATCCCAAAGTAAGTTTGAAAGTTGCACTTCACACGGCTGTATTAACTTGGTAATGGGCCATGGTATAATCCAGAATATATCTGGGCTGGGCGTGGTGGCTCCCACCTGTAATCCCAGCACTTTGGGAGGTCACGGTGGGTAGATGACATGAGGTCAGGAGTTCAAGACCAGCCTGGCCAACACAATGAAACCCCATCTCTACTAAAAGTACAAAAAATTAGCCGGGCGTGGTGGCAAGCGCCTGTAGTCCCAGCTATTTGGGAGGCTGAGGCAGGAGAATTGCTTGAACTTGGGAGGTGGAGGTTGCAGTGAGCCAAGATTGTGCCACTGCACTCCAGCCTGGGCAACAGAGTGAGACTCCATCTCAAAAAAAGAAAGAAAAGAAAAAAAGAATATATCTGGTCTCTGTCCCTTGGTTCCAGATACAGTGCTTCGGAAACGCATGGAATTTCCAGAGTGATAGGCATATCTCGTTATGCCAATGAAATGGGTCCTGGTGGGCCCCTAGAGAGCTTCTGGAGAGGGGATGGTCACCAGAAAGACCAACCACTTGAAGAAAGTGGGGGAGGGTGGTTGGGGATTGAGTTCTGTCATGCAGCCAATCAATCAATTATTGATTACTCATAAACCCCAATTCGTAATGCAATCCCAATAAAAACTCTAGACACTGAGGCTTAGAGGAGCTCCCAGTTGAACACACTGATCTGCTGGGAGGGTGATATGCCCTGACTCCATGAGGGAGGTACCATGGAACCTACCTTAGGCGACCTTGTGAGAATTAAATGAGATAATATGATGACCAAGCTAAGCTCATGCTTTGGTCTCTTTCTCTAAGATGCACATGCCCCACTGCCTTTCCAAGGGTCTGGTGTGCCCAGCTGCCCACTTTGGTTCATTGGACGTGTCTTCATGTGAGCAAACAACGTTTCAGACGAGGTTTGGGTTCTTCACGAGGAGCCCAGGGCCTGCAAAAGCTCTGTGTTTGGGACCCTCCCAGACCCTGTTCCATCTGTGAGTGTCCTTTCTAATAAAAATGCAATTGTAGGGATAGTACTTGCCTGCATTCTGCATCTTTGTAACACATTTTCAAACTGGACGGGGGACCAGCACCTGCACTGCTGGCCAACTGGCTACAGATCCACAGGAACACCTGACTCGGTAGCCAGTTGGCCAGTGGTGCAGGTGGCCTGGGGACCCTACTTGTGGCCGGTGTCTGAAGGTCGGTCGGTCTTGTGAAGGGCTCTGTCCTTTACTCGTGGAGTCTGATGCTAACTCCAGGTGGTCAGTGTCAGGACAGTATGTAGTACAGCCCAGCTGGGGGCAGAACAGACATGGGCTTATTTATTAGGCATGAGCCTTGCAACAGCAGGTGCACAACAATGATTGCTGGTACAAGGACTAGACAAGAGGATCTCCTGAGTGACAGCCAAATGTGCTTGACCTCTCCTTTAAAGTAAGGGCAATGATGAGCCTCAGGGGGCGGCTTTTTCAGAGCCCAAGAGAAAGAGGCAGCATTGCAACAGAGCACAGTCGGCACGAAGCTGAACTCACATGGCCAAGCTCACGCAGGGCAGAGCTGGCTGGGTTGAAGTGGAGGCTCAGCTGTCCCAGTGTGTGCAGCGTGTGGATTAAGGGACTCCCTCCCCTTGCACCTCAATCTCTGCCTGTGTGGACTGAGCCATTGAGACAGGCTCTCGTTTCCCTGAGTTCACGAGCTGCTTCGGGTGGAAAAGAGGTCACAGGCAGCCAGCAAGGAGAACAGTGCATCCTCACACCTTTCCTCTGCCCGGGATCTTCTCTGGGCAAACCAGATGATCTGGCCACAGCCTCGGGCACAGGCTCTGAGCCCCTTGTGAAGAACCCAAACCTCGTCTCAATCACTGTTTGCACACATGAAGACACATCTGTCAAAGGCATTTGAACCAGGGCAACTCCATCTTTTATGGACACTGGGGAGAATAAGGCTGAGACCTACTGGGCTGCATTCCCAGGAGGTTAGGCATTCTACATCACAGGATGAGACAGGAGGTCGGCAGAACATGCAGGTCACAAGGACCTTGCTGATAAAGCAGGCTGTGGTAAAGAAGCCAAAACCCACCAAATCCAAGATGGTGATGAAAGTGACCCCTGGTCATCCTCACTGTTCATTATACGCTAATTATAATGCATTAGCATGCTAAGATACACTCCCATCAGCGCCGTGACAGTTTACAGATGCCATGGCAACACCTGGAAGTTCCCCTATATGGTCTAAAAAGGGGAGAAACCCTAAGTTCCAGGAATTGACCACACCCTTTTCAGAAAACCCATGGTTAATCCACCCCTTGTTTAGCACATAATCAAAAAGTATCCTTAGTCCGGCCAGGCACAGTGACTCACGCCTATGATCCCAGCACTTTGGGAGGCCGAGGCAGGTGGAACATGAGGTCAGGAGTTTGAGACCAGCCTGGCCAATATGGTGAAACCTAAAATAGATACCACAAATACTAAAATACAAAAATACAAAAAATTAGCTAGGTGTGGTGGCATGCGCCTTTAGTCCCAGCTGCTCAGGAGGCTGAGGCAGGAGAATTGCAGTGAGCCAAGATCGCACCACTGCACCCCAGCCTGGGTGACACATCAAGACTCCGTCTCAAAAAAAAAAAAAAAAAAAAAAAAGTATCCTTAGTCCAGCAGCCCAAGCTGCTGCTCTGCCTATGGAGCAGCCTCTCTTACTCCTTTACTTTCTTAATAAACTTGTTGTGATAATTAATGTGAGTGTCAACTTGATTGGACCGAAGGACGCAAAGTATTATCCCTGAGCGTGTCTGTGAGGGCGCTGCCAAAGCAGATTAACATTTGAGTCAGTGGACTGGGAGGGGCAGACCCACCCTCAGTGTGGGTGGGCACCATCTAATCAGCTGCCAGCACAGCTGGAATAAAGCAGGCAGAGGAGGTGAAAGGACTTGACCAGCTGAGCCTGCTGGCCTCCATCTTCCTCCTGTGCTGGATGCTTCCTGCCCTCGAACACCAGACTCCAAGTTCTCCAGCTTTTGGATTCTTGGACCTACACCAGTGGCTTGCCTGGGGCTCTCGGGCCCTCAGCCACAGACTCACTGCTGCACTGTTGGCTTCCCTACCTTTGAGGTTTTGGGACTCAGGCTGGCTTCCTTGCTTCTCACTTGTAGACAGCCTATTGTGGGACTTCACCTTGTGATGGTGTGAGTCCACACTTCTTAATATACTCCCCTTCATATATACATCTATCTTGTTAGTTCTTATTAGATCCACTTGGCACTTTCTGTACCTTTAGAAAATCCTGACTAATACACCTGCTTTCACTTTATGGATTCGCGTTGAATTCTTTCTTGCGTGAGATCTGAGAACCCTCTCTTGGGACCGGTCTGGATTGGGACTCCTTTC
Organism: Cebus imitator; assembly: GCF_001604975.1. Lineage (NCBI taxonomy): Eukaryota > Metazoa > Chordata > Mammalia > Primates > Cebidae > Cebus > Cebus imitator. The sequence goes on from NW_016107633.1 coordinate 1,498,068, forward strand.
CAGTAACACATCCAATGAACTCAAGTGGGCAGCAGCACATGCCAGACTCTCGAAAAGGCAGTGGGGTATGTGCATCTTAGGAGAAAAGACCAAAGCACGGGCTTAGCTCGGCCCCTGTATTATCTCATTTAATTCTCACAGTGTCGCTTGAGATACCTTCTATGGTTAACCTTACGCCCATCGTACAGAGTTTTCATGAAGTGTTGTTTCTCCCAAGAGATCTCCTTGCTTCATCCTTGCCTCCCCCGACTGTTTCTTCACAGCACCCAGAGTGACCCTTTCACAGCTTGAGGCAGAGCATGTCATTTTGAAACCATCCCCATGGAGTTGGCAAGATTGCACGCCGGGTTCTCAACAGAAATATAATTAAGCATCAGTCAGGCTGCACTGCGGCCTACTTCCTTGTAAAGTCACGTGGTGCTAGGTCTTGACGATGCACACCCCTATCGCTCTTATGTGTAGGATTTCTGACATGAGGGCCCTAAGAATGTTTGATAATTGCTCCTATAGACAGGATCTCCGACTTTAGAATCATAGGCTTTTGTTTAAGGATCACATAAGATGTTTTTCTTTCAGGTTGTGAATTCCAGGAAAACTAGTTTGAAGACCCCATAGAGGATGGGATCAGCCTGAGAAGACAGATGGGTTCTTCCTCTCCCTGCCCCCGGCACTTCAGCCTACACTTCTTCACCAAACAAGCTCTACACTTCAGTCCACTCAAAAACTCATAAAAACCCCAGCCCCAAACTCCTTGGGGAGCTTGACTTGAGGTTTGTTCCCATTTCCTTCTTCAGTGACCCTACAATTAAATCCTCCTCTGTTGCAACCAGGTTTGGGTGTATTGACTTGCTGTGTACATTGGCCAGTGGATCTATGATGGTTATGATTTCCCTATGAAAGCACCTCAGCTGTACCTCACCTGTGGCAGGCAGCCTCTAAGATGGTGCCAGCAATCCCCACCACTTGGCAACATGCTCTTGCAATCCCTCCCCATGTGGGCTGGGCTTGGAGACGGGCCTCTAACATGTAGACTACAGCTCCAATAACGGGCTGTCACTTCTGACGTGAAGTTACACACACTCTGCAACTTCTGTCTCATTTCCCTCTCTGGCTTGCTTACCCTGCAAGAAGCCAGCCTCTATGCCGTTTTCTGTGCTATGGAGAGGCCCACATGACAAGGAACTGAGGGAGTTCTCTGGCCAACAGCCCAAGAGGGACTCACTCCTCCCAGCAGCCACTTGTGTAAGCTTGGAAACAGATCCTCCCTCAGTTGTTGAGCCTTCGGATGAGACTGCAGCCCCACCTGCACTTTAATGACAGCCTGTTTCCCTGTGGGCTTTGCCTGGATTTCCCTCTAAGTTCTACTGGAAACTGAGGCCTGGGGGCCTTGGGATCACTAAATTGCAGGGTATCCTTTTACACAGTGGGGGAGTGCCCAGCTCCTCTCTGCCCATGCCTGCTAGAAGCCAGCAGAGCAGCTCTCTGTGGGGTCTTTCTCAACATGCCCTAGATGCTCTTCTTGCTTATTCCAAGTCCATCCCACAGGACTCAGATGTGGTCCACAGAGGGCGGGGCCAGAAGTTAGACTAACACAGCAGCACCCTATGGAATGGGAGCTCACCTCTGTCCTCATGACTCAGTCTCCCTCACTGGGCAAGCTTGCCTTATATTGCAATCTCTCCCCGGATGATCCCGGCCCCTCCTGCCCTGGGTGCACAGGCCTCCCAGGGAGCTCAAAGAAGTGAGGTCTGCCTCCCTCCCTTCCTTCCCTGGTCTGGGCTCCCCCGCTCCTCTCCCTCCTAAGTACCTGTACCCTGAGCATGTGTGGCTGTATTCCCAGTAGGCTGGGAGTCTGTTGAGGGTAGGTACACGCCTGGGTGCCTGTGGCTATCTCAGGAATGCTCATACCCAAATATCAGGGGCCATGCCCGGAGTTCTCTCCTGGGACTGCAGGGCACAGTTATGTGAGGCTCAGCTGAATGTGCCCCTTTTCCTTTGCCTGGCATTGCTGGCACTATGTTCCCCCACCTCTTCCTTTGATCTGGAAGCAACCCTGAAAGGCATCACCGTTGAGGGGTGTGACGTGTAGGCCCAGGTCAAGCCTAGTGGAGATGCAGCTGCTACCCAGGAAGCAGAGGGCACCACCCCGGCCATGGGAGTCACCCCAAAAGCAACATCTGCATACAACCACATCAAGGACACGGGACGCCACCACTCGCCCAGGCCAGAGCCTGGAGAAAACTGTGAACTCAACGGCGATGTGTGAATGATGCTGAATTTGTGCAAGAAAACATGATTGGATGAAATCTACATGAAAGAATAGCTGACTAGTCTGACATGGGGCAGGCTAAGGGACTTAAAAACTAACATGTGCTCTGGAAATGGAGTTCCATCTGCTCTGACAGCATGTATCTGGACAGCCCCAGGTATGGCTGTGAGCCTGCTGTGGGAGCAAAGGCATTTGCTGGAGCCCCCAGGCTCTGCTTACCATAGTCTCATGTTGGTGCCCCAGCTGCCCACAGCCTGCTTTTCAGGGGTGTGGACCGGGGCTGGGCCAAAGGAGAATACCCATCCACAGAGAGCACAGCACAGCCGAGTGCAGGGCCCAGCAACCAGTGGGGTCTGCAAAAGGGAGATGCTGGAAGGCAAGGCACACAGGTTTATGTGAACAGCACAGAGGCTGGCCTGGAATGCAGCCACTGGCCCGCTAAGGCAGGAGCCTTCTCCAGGGAGCAGATTCACGTGGCACCTGGTCACGGTAATTACTGCTGAACTTTAAAACCTAACGCAGCAAAACCGCAAATATTTAACATGTGTTCCTCCTCCCGTGGGGCCTGGGGGAAACGGGAGCAAATGGCCAGATTCCCAACATGAACTCCCAAATCTATTCACAAACGGATTAATAAAGAATCCAGGCATGACAAGCTGCCAGGCCCCAGCCAGCAGTGAGGCCCCAGCCCCACGCATGGCCTGACCACAGCAGTCTCTCAGCTCCTCTACAGCCCACTCTGGGACGTCGGGGCACACACAAGTGCATGGACACTCATGTGCATGGATGCACGTGGCCGCAGGCTCTCAGAGGCTGGGAGCACACACTCTACACACGCAGACAGAGGTTCACACACATGGGGACTCCTTGCCCAGTGTTGCAGCCACCACAGGAGGCTGGTCCAGCCTCCTGGGTCAGCACCATTGTGGTCCTGCCCTGCCTGTCCATCCTAAGCCTGACAGATGGAAGATTTCCAGAAGGGGATGCCCCAGGTAGCAAGTTTTTCCCCTGGCAGGAACACAGCATCAGCCAGGTACCCTCATTTGAGGAAAGGGAAGTGGTGGGAGAGGATCCCGACCATAAGACACATCTGGGGAGCGGGACGCGTGGCCACAAGTGGCTCCCGGGTGACTCTGGATGAAGTGCATCTTTGGCACAGAAAGAGCTTGGGAAGGGGAGGAGAGGGATCAGGGAAAGCAGCACTGAGGGGCTGGGCTTGGAGAAGCGGGTGGGACTGAGATACAAGCAGAGGAGGGGAAGGTGCAGGAGCTGGGAGGGGAGCACTGCCGGCAGGGGTGAAGGTCAGGGGTGCAGGAGCTGGGAGGGGAGCACCGCCGGCAGGGGTGAAGGTCAG
>NW_016107633.1:1501805-1510625 GCF_001604975.1 Cebus imitator
GCCGGCAGGGGTGAAGGTCAGGGGTGCAGGAGCTGGGAGGGGAGCACTGCCGGCAGGGGTGAAGGTCAGGGGTGCAGGAGCAGCCGCACGGAGGCTGAGCACTCGCGATGGTCCTGAGGGCCGGGTTGCCAGCACGCATTGTCCCCTCAGCCCCTTTGCTTGCAGCCCCGGCCCATGTCTCCTAGCCCCTTGCCAGGGGCCCCCCTTCTTCATGGTGGTCAGGATGAAGAATCAAATCCAAACCCGTCCTTGCCAAGTCTGGAGCACTACTGTTAAGAGGCGGGATATTTGGGTGGCTTTCCCTGCTCCCAGGACACCGATTCAGCTCCATCCCGAGAGCCACCCAGAGGGAACTCTAGTGTCCACGGCCTTCACTCCCCACCCCCCAGCTGATGCCACATTTTGTTATTATTTTCGAGACAGGGTCTTGATCTGTCACCCAGGCTGGAGGGCAGTGGTGCCACCAGGACTTACAGTGGCCTCCACGTCCTGAGCTCAAGCCATCTTCCCACCTCAGCCCCTGAGTAGCTAGGACTACAGGCATATGCCACCATGCTAATTTTTGTATTTTTGGTAGAAATAGCATCTAGCTATATTGCCCAGGCTGGTCTCGAACTCCTGAGCTCAAGTGATCCCCCCGCCTCACCCTCCCACAGTGCTGGGATTACAGGCATGAGCCAACGTGCCCAGCTGATACTCCTCTTTAAAGACATCAGTACTAGGTCCCAGCATGGCCAGGCCTTTAGGACTTCATATGTGACTAGCTGGCCCTGTCCCTTGCCCCACCCACCACCACAGCTTCCACTCTTGGCCACAAAGCACAATCATCTCAAGAAGTCAGTGGCCTGAGGGCCCTCTGCCCTTTTCCTGAAGGCCTCAGGATAGAACTGGGTCAACTCAGACCCCGGCTGTCTCGCGAGGAAGCGGGACAGTGCAAGAAGTCCCTGGTGCAGCATGCAATGACCTTCACGCCCCATCCTGAAAGCTTCTCCCTGGGCCAAGGGGAACAGGACCACTTCCAGGCGAGAACCCTGACTGGCCCCATCCCCAGTGTCCCCAGTGGGCAAGTCCAGCTCAGCCCAAGATACCAGCCACCCAGACCCTGTGGCCAGGCCCCGGCCCAGGCCACTCTGCCCTAAGCCTCCCTAAAGCACCCACCACAGCCAGACGAGGAACACAGAAGATGGGGCCAGAGATAAGGGGCTGACCAAAGCTGAAGCCTCCAGCCCTGTTCTCTGGGCTCACCCTGGCAGCCCCCAACCCTTCTCTCCTCACACCTCTGTGTCAAGACCCCCAAAGACCCAGTGGTGAGGACTGGGGAGGCCAGAGTGGGTAGGAGAGCTGAGGGAGAAACAGTCTCTTCCACTTGCATCGCATTTAGAGTAGAGGAAGGCGAAGGCAGGAGAAGCACCCTTCTTGCCAATGAGGGAGCGAAGGCTCGCTGGGCTCACGGCAGGTATTGCCACATCGAGGCCCCACGCGGGGCCCAGCAGGAACCCCGGGCCACTGCAGGGACCGGGAGATTGTGGCCATGAGTTTTTAATTTTCACCTTTCACAGATTTCATTACCAGGAATTTCAGGAGTGAAGGATTAAGACTTAAGTCTCAGCTCTCAGAATGAATCGAGGAGGAGCTCGTAACAGCGGGTACAGGATGCCCCTTGGGGGTGAGTATGTGAGGAGGGGCATCAGCCTTGAGCCAAAAGGAAATGCCCTTCTCCACCAGGACCTCTTCCCTGATCAAGGGTTTGTAACGCGCAGAGCCACGTACATAGAGACTTGGTTGTGTCCCCACAATCAAATGCAGCCACACAGCTCTGGAGTCACTCCCACGCTCTGTGCGCACACTCATGACCCTTATAATAGCACCTCCCCCATACACATGCTTTCACGCGCACACACAGTGGGGCAGGTCTCCTGATGGCAGCTGTGCACTGCCGATGGCTCCTGGGAGCTCTGTGCCCTCGCTCCCTCCCCACTCCCCAGCATCTGCTGGGTGGCTCCTCCAGGGATCTGCTAGTGAGCAGCTGCAGACTGGCCCCTGGCTGGAGTGTGCCCAGGTGTGGCCCCTCCCTGGAGGCCAAGCCCACCCTTGGAACAGTCTCTGTCAGTGCCCAAGGAGAGGCAGAGCGACTGCGGACCTCCCCAGGCCCAACACTGACCCACTCAGAGTGGGCCTCTCTGTGCCACCTGGCTGGGGAGCCCCAGGGCCAGGTCTCATGCCTGCTACCTGCTGGAATGGGGAAAAGAGGAAAGGCGGGGAAGGAGAGGGGGCAGGGCAGGGCCCAGGAGTGGCAGGTCTGGACCTGGCCTCCATGCCCCTCCAGGGCCTTCCCAGGCAGAAACGGCCCCGCGCAGTACTGTCTAGGCTTCCACCCGCACACAGTGAGGAAGGGGGTGTTCTCCAGGCTGCAGACGCACATTTTAAGGGATCTTCAATTATTCATGGAGCCTGGGAAGAGCAGCCCACCTGCCGCCGGCAGCCCCGCAGCCATACTTTACAGGAGAAATGCTTATGGCTCCTGGGCTGTGCCGGGCCAGGGGCCAGGGGTGTCCTTACCTAGGAGTAGAGAGAGCACTGGGGAAGGTGAGGCCTCCAGTGCTGCACCTGAACCCCAGCTGGGGGCTCACCCAGCAAAGGTGGGTGTGCTTCCCCTTCTGCACAGTGAGAGGACAGTGGAGGTCCCAGGCCCCACACCCGAGGCATGGATGCTGCCTGCGGGACAGGGTGTGTCGGGAGGCGACTGGGCCTGGGTGTGGGGTAACCCGTGGAGCCTGGTCAGGAGGCGGGGCTCATCTAAAGCTTCAGGTCAGAGCAGCTGCCCTTGGCTGCCTGCAAGTGACTGCACAGCACCCATGGGGGGGGCATGGGCACTGAGGAGCCAGGCCCAGTGCCTGCAGGCTGAACCCCTTAGTACCTGGGACACAAGACCTCACCCCAGGAGTAAAGCACCCACACTCAGCTTCTGCCCACCTGAACTCCCGCTTCCCAAGCACAACCGGCTTCACCACAGGAAGCCACTCTTCCCCACTCTCAGCCCCTGTGGTCTGAATGAGGTGGCACCACTCATACCAGGAGGGGCATGGGATCCCCCTGCCACAGAAATTGGCTCAAGGATGCCCAATGTCAGGTGACACAATGGGGTGACAATGGAGGCCCAGAGATGCCACCCCTTGGCAAAAGGCTGTCTGGGACCGAAGCCCACAAGGGGAGAAGCAGAGGCAAGGAATGGAGAAGCTGAGTTCTGACTACATCGAGGCAGCACCTTGATACAGCCCTACCTGATGCTGTCTCTTGCAATTGAAATGCTCCTGTCCAACCCAGGATCCTTCTCCCTCAGACTGCCTTCCTCCTACAGGTACCCACTTTCTTTAGCAGGAAGGGGGATGGCAGGTGAGAATAGGGTTCCAGTCACTACTCCTCTCTTCTAGGCACCAGCTAAACAGGGAGTGACAGTGAGATGGCCCAGGGAAGGACAGCCTTCCCTGAAATCATGTCTCCTGGAGAGAGGACTCAATCATATGCAGATGCTGGCATATACAGCAGCACCCTGATGATGAACACAGGCCCCCCCATACACCTTTGTGTAGACACACACATGCACACAAATGGTCAGACACATCCCCCTAGGTTCCTGTGCATGCACACATTCACATGGATACTGAGATTTGCATGGGTGTGCACACAGACATCTACACATATACAGTCATGCACATTCTCAAACAAATACTCGGATATGCACACACTCACTCACAGGCATTTACCCTCTAGGCATGCACACACACACAGATCCAGTCCCACCCACAGACACATGTGCTCACGAACCCAGGGTGTGCACACACTCCCACTGAGTCCCACACTCAACACGGGATCACGCGTAGGGAGTGGCAATGTGAACCAGGCTGGTGCCCTGGGCTCTGCAGGAAGTGGGGCAGGGGAGCCTCTGACGTTGCCTTCTTGTTCCCAGCAGAGCCGCACTTATCTTGGGAAGGGTGAATGCCAGGTGAAAAATGATTAGCTGTCACTCAGCACTTGACAGATGCGGACCCCCGCTCCCCCTTGCTCCTGGCAAAGGACTGACATGTTATTGATCCACTTAGTGTATTCATATCAGCAGCCGCAGAGGCTGAGCCAGGACTAACTCGAGAACATCAAAGCAGGGAGGAAAGAGAGGCGGTGTGGGGAGCGGGTGGGGGATTTGGGGGCAGCTGCCAGGCTACTCCAGCTTACCAAAGCCCATGATGGGCCAGGAGTTATGCTCAGGGTGGAAACAGCTGTTTCTCCCCAGAAATCTCATCTCCATTCACATCCCCTCCAGGTTCATGTTACCAATTGAGAATGCCCAGCCCCAGGGAAGAGAAGGAGTGCAACCAAGGAACAAAGAGGTAAGAAAAGCAGGGCCGGAGGCAGCCTGATGACAAGACTGATGACAAGGAATGCTGGGTATGAGAACTGCAAAAAAATAGCTTCCGGAGATGATGTTAAGCTTTCAACCTATTTCCTGGGAGAATTTAGTCCACAGCAGGGGCTATGGCTTCAAGAAATCTTTGCCTCCCCTTGTGTATTTCTTTTTTTTTTTTTTTTTTTTAAAACTACATACACCTACCCGTTGTCCATCTGTCTGTCCATCCATTCGTCCATACATCCATGCATCCATCCATCCCTCTCATCCATCAGTCTGTCCACCCATTCATCCATCCCTTCCGCCCTCCCATCCTCCATCCACCCATTCATTCATCTCATCCAGTCTGTCTACCCAGCCATCTATATCCATATGCCCACTCACCCACCCATCTATATTTCTATCCGTCTGTCTGTTCATCTATTTATCCATCCATCCATTAATCTCATCCATCATTCTGTCCATCCATCTGCCCACTCACCCACCTATCTGTCCATCTTCCCATCTATACGTCCATCCATCCATTCATCTATCCATCCATCCACCCATCCCTCCATCCATCTGTCTCATCTATCAGTCTGTCCATCCATCCATCCATCTGCCCACTCACCCACCCATCCATTCATTCATCTATCCATCCATCCAACCATACCTCTATCCAAACATCGATCCCTCCAACCACCTACCTGCCAACACATACATTCATCTATTTGCCCAATCACCTACCCATCTGTCCAACCTTCCATCTGTCCATCTTTCCATTCATCTATCCACCTACCCTTCCCTCCATCCATTCATTCATCCATCCCTCCATCCATCCCTCCAACTATTTACCCAACCACCACATATCCATCTATCTGCCTACTCAACCATTCATCTCTCCATTCATCCATCCATCCGACCACTTACCTACCTACCCATCCATCCTTCCATCAATCTGTCTATCCACCTATCTATCCATCCATCCACCCACCCATCCATCCATCCATCCATCCATCCATTCTTTGAACCACACAACAGACGTGTGTTAAGAACCTAGCATAGCAGAGGTAGGCCCTGCACACAGTGTGGCGATGCAGTGTGGGAAGGTGATTGTGGGTGTTCAGAGACAGGAAGATCCCTAGGCTCTGTCCTGGAGGATGCCCAGTCACAAAGGACAGAAGATAGAGAAGGACATATGGGAACTAGAGGGTTGTGAGCTGGCTCAGGGCTCCATCTGCTGGCATCAAGGCAAACGCATGCTGCTGGAGCCAATGCTGACTCCAAAGACCCTGAAATATAGCTTCCAGGCATGGAAGAGTGGGTCCCCAGAGAGCACTAGCTCCCTGGTTGGGAACAGTTGCCTCCCACAAACAATTCCCTTGTGATTACATGGACTTTGGGTTTCCTGTTTCCACAGACCAGACAGAGCAGAGTGGCCCTGAACCTGGGATGGCCAGAGGTGCAAGCTCAGGACAGACAGGGCATCTCTGGTCAGACCAAGCTGTAGCCACCCTGGCTTGGGCCAAGTCTGAGCACCACTCTTCCCTGCATCCAGACCGGGCCAGTGCTGGTGGCTGCTCTGCTTTCAACAAGGATAGGCACGGCTCTCACTGATGTGGAGCCCCCTGAACCGGCCCCAGCTCCAAGGCTAGGCTGACCACTGCTAGGGGGAAGGAACTGCATGGTGGCAGAAGGACAGGGGAGTGGGGGCCTGCCCTGTAGGCTCCTGACACTGCAAACCATAGCTTGCCCAGCTCCCTGCCTTCTACGTCCCCATGGCCCTGAGGGGAGACGTTCCAGCTCTCAGCAGGGTGCTCTGCTGAGCTTACTGTGGGAGCCCAAGGAAGACAAGGGCTGCTTCTCCACCACTGTAAACAGATGCCAGGGCTGGCAGAGGAGCTTTGGCTGGTGGACAGAGGCCAACGAGCACAGTGTGCGTACTGCGTGCATTCTGTGTGCGTGTGGGGTAGGCGGATATGGTGTGTGTGTGGTGCATGTGTGTGCAGTGTGGACATGTGTGGTGCATACGTGTGGTATGTATAGATATATGTGGCATCTGTGCATGTGTGGTGCATATGTGTGATGTGTGCATGTGTGTGGCGTGTGAATGGGTGGTGCATGTGTGCTGTGTGTGTATATGCGTGTGGTGCATGTGTGTGCTGTGTATATCTGTGTGGTGCATGTGTGTGACACATGTGTGCATGTGTGGGGTATGTGGGTATGCATGTGTGATGTGTTTGTATGTGTGGTGCGTGTAGTGTATGTGTGGTGTGTATGTGGGAGTATGTGTGTGTGGCACATGTGTGGTGTTTGTGTGGTATGTGTATAGAGTATGGGTGTATGTCAAGTGTGCATGTGACCACCAGGCCCACACGGCCCCTCCTGTCCCTCGCCATGGTATGAGGAGCCACCCATGCCCTTCTCCTGGGGGAGTTTCTGGGCATAGAGGGTGACTCCAGGCTGATGGAGAAGCCACGTGCACAGACTGCAGGGCTGTCGCCACCACAGCACTGCCTGGGAGAGAACACATGGCACTTCCCCAGAGAGGAAGCGGGAGCCCCAGGGTCTCATGTGTGGCCAGAAGCCATTCTAACTAGTGCCTGACACAGAGTGTGTGGCTGCAGCAGTGGGTCTGTCACAGAGGCCAGGGCAGGCTGGCTTCCCTGACCTTTGAGAGAGTGGCTGGAGGAGACAGTGGGTGTCACGGGTCATGCTGGAGTGGAGTCAGGCAGCTGTGCATGGTCCGGGTCTGATTGCATGTTATTTCTTTTTTTTTTTGTAACTTACAGTAAATTGCTCCAGGTCCCCATCCCCTTCTCTAGGGCCCTGTGAAGTCCCAGGCCGAGACAGCCTGGGGTGTCTGGGGACTCTCTGCCTTCCATCCCCTTTGGTCAGGTGGCTGGGAAGGCAGCCCTGGGGCTGCAGTCCAGTCTCCCCAGGTGTCCCCCCACCCCGGTCCTGTCTCTCAGCACCTGCCACCTCCTGGGACGGTTGCCGCTCCCCAGGAAACACTCATCCTGGGGAACTCCCCATCCCCTCAGCTTTGGACTTTGTGTCCGCCTCACCTCCTTCGAAGACACTTCCCCTAGAACAATTCCTCAGTGAGCTCAGGCTTCCTCAAACAGAAGCGTCTGAGGACCCAGTTCCCACCTCCCCGACAAGGACAGAGAGATCTTGGGAGGAGAAATTCCACCGGGAGGGAACACACATGGCTGTCACCAATGACACTGAAGCCACTGGATCCTGCCTCCCCGCCCAGGGCTCCCCCACCCGGCCCACCCCCGCCGACAGAAGGTATTTGCCTTATATCAAGGGAAGTGTAAATGTTTTAAAAAACATTTTAGCAGCTTCAGCAACAGTTTGGAAAACACGTTTTATTTTGGAGGCGGTAGACGCCCGCCTGGGCTCGCCTGGTCTTTGGCTGCAGAGTGTCACACCTATGACATCATTAGTGGGGGGGTGGAGGGGAGGAGGCTGAGCAGGTCCAGTCCTGGGAGCCCAGGCCTGGGATGGAAGCCCTGAAGTGAACAGACACCTCTCCACCAAGTCCAGAGCCCCCCCCGGTGAAGAGCAAGGCCTGGAGGTCTCCTTCCCTCTCTCTCGGCAGCAATAGAGATTCAGGACTCCAGGACTCCAAGGACAGATGCACAGGCCCCACCCACAGCTCTGTCTGTCTCCCTCCTCAGCCCTAGGGGACCATGGCCTCTCCCCACTGGATCCAGCAGCACCAGCCTCATGCTGATGGAGCTGCCTCAATGTCCTCTTCTGCAGGCTGTGGCTCTGACTTCTTCTTGGCGAGAAGCCAGGAGGCTTCTGGGTAAACACAGGGACTGAATGTGTACATTGAGCTCATCTTCCTCCCAAGATCCCAGCATAATCACAGCGAAGGAATGAAACAGAGGGGCCCATGGTAAAAGAGAACTAGAGAGGAACTGCAGCAGATGCCAGATTGCAACACGATTTTGGAAGATGGAAAGGGGACAGAGGGTGGGAGCAGATTCTACAGGGTGCAGGAGAACCGCCAGCTGAGCCTGCAGAGGAGTGCGGGGAAGACTCACTGACCCACAGAATGCAGCACAATGTGAGACTTGGAAGTACCTGGATAGGCAGATGGCGGGGTCAAATGTGGGCTTAAAAGTCTAGTGGCAGCCAGGCACAGTGGCTCACATTTGTAATCCCAGCACTTCGGGAGGCCAAGATGGGAGGGGATCACTTGAGGCCAAGAGTTCAAAGCAGCAGTGAGCTATGATTGGGCCACTGTACTACAGCCTGGGCAACAGAGCAAGAGTCTGTGTTAAAAAAGAAAACGTGGTGTTTGATCTTCTGTTCTTCTGTCAGTTTGCTGAGAATGATGGTTTCCAGGTTCATCCATGTCCCTACAAAGGACACAAACTCATCGTTTTTGATGGCTGCATAATATTCCATGGTGTATAGGT
>NW_016107633.1:1511720-1525874 GCF_001604975.1 Cebus imitator
ACTATCCCCTACTGCACTCCTAGCGACCTGCTGAGGAGACTGCAAAGAACCCACAGACTCCAAGCTGGGAGGAGGAGCAGGCAACACTGAAATAGAAGGGCCAACTGGGATGCTTCAGACTGAATGATCAGAGTCCTGGCTCCCTTCCTATCCTGCACACACTAGGGGTCTTCTGCTAGGATGGAGACTGCAAGTCCATCTGTAATAGGATGAGTTGCATTCCCCTCCAAATCCACCTTGAAGTCCTAACCCCCAGTACCTCTGAATGTGACTGCAGATAGAGTCTTGGCAGAGGTAATTAAGTTAAAATGAGACAGGAATAATACAGGGTGGCCACAGGAGAATAAAAATTCCAAGCAGTGGTTTCACATGACTCGAGGCTACGGGCTGACAAGACCCTGAAAAACAGGGTGTGGACCAAGCTGGCTAAGACCAACTGGGCCAACATGGCACTAGATTTGAACTCAGTTTCTCCCAGGACCTCGCCGTGTGCTCATTAGCATCCTAACTCACACACCAACATCGCCGTGACAGTTCTGAGACCACCTGTGTTTGCTGTAAAAATCCATGGCGCTTCCGTTCTAAGAAATTTCCACTTTTCCCCGGGGAATTTTCATGACTATTTCAACCCTGGGTTAAAGAACCCTGTAAAGGTAGCAGCCCCACACCCTACTGTGAGACTGTTCAGTCTGCAGGCACTCCTCTCTTGAGTGTGTACTTTTTTTTTTGAGATGGAGTCTTGTTCTGTTGTCTAGGCTGGAGTCCAGTGATGTGATCTCAGCTCACTGCAGCCCCCACCTCCTGGGTTCAAGCAATTCTCGTCTCAGCCTCCCGAGTAGTTAGGACCACAGGCGCACACCATCATGCCCAGATAATTTTTGTATTTTTAGTAGAGACAAGGTTTCACCATATTGGTCAGGTTGGTCTTGAATTCCTGACCTTAGGTGATCTCCCTGCCTCAGCCCCCCAAAGTGTTGGGAATACAGGCGTGAGCCACGTCGCCCAGCCAAAGTGTGTACTTTTCACTTTGCAATAAATCTCCATACTTGCACTATTTTCTGAATTCCTTCTTGCAAGGGTGTCAAGAGCCTAGACACTGGTTGCAGTGGAGGTCCCACTGGCGTTTGGGGACCTCCCTCAGCCCACTGGTATCAAAAATGCAGTCATTAGGGTGGACCCTAATGATCAATCTAACTGGTATCCTTATAAAAAGGAAATTCTGATGCAGATAGCGGCAGAGGGAAAACCATGGGAGGACACAGGAAGACGACGGCCATCTACAAACCCAGGAGAAAGGCCCCAGAAGAAACCAACCCTGCCCAATGCCTTGATCTCACACTTCTGGCCTCCAGCACTGTGAGAAAACAACCATCACCATTTTAAAACTCTGGGCCAGGCACGGTGGCTTACACTTGTAATCCCAGGACTTTACAAGGCCAAGGCAGGAGGATTGCTTGAGATCAGGAGCTCAAGAGCAGCCTGGATAATACTGTGAGACCCATCTCAACAACAAAAAATAATAAAGAAATTAGCTGATACGGTAGTATATGCTTGTAGTCCCAGCTTCTTGGGGGGCTGAGGGAGGATCACTGAGCTCAGGAGCTTGAGGTTGCAGTGACAGTGAGCTATGATCACACCTCTGCACTCCAGCCTGGATGACAGGCTAAGACCCTATCCCTTAAAAAAAAGAAAACTCTGGAAATTGACCAAAAACATACAATATATATCAAGAAGCATTTACTCAAGAAAATCTACTGACCAGTGTGAGGTTATGGCATTGTAGCCTGGGGCTGCTTTCATCAGCTTGCCTAGTTCCCTGGGGGCTTACATTCTACCAAGGGGAATCAGGCATGAACATTGATTGGAATATTCTATGACCAAGAGTGCTGCTGAAAATAATTCAAAAGTCTCAGCTAGCCCAAGGTTGTGATAAAGTTGGGAGAACCAATAGATCAGCAGATCAGACAGAAATTTAATAAGGAGATCTGGAAATGAAAAAATTAAAGTTGACTAAACCTAACAGAGAGCTTAGAGGAAAATTTATAGCAGTGATGTCTATATTAGAAAAGGAGGATCTCAAATCAATAGCCTAGTCTTCCACCTTAAGAAATGAAAAAAGAACAAACTAGACCTGAACCAACCAAAAGGGAGGAAATAATAAATAAGGCAAACAAAAGAGAGGGAAAATGAACAAGCTAAACCTGAAGCAAACAAAAGAGAGGAAATAATGAAATACAAAGCAGAAAAACAACCGACAAAAGCAATAAAACTAAATGTTGGTTCTTCGAAAAGATCAACGAAATTGACAAGCCTTTAAGTAGACTTTGAAAGAAAGCAGAGAGATGACACAAATTACTAAAATCAGAAATGAAAATGAGAACATCACTAGTGATTATTAGAGAATACTATGAATGCTGTTAGGCTAAACAAATGAGACAACTTGAATGAAATGAACAAAGTCCTAGGAAGACAGAAATGACTGAAGCTGACTCAAGAAGAAATAGAAAACCTCAGATCTATGGTGAAGACATTGAACTAGAAAATAAAATTTTAATGTCTGGAGCCAGGTGTAGTGGCATGTACCTGTAGTCCCAGCTACTTAGGAGGCTGAGGCAGGAGGTCGGTTTGCTTGAGCCCAGGAGTTAGAGTCCAGCCTGGGCAACATAGCAAAACTCCATCTTTAAAAACATTAATGTATCACAAAGAAAAGTCTAGTCTCAGATAATCTTCACTGATAAATTCTAACAAACATTTAAAAAGAAATAAATCCAATCCTCCCAGAGAAATAGGGTAGGAGGAGGAAGAAAACACTTCCCAACTTATTTTGAAACCTGCATTAATCTGATAGCAAAGCCAGACAGACATCACAAGAAAACTACAACTAGCCCTCAAAAACAAAACAAAACAAAAAACATAGTTTAAGCAAACTTAATTCAGCAACATATAAAAAGAATTATACACCACGACCATGTGATATTTATCCCAGGAATGTGAGGTTAATGTATCAATAGAATATACTACTTTAACAGAATAAAGGATAAAACTATACAATCATCTCAATAGATGTAGAACAAGTATTTGACAAAATCCAACACCCATTAATGGTTCGAAAAAATTTTTTTCCAATAAACAAGTAATAGAAAGGAATTTTCTCAAAGTCATAAAAGTCATCTACAAAAATCCTACAGCAGCCATTATGCTTATTGATGAAAGATGGAACGTTTTTCCCCTAACACCAGAACAAAACATGGATGTCTACTCTCACCACTTCAATTCCTACCATACTGGAGGTTCTAGTCAGTTCAATCAGGCAGGAAAAAGAAATAAAAGGCATTCAGGTTGGAAGTGAAGACATAAACATCTCTTTATTTGCAGACAGTATAATCCTGACTGTAGAAAATCCTAGGGAATTTACATAAAGAACTATTAGAATTAACTAACAAGATGCAGGGTCCAAGATAAATATACAAAACTCAATTGTATTTCTGTATATTAGCAACGAATGACCCCAAAACTAAAGAAAGATGAGACTTGTATACTGAAAGCTACAATATACTGCTAAGAGGAATTAAAGACAATTTAAATAAGTGGAGAGATACTCCATGTTCATGGATAGGAAGACTCAACACTGTCAGGAAGACAATTCTCTCAAGTTTATTATTAGAGTCATTGCCATTCCTATCAAGTCCCAGTAGGCGTTGTTCTTTTTGGCAGAAATTGACAAACTGATCCTAAAATTTACATGGAAATGCAAAAGACTCAGAATACCCAAAACAATTTTGAAAAAGAACAAAGCTGAAGGATTTACACTTCCTGATTTCAAAACTTATTATAAATCTATACTAATCAAGACATTGAACTGTTGGCAAAAAAGGACAGACAGACATACAGATCAATGAAGTAAATTGAGATTCCCGAAATAAACTCTTACATTTATGGTCAATTTATTTTTGACCAAGGTGTGAAGGCAATTCGATAGGGAAAAGATAGTCTTTAACACGTGCTGGGAACTGGGGTAATTGGATATTCACATGCAAAGAGAAGAAGTTAGACCTCAGGCAATACACAAAATATGGCTCAAAATGAACCAGTAACAGCCAAAACTAAAAAAACTCTAGAAGAAAACATTAAGAGATAAATCCTTATGATCTAAGATTAGGCAAAGTTTTCTTATATACAACACAAAAAACATAACCCAAAGAAAAAAAATGATGAATTGCACTTTTTTAAATTTAAAAACTTTTCCACTCCAAAAGACACCATTAAGAAAATGAAAAGACAAGCCACGGATGGGGTAAGTTATTTGCAAATCGAATGATACTTCCATCTAGGAAATACAACACAATAAAAAGACAAACAACCCAATTTTTAAAATGGGCCAAACCTTGAATAGATATTTCACTGAAGAGTATATCCCAAGGGGCTAATAAGCACATGAAAATACGTTCAATATTGTTCATCATTAGAGAGATACAAATTAAAAGTACAATGAGACATCACTTCACACCCACTAGATAGCTGTAATTAAAAAGATGGATACTAATAAGTCTTGATGAGAATGTGGAGCAATTGGAAGCCTCATACCCGGCTGATGAGAATGTAAAACGGTGCAGCAATTTTAGCCAACGGTTTGTCAGTATCCTTTAAATGTAATGTAAATTTACTGTTATGACCTAGCCATTCGACTTCTAAATATCTACTCAAGAAAAATGAAAACACAGGTTTGCACAAAAACTTTCACATCAGTGTTCATAGCTGCATGAGTCATAATAGCCAGAAAGTATAAACAATCCAATATCCATCAGCTGGTGAACAGATCAACCACAATTCCATGTAATAGAATAATATTATTTGGCAATAAAAAGAAACTGATATGAGTAAATATAAAAAAATATGACTCTCAAAAACATTATGCTGACTGAAAGAAACCAGATATAGTAGACCACACAGTGTATGATTACATCGATATGAAACGTTCAGAAAGGGCAGCGCTATAGTGATAAAAAGGAGATTCACGGTTCCCTGGGGCTGAGGGTGGAAACGGGGAGTGACTGAAATGGGCACAAAAGATTTGGTGGCGGGGCAATGGAAATATCCTAAAATTGGGCCGGACACGGTGGCTCATGCCTGTAACCCCAGCACTTAGGCAGGCCAAGGCAGGAGAATCACTTGTTCAGGACAACAGGAGTTCGAGACTAGCCTGGGCAACGCAGCAAGACCCTATCTCTACAAATCAATTACGAAGTGAGCTGGGCAAAGTGGCGCATGCCTGTGGTCCCAGCTACAGGGGAGGCTGAGGTGGGAGGATTGCTTGAGCCCAGGAGTTCAAAGCTGCAGTGAACTCTGACCTGCACTCTAGACTGGGCCACAGAGCACCCCACCCCTGCAACACTGCTGAAATGCCTGCTTGGGAGGAGTCGGGGTGGACCCCAGAAAGTGCCCATCACCTTACTCACTGTGAGGCCCCATTGGAACAGGGATCTTTCAGTAAGTGTGTCTAAAATAAATTAGTGGAAGTGGAAAATTTCTCCAGCAGGAAGAACCCGCCTCCTCCCAGCCTGCAATCCTCCCACAATCACGGAGTGTCCTCCTTACTCCCCAGTGATGGGACGAGGCCCACACGTTTTGCAAGCCCTGTGTGTTGTACACGCTTGACGTGCGCAGTTGATTTAAGCCCAGAAAATCCTTTAATTACTGCCGCTACTTCTGGCTGGGTTCTGGGAAGGAACTAATTCAAGCAGCGATCACTCGACCTGAAATATTATGAATGTAATTTCATTATTTGGTCTGCGCGGGTCGTGGGCAAGGGGTTACAATAATTGGCTTTGCTGAGTGCCTGCTGGAATGGCAATTTGTCACCCAATTCTGTGGCTGACAACCGACAGACAACTCCTCCTGTGGGGCCCAAGTCACGTGCCCCTGCCTGGCCCGTGACCTGGCAGGTGACATTGTCACTGCAGCCACTCCAGACTTCAGGGTGAAGAGCTTTCCACATGAGCCGTAAGTCACCTGTCTACCCATGGGTGGACAGTAAGGCTGAGGTGAGCACACATACTCGTACACACCCAGGATTATGGGCCAGGGCCAGATGCACACACGGGGGACCTGACCCTTCACCAGGACACACACATGTGTGCACAAGAACCAGAACACATCTGCTCTAAGCAGGAATGAAGCACACTCCAACAGTCTGCAGGGCAGTGCCGTGCGGCCCCCTGACCCCCACCCCAGGCCAGCCCTCCAGTGCTGTGTGTCTCGTAGCATAGTGCTTGCTCCCAGCCCTGAGTGTTGTCGGGTCGCCAAGAAGACTTCAGACCTTTGGGATCTGAAAACTCGGCTTTTAGTTCAAGCACTGACACTTCCTGGCTGTGTGACCTTGGGCAAGTGACTTTGCCTCTCTGTGCTTCAGTTTTCCCATCTGTAAAATAGAGACGGGTCCAGTGAGGCTCTGTCATGAGGATATTGGTACAGCACGGAAAACACAGAGCCTGGTACACAGTAGGCACTGAGTGCTCACACCACACTCCCAGATGCCACCTCCCTAAATGCCCTCAGGACTCTCAGGTCCCTCTCCCAGCCCCGGGGACATCTCCATGACACAGAGGCA
The DNA here is from genome assembly GCF_001604975.1 of Cebus imitator. NCBI lineage: Eukaryota > Metazoa > Chordata > Mammalia > Primates > Cebidae > Cebus > Cebus imitator. Next base: position 1,518,328 of record NW_016107633.1, read on the forward strand.
TCAGGGAAGGCAAATCTGCAAAGCACCCCCTGCTGGGCAGTGCCAAGCCCCTCTCCAAAGGGACCCTTGGGCATGGCTGCCATGATGCCCTAGGCTGGAAGAAAGGGAACCAGGACGGCAATGCCTGCCACGCCCCATCACTGCAGGAAGCAGGCCACCAAGTCAGAAATCCTCCTCCATTCACATCTACAGGCACCCACGCCTCCATCCCCAGGTGGATACTGGAGGGAGTGCGCACCCCCAGCAAGGCTTTCCTGGAAATGATTCTTTCTTTGCTACAGCAACGGAAGCTTGCCAATGGGTACAAATATTTGTACATGAGTGACTGTGTAAATGAAGGAAGGTTTTAATTAGGTGTGCTCCCCAGAACCCCATTCCCTGGCCCTTGCCTCCCCTGTATCTCTGCTGACCAGTCACCTCCCGGACCCCCCAGGTCCTCTGCCAGACCTGAATGGTAGACAGGGTATTTGCTAGGGCTCCTAGCCGCTGAACCCGACAGCACCACTGATGGGCTCTGTGCGGCCCCTGTTGGTCAGTGGGGCCGGGAGACGCTCTGCTCATGGCCCGCATGCGGTCTGGCTTCATGGGGGTCCTATGGGGCTAAAAGTAATTTGTAGAGTCCCCTTCCCACCCAGAGACCCACCACCTCTGCGTCCTCCTGTGGTATAGGGAGAGCAGGCATGGAGCCAAATAGGGCCTCGGGGACAGGTCTCAGCCCTGAGGGGGTTTAGGATACGGGAAAGATCCAGTCCTCCCAGCTATTCCAACTAACAGGAGGTACCAACCACCATCTATTACCTAACTTTGAAGAACGCATTCCAAATTAGAGCTGCCCCTAACATCAGGATAATCCACATAAATGTATGTTACAGATTCTTAGCTTAAGACAGGTTCTCGCTCTGTTGTCCAGGCTGAAGTGTAGTGTATGATTTTGGCTCACTGCAACCTCCGCCTCCCTGGTTCAAGCAATTCTCCTGCCTCAGCCTCCCCAGTAGCTGGGATTACAGGCGCCCGCCACCACACCTGGCTAATTTTGTAGTTTTAGTAGAGACGGGGTTTCACCATGCTGGCCGGGCTGGTCTTGAACTCCAGACCTCAAGTGATCAGTCCACCTCGGCCTCCCAAAGTGCTGGGATTATAGACATGAGCCACTGCATCCGGCCAGATTCTTAGCTTTTTTAAAAAATAAAACAAACACAAAAAGGATCTGGCCACTCTGGACCTACACTCCTGCAGAGCTCTGGGCTAGAGCGGAGCAGCGATAGCACCTGGCCCTGGGGCCTGTCTGTCCACTTTCCCCTCACCTTATCCCCATCCCTCCCATCCTGTGGTCTCTCCCTCCATGTGGCTCTGTCAGATCCATTGTCTGATGGGTCCCAGTGACCCCACACAGTTTCCACGGACATCCCCTCATCTCCCTCCCTCCAGGGCAGATCCAGACCCTAAGGACAAAGGTCAGATGCATTTACAAATGGCTACAGCCTTTGCAGGAGGTGTGATGGGGTCTTGGGACTCCATCCAGGAACCAAGGAATGCCGCAAGCACTTCCCATGGTGAAGCACCTTTGGACACAACCAGAATGTAGCAAGGGACTCATGGATCACCATCCCTGCAGTCCCGCCCCGGTAGAGAACCATGACCAGGCTCAGAGCTTGGTGGGGAGCTTGGATGAGGCCAGACCACCCTCTCAGGCGTCTTCAGGCCTTCTGAGGGGGCTGAAAAATGCCTCATCCAGGCCTCAGGGCAAGGTGACAGGCAGCCCCCAACTTCCCTCCGAGACCCCAGATGTGAACACGAGAAGCCCTCAGGAGCTCCTCTTTCCCCCACCAGAAGCCAGCGCTGTGCAGGGACTCCCCAGTGGCAGCTGTCAGAGAGGACAACTGAACCGATTTAAGCACAGCTATTTTCCCCACATAAAATAAAATTTCAAAATGAGCGAATCTCACTGACTTCCACTATGATTCAAGTCAAAACTGCAGAGCCACAAATCCTGGAAAATAAGCTTCATAATGAAAACATCAGCAGGCATATAATGGTGAAGCTTTTTTGGCTTAAATGAGATCTGCCCAGCGGCTCCCAACTTCTGAAAATATTGTGAGAAGGAGAGGGGGACCTGCAGTGACCCAAAAGTCACCACAAATGGTGTCGACCTCAATGCAAGAGCGGGATAACCCCACGGGCAGGCAGTTGGAGCCCAGCCCAGTGAAAGGCGAATGAGCCCTCGCCCATCCCTACAGACCTACCCCTTCGGCCTCCAGAACTAGACCTCCAAGCTCCTGTTGTCATAACTACCACCATCACCTTTTCAGGGTTTTAAAAAACCAAGACCCACGCAGTGGCCATGGAGAAGGACAGCAATTATAGCAACAGCCCTGTCCTTGGAGCGTGGGTGGACTCCTCACCACTTCCCTGTTGTCTGTGTTAGGAACAGGGGCCCCAGTATGTCAAGAGGGTTGGCACACAGTGGGGCACCCCCGGGCCCTTCTTCATGCTGGCAGTGGGTGTGTCCTGTTTCAATTCACTGGATGTCCCCAGGCCCTCCCGCTTGACCCTGGGACTCCAGGCCAAGTGAGGCTGGAGGAAGGGGACAGATCCGGGCAGAGAGCCTCCCTCCTCGGGCCCCTGTGGAGCCTGGTGCCCCTTGGGGAATGGAGTCTCCCCTGCCCTCAGCCTCTCCACAGCAGCTGCCCTGGGCTAAGCGGGAGGCTTGGCTCTGATGCTGGATGACTCTAACTGAAGATGCTCAGGCAGTGAATGGGGACAGAGGTGGGGGAGGCATAGCACAGGTGGAGGGAAAAGAAGTCCAGCCGTGTGGCATTCCTCCCCAGCACCCAGCCTTCAGTCCCTCCTTGAGCTCAATGCCCGGCCCGAGGCGCAGTCCTAGCACTCCAGACCTGATGTAATCCTGCAGCATCTCGTACACAGATCTTGACCTCTGCTTCTTCCTTCTTCCGTCCCTCCAATGCATTCTGGGCCAGGCACAGTGGGAACAGGGTCACCCCACACCTGAGACCTGCTCTGGGCCTCTGGGCTGACTCACGCCACAGGTGAACAGAGCTGGATTCAACTCCCATGGGGGTCGTCTGGGGAACAATTGGCCGCTATGGTGACACAACCCAACACCGGGGCTACCTGGGGACGCGGGACAAGCATCAGAACCACCTGCCCCTCCTGGACCCTGCCCAGGCCCCCACATAATGGGAGATCCAGTTTTCCAGCTGGACTGAAATTTCAGAAGGTGTCTTTGTTGTGGGTTTTATTAACCCAACCAGTGGAGGAGCCTTGGGCTTCGGTTCAGGGAGTTGATAATCTGCTGGGTGTTGGCAAGAAATGTCCTTCAAGAAAAATGGTGGAACATCAGACAGTAAAAAAAATATTCAAGAGTTTGAGGCTGAAGAGAGCTATGACGGTGCCACTGCACTGCAGCCTGGGTGACAGAGCAAGACCCCTTCTCTTAAAACAAAACATATAGGCCGAGCATGGTGGCTCACGCCTGTAATCCCAGCACTTTGGGAGGCCCAGGCGGGTGGATCACTGAAGTCAGCAGTTCGAGACCAGCCTGGCCAACCTGGTGAAACCCCATCTCGATTAAAAATACAAAATTAATTGGGCGTGGTGGCGGGTGCCTGTAATCTCAGTTACTGGGGAGGCTGAGGCAGGAGAATCACTTCAACCCAGGAGGTGATCTTGCAGTAAGCTAAGATCAGGCCACTGCACTCCAGCCTGGGTGACAGAGCGAGACTCCATTTCAAAAAACAAAACCAACAAATAAACAAACATATAGACTGTGACATTAACTAGCAGCAATAGGAAAGAAGGACGGAGTGGGGAAGCACAGGCTTTGGAATCAGACAGATCTGGGCTCAAACTCTGGCTTAGCCACGCAGGCTTCAGGACTTTGGGTAAATGATGGATCCCTGCTAAGTTTCAGTTAAGGATAAAGACGCCAGCTGAGGAGGTCAAGAGAAGACAGAATGAGTACCACGTGCCAGCACCTAGTAAACAATAACCCTGACTACGTCTCATGTACATGGAAGCTTGATTACATTGTCTCATTTTTATAAATTACCACGATACACGTGCGTGGAGCTCTGCGGTTTTCAAAGCCCCTTTTGTCCATTACTTCATTAGATCTCCTCATCTATTTTTAGCATGTTACTGTAGTTCTTTTAAAACGTAAGTCTCACTCTTATTGGATATGATCGTCCCAATTTTCTATTCTGCTCTCCTTTTTAATTTCCCCGCCCCTAGGAACCTTTAGCATAACAATTCTGGGACCGTTTCTATTCATATCAATTTTCAGATTACAGCAATGTGATGTCTGTTTCCTAATTTAATTAGGTGATTCCTGTTATTAGTTCCTACATGCTCATTATTTTTCATTTAGCATATTTTAATGCACCAAAGGAAAGTGAGGTTCTAGCTAGAGACCCCCAGGGTGTCTTCTGCAGGAAAAATCTAATATTCACTCCAATTGCAGGGGCTGGAGGAACCCAGGAAATCGTGGCCATGTAGAAGACTGGGAAGCCACAGGATGGGACCACTATGGGGAACAACCCAGGCTTAGGTGAGAGAGGCTTGAGACTGATAAACTTTCACTGCAGAGATGAGGACCACAGTGGGCGCCCCTCCAAATCAGGGCCTCCCAGGGAGTGTAGTAGTGAGGGTCCTTCATAATTCCCACCCCTAAAGAGCAGAATCCAATGATGGTCCCAAAGCCAGCACTACCCAGACTCATGAAACCCACTGAGCTCAGGGTATCCAGACCCGAAGGCTCCATGTTCTGACCCTCCCTTTTTCTGACACTTGGGCAATCGCCATGTAGGGGGAGCTCCTTGTCTACCCCTTCATCAGTACTGGTCTTTGCACAACTCTAGGGCCACCCTTCACACTGTGAACCATACCCCAGAATCAGCATAAAGCACAGCATGGGTGGTACCCCCGCCAGGTGTGAAGCAGTAATTGGGGCTTGGCTTTCTGGGCCCCTGGGCTCTGGCTACCCTGTCCACCCCTTCCTACCTACAATTGTGCACAACGGTGGCTAGCCTGGCCTAGAAGGAACCCCCACGAAGCCATTCGGCCATTTTCAAGAAAAAAGGAGGGCAGGATTTCCAGGGCCACCCTTGGAAGAACACTGTTACAAGCACTCCCCTCACAACCCTGATGCAGAGAGCCTGGTGCAGTAGGTGACAAGAAGGGGGCACCCCAGGAGAACTGAAAACCCAGTGTGCGGCTTTCCCTGGGGTGAAATTGTCTTTGCTATGGCCCAGGAAAAACAAGGCACAGGAGGGCAAGGTGGCCCTTGGCAGCCTTGGGCGGCATTCGGGAAGAGGGTTTGAAGCTGCAGGTGCATTGTTTAGAAACACTGGGCTCTGAGAGTCCCAGCCCTGCTGACTTTGAGATAATGTATTGCCAGCTACTTAACAGGATGGATCACTGCAATTACATGTCACTTCTGATATTCACAGTCACAACAAGGATGTGTCAGCCTCACAAGGTTTGTAGGAGATATATATGATGTTCCGCAATGCCGTTAGAAAATGATTTCAGGAAACAGACTCAAGAGGGTTCCAATAAAACCCACCTGCCCGGGGAGAGCAGCCGGCTCCATGGAAACTGGAGGGGCGGGTACCAGCCCAGGAAGGAGTGTGGGCTCAGATGCCCAGCTGCAGGAGGACCGGACTCACTCTGAGAGGGCCAGCAGCTCAGAGAGGGCAGGCAGGAGCGGCCGCTGTGCTCCTGTTGCCTCTGTCACCCTCCTTTGGGTGAGCTGTTGAGAGCCTCTTAGCAGGTGCCCCTTGTGGTCCTGGCCCACACAGGGCATTTGTCCTAGTGATTCGGTCTCAGAGCTCCAGGGGGGCACGCCCAGAACATGACAGTCGCTCTCGGAGCTGCACAGACTTTGACATTGTAGTTTCGACCTCCGCACAGGCACGGGTAGGGTACTGTGTCCCTGGTAACTCTGGGACCCAGAGCGAGGGCCACACTTTCTCCAGTCAACAAAGCACTGCCTCCAAGAGATCAAAACAAGAGCCCTGGTGTCAGTCAGCTCCACGAGCATTGGACGGCTGGCTCTGTCCATTTCTAGCTGTGAGACAAGGGCATGACGAACAGCAGCACGTGCTCCAGGGGGAGACTCCCGGCTACACTGGAATCTCACCCAAGCTCACTTCACTGCTCCCAATGGAGGTCAGTACCTCCTGTGCACGAGAGGACAAGCAAGCAGCCTACAGTTCCCCTCCTCCAGGAAGTCCTCCTGACTCCTCTAGCTCTCATCTCTCTAGATGGGTTTATAACCTGCCTTGAGTATCCCCAGGCCCCACTGAGCCACGGCTTGGTCTCCCCTCCCCCACCCCTAGATTGGAGCCCTCTAGGGAAGGGCCTGGATAACCTCCTTCCCTGATCCCACAGATTGTGAGCTCCTGAGAGTAGAGCCCGAGCTTCCTCCTCCCCCGTCTCCATCTCACTGTGCCCCTCTCCCTGCCTCAGTACAGCTGAGTGGACGGGCTTGCAGGGGCCTCACAGAGATGGGCACATATGAGTCTCTCCTCCTGGCTGGCAAGCCCAGGGGCCCAGGCGTGGAAGCCCCATCCCAGGACAATGTGAGGTTTGGCCAGAAAAGCCTGAAAAAAGCAAAACTCCAACTCAAAAAAAAAAGAAAAAAAGAAAATGTGGTGTATATATACACCATGGGGGGAAACTACTCAGCCATAAAAAGGAACAAAATAATGTCTGTTGCAGCAACTTCGATGGAGCTGGGGGCTGTTATTCTAAGTGAAGTAACTCAGGAATGGAAAACCAAATACCTCATGTTCCCACCTGTAAGTGAGAGCTAAGCTGTGGAGACAGAAAGGCACAGAGTGATACAGTAGGCTATGGAACTCGGGGAGGAGGCTGGGAGGGGGGTGAGGGATAAGAGACTACACATTTGGCACAGAGTACACTGCTCGGGTGACGGGTCCACCAACATCTCCTAATTTACCACGAAAGAACTTATCCATGTAACCTAAAACCACCTGCACCCCCAAAAGTATTGCAAGTTAAAAAAGTATTAAATGAGTATTAAATACATGTAAAGTGCTCGTGATAGTGCCCGGCTCATCTCAAGGGCCCGAGAGCATTAGCTAGTATTAGTATTGTTGCTGCTTCTGTATCTGCCCCAGTGAGTGTTGGCATATTGTCTCAAACTAAAAATCATCTATTTGTAAGAATTATACCTAGCCAGTTGTGGTGGCTCACAGCTGTAATCTCAGCAGTTTGGGAGGCTGAGGCGGGAGATCGCTTGAGTCCAGGAGTTTGAGACCAGTCTTGGCAACACAGTGAGATCCCATCTATACTTAAAACAAACAGCTGGGTCAGCTACTCAGGAGGCTCAGGTGGGAGGATCACTCGAGCCCAGCAGTGAGCTATTATGGCACTAGTACACACAAGCCCAGGCAAGAGAGCAAGACCCTGCCTCTGAGAAGGAAGGGAAGGGAAGGAAAGGAAAGCTGAGGAAAGGGGGGAGAAGGAAGGAGAAGGAGGGGGAGGAAAATGGGGGAGAGGGG
>NW_016107633.1:1526208-1557796 GCF_001604975.1 Cebus imitator
GGGAAGGGACAGGGGAAGGAACGAAGGGACGAAGGAAAGAAAGAAGGAAAATTATATGCATTAAAACATGTAAAGCTGGGCATGGTGGCTCAGTCCTATAATTCCAGCACTCTGAAAGGCCAAGGTGGGCAGATCACCTGAGCTCAGGAGTTGGAGACCAACCTGGCCAACATGGTGAAACCCCATCTCTACTAAAAATACAAAAATTAGCTGGGTGTGGTGGCAGATGGCTGTAATCTCAGCTACTCAGGAGGCTGAGACATGAGAATCGCTTGAACCCAGGAGGCAGAGGTTGGAGTGAGCCGAGATCATGCCACTGCACTCCAGCCTGGGTGTCAGAGTGAGACTGTGTCTCAAAAAAAAAAAAAAAAAAAAAAGGAAAGTGCTCAGTATAAAACCTGGCCCACAGTAAATGTTCAATCAATGTTCATTATTATCTTCAACCTTAATTTTCCCTGTGCCCTGCAGGAGTGCCCCGAGACAGGCCATAGACCTAGGCATCATGGGGGCTGTCCCGTCCCATGGTCTGTGCCAGAGGTCCCTCGGGGATTTCTGCAGTCCACCACAGCTGCCTCCCCGCTGGGCACCCCAGAACCACCACCCACAACTCCTTGACTCCAGTAAAAGGCAAAGGGCTCTGAGACATGGGGTGGCCCCACTTAAAGAAAACTCACTCTGCAAAAGCCAAACATTAAAAGAACTATTTATAGTGTGGGAGCAACAGAATCTGTATGGTAACATTGTAGCTTTATGTACATATCTATGAATAAACCTCCACAGAAACAGTATGGTAACATTGTAGTTTTATGTACATATCTATGAATAAACGCAACAGAATCTGTATGGTAACACTGTAGTTTTAGATGCATATCTATGAATAAACCAATCAATCCACACCATTCACTTTGGCTTCACGGGTCACTGACAATGACTCACCTTGCCCCATTAAAACAAAATCCATTCCACTTAAAAGAACGAAGAAGGAGTGATAAAATCAGAACATTGCTGCGAGTAACCTCTAATGAATGGCTGGATCTAGGCTTGACCACTGGCGGTTGATAACACAAGACAGCCAGGCAAACAGGGACCTCCTGATGGAAGAATACAGAACCACCTGCGAATTCCTGCCCTTATAACTCCCCCAGAACAAAACAAAAACCAATCCCAACCTGTATCTGATCAAGCTTCAAGATTCACCTAATTTACTTGGACGACAAAGAACAGAGAACAATGTTCATCCATATCAGACAGGCCCAATCAGCCAAATCCCAAATTACAGAAAATTCTCTGGGAACCATGACCTGGTTTCCACAAATAAATATCGGGAGAAAAATACAGGTGGAGAAGGAAACTTACAGATGAAGGGAGACTTAAAAGACTCATGCACCCACTGCAATATATGGGCCTTTTTTGGATATTGGATGGAACAATAGGAAATAAAGGTATTTATATTTGTGAGACAACCAGACATTTGCACACTGACTGGCTATTAGATGCTACTGAGAAATGGTTAAATTTGATGTTACTAAGGAATGAGTTTAGTGGTAATGTCAACAAAATAGTTCTTTTCTTTTAAACTGAGAAATATATTGAAATATTTATGGCTGAATTGATAGGATATCTGGTATAGGCTTCAAAGATCACATGGAAGGAGGGAAGTGGATGGTGCTGTGGATGAGGCCAGCTTGGTGTGGGTGGGGGGTGCTGGGTGCCGGGAACATGGTGTTCATGGCACTCTCCTGCTCCACTACTACGTGTGTTCCAAACTCTCTATAATAAAACATTCACTAAAAAAGCAGCTCATAGAATTCTGTTTGCTCAACCAAATGTGGAATCAGCCTTCTGCAGTCCCCGGAGCCAGTACATTGGGAGTTTTTTGTTGTTTGAGACAAAGTCTGGCCCTGACACCCTGCCTGGAATGCAGTGGCACAATCTCAGCTCGTTGCAGCCTTGACCACCTAGACTCAAAGGGTCCTCCCGCCTCAGCCTTCTGAGTAGCTGGGACTACAGGTGTGTACTGCTGCACCCAACTAATTTTGTTTATTTAATTTATTTATTTTTGTAATGACAGGGTCTCAGTATGTTGCTCAGGCTGGTCTGGAACTCTGAGGCTCAAGTGGTTCTCCCACCGAGGCCTCCCGAAGTACTGAGATTACAGGCATGCACCACCACACCTGACTGTTGGTATTTGTTATTCCTGGTTCCAGCCTGGTCTCCAAGTCTTTTTCTTGGAGGAGAGTGAATCTTGTCTACTGGATCAAAAAGTAAATTTCGCAAAAGCAGAAGCTCTGACCTCAGGGCCTGGCAGTGCTGGAGACTGGAAAATAACTGACTGGGGAGGTGAATTCCCTGATACACAAAACCTCATCTTCGAGGGCGGGTAGCTTACTGGGTAGCTATTTCTGTTTCCAAAGATTTGATCTGGATGATAGCAAAAAATATTTAAAATGTGGTTTGATTTACACAAGTTTGGCAACCCCCTACAATTCCATCTCCTGCCTGAGCCAGCTGAGCCACGCTGGCTGATCCATGGGAAGTTCAGGTGCCATTAACACCTGGTGGCTGCATGGGAGAGACATGGATGAGGCCAGACCCCAAGGGACCTCAAGCCACTCAGAACTCCTACCAACTCCCTGTTCCCCCGCTTCCACACTTACGGTGTCACAAACTGCAACTTCCAGAGATCTCCGTCCCCAAACAGTTCACACCATGGTGGAGAATTTCCTCCGTAGACCCACCCATCTGCACTCCCTACCCGCCACCCCAACACCTGCCTGTTTGCCTGATTGGGATGGCAGGGCAGTTCCCAGAGTCTGTACCTCCCACCAACAGAAATCCACAGGCAGAAGGCTTGTCAGGGGCCCTTGGGGCCACCCAGCCATGCAACTGGACACATATACTTTGTAAGCACTGGTTTCCAACAGATAAATGTAATCAAGGTTTATATGCTCAGAGAAGCCAACAGGATGGGATTGTTTCACTTGAAAGATCAGAAGAAAATTGTAACTAATGTTGTGGAAAATTACTTTGATATTGCTTTCTTGGTACCGAATCACAATTAGGCTGCTGTGAGAAGTACAGGGAAGGAATAAATGAATAGTAACAAATCAACACAAACAGCCTGTGTCAGAGACACTTTGCTCAGGGAAAGTAACGTAAGTATTAAAGTTTTATGACTGTGTTTGGTGTGATTTACCCAGACCGTCAATTTTGTCCATCACTTGGCACGTGGTGAGGGTGGTCCAGCTGCATGGACCATCAGAAGACCCATGTGTGCTCCTTGCCCAGGTATGCTAGCTGCAGAGGGATGATGTGCTTGGCTCCATGCCATCTGACACCCCCCACCAGCCTGAGGCTTCGAGTTTCCCAGAAATCCCAGTCATCCCGTGGGTCCCCAGCCCACCTGTAATCTATATGTGTGTGCACTCAGGCAGCTGGGCAGAGCAACAAGACCCGCGAGAACTCTGGCTGCAGCAGGGTAGGGCACTAGCTGTAGCCACCAAATTACAGTCCCATCCAGGAGTGTCCCACACATGGGTCTAGGCCCTGGTCCCAGGTGGGTGCCACAGGTACACTCATTCCTCCTCTCCCAGGCTCCTCCTGCAGAACGAGGGCACTGGCCGCCTGGACCCTCTGCCCACATGCAACCCCAACCACACACACACACCAGGGACACACCCAAGCAACGTTTGCTCGCCTTTCTTACTGAGTTTGCTTCTGTGCAGAAAACAGGTACCAGCTCACAGTCTACCCTGACAGCGCTGTCCCAAGGGGCCACGCTCTGCCAATGTAGTGTCATGAGGCTGTTCTGGGGCTTGTGCAAGGCTGCAAAGCTCCCACAGGAGCTTCTGCGCACCTGCTGCTCCAGAAGCCTGGGAATGGCCAGACCCACTTCTGACAGCCACCACCTGTGGGGGTCCGGCCCAGGTGGGAGTCAGCACCGATGACTCACCCACTGTCTACTGGAGGCCACTGCCTTGGCTGCCTCCCTCTGACTCTCAACTCATCCACTTGCCCATGGGGGGCCCTCTGGCAGCTCAGACCCAGGGCCCCAGCTCTGGCCTCCTTGTGTTCTTTTGATCTTTCTTCCCATGGGCCCTCAATCTGCACTAAGGGCCACACATCATGGCTGCTCCTCCACAATGAGGGTGGAGGGGTTGCAGAGTTGAGACCTCTTTCTGTGCTCTGGACTTCTGGCAGGGGGTGTGCAGGAAGCCCTCTGCCTATACCTCTGGCCCCCTTCTCTTTCACCTGTTTCTGGCTCACAGCACTGAACAAGCAAGAGACAGTGAGTGGGTGTCCTTGCAGAGGAGTGGTGTCTCTGGGGCTGCACCAGCCTGTCCATACCCTAGAGCATGGTGGCTTCATGGAACTGCCAATGGGGACCACTGCTGAGACCCTGCCCTCTTGTGGCTCCAAAGCTAAGAGCTTCCAGGCCTTGGCCCCCTGCCAGCTGACGTCCTGCCCTGCTGTATCTCTGGGGATGGGGACTGTGTCCCAGCAGTGAAGACCTTGCCTGAACTCCCCTCTCCATATCCCATCTGCCTTAAGATGTCAGAATCACCCTTCCTGCTCTGGCCTCCCTGCCATCCCACCTGTCCCCAGCAGCCCTCTGTGACTCCACTGGGCCACCAGGCAGGGGTGAAATGGAAGTAGCAGTTGGGGACCCTCGGAGGGGGGTCTTGGCCTCACAAAGCGAGAGGTACCCTGACCCCCTTTATCCTGACCAGAGGGGCTAGATTCCCCAAGGCTAGGCAGGGAAACTGAGTCTCACTTGTGGGGCACGGGCTCAGGGAGATGTTGTCCACTTTCTGATGTCCCCCACAATATGGAAGAGGCCCAAAAAGTGGCGGAATCCTGTTTAAATCTGAGTCTCATCAAAGGCGACAACTGGCTGAATAGACAGCAGCCTTGCCATGACCTCCAAGAGAGGCCACCCTGCTGCTAGGCGCTGGCTGGAGGTGTTGCATCAGACACAGCACTCCCACATTGAGAGTGATGCCTGCCCCGGGAAGCCAGGACCCCTACTCTGCCAGCCGGGGGTCTTGGCACAGACTTGCCCTTTTCCCCCAGGGCCAGCACACCAGGGCAGCTGTGGAGGCCTGAGCTTCTGGCTGGAAAGCTGGGGGCTATGATGGCAGGACCCAGCGCAAGGACTCACCTGGTGCCTGCTGCGAGGTGAGCTCCGTGGGGTCCTGCAGGCTGATGAAGAGGAGGAGGCCTGCAGCTCCGAACAGCAGGACAGATGAGAACATGCAGGCCAGCCGCATCGTTCTGGGTCGCTGGGTCATCCGGGGCTCGCTCCGGGGTCACCTCTCGGGTGTGGGAGGCACGTTCTTCCCTCATCGTCCACACCAGGCATCCATCAGGCCAAGGTCTATGGGGCAGAGGAGAGACAGTCATCACCAAGGCTCGAGGCACCCAGGCAGGTGGAGGCCCCGCTCACTGCAGCAATTCAAGTGCAATTCCCGGATGCCTCTGCCCTCTGCAAGTTACCCAGGGGTGTCCCTTCCACCCTTTCAGCCCGGGAGTCTCAGGAAAGCCTGTTGCCACCTCTGCCTGGAATGCTAGCTTCCCACCAGGGTCTCCCATATCTGCACCTCCAGAAAAATCCTCCAGACACCTTCTGGCCCTGCCTGGGGGAGCCCAGGTGGGAACCCTCAGACCCCCAGTCAGTAACCAGCAGCCACCCCCTACACTGTTCAGGCCTCCAAATAAGGGTGCATGCTCCCAGGGTTGGGGCCTAGAGACAGGCAGGAACCTGGGTCTTTATCTCTGGCCCCCAGCCCAGTGGGCAAAGAAGCTCTTGGATGAGTCTCCGCCCTGTTCCTCTCTATAGGGCATTAGGGACAAGGTCTCCACAGAGCAGGCGGCTCTGAGGAGCCACCTGCTGGGCTCAAAGGACATTCAGGCACAGATGGACGCCCCCTTGCCAGGCAGGGCTGTCCTTACTGATGGACTGACAGATGGGGCTGGTGGATGGCGGTCCCTCTGGACAGTCACACCAGTGGGAGCTCAGGCTCTGGCCAGACCACATGGGTCCCTGTACTCGAGGCCTTTGGCCTGGAGTCGAGGTGGGGCAGCTAGACCTGTGTCCAACTGACTCCAAGCTCAGAGGCACAGAGGCTGGGTGCTAACACCCCCTCGTGTTCCTGGGGGTGGGCACTAGCTGCTCTGGCCACTGAAGACCCACAGTATTATCCACGTGACTTGCCTCTTACCCCACTTCCTACTAGAAGTCAGGGAGAGAAATTCTCCATCCCCCACATACCAGCAAGTCACACCAACAGGGCCAGGCTGTGCCTTGAGATGGGGGCACCCCAAGGCCATTTGGCCAAAGGAAGAATGTCAGTTCTCGTAGTGGGTGTAGGGAGGGCATGGGCAGAGTGCAGGGGGAGGGAGGTACAGGCAGCAGGTACCACAGGGACCCCCCGCTTTGAAGGTCACTCCGTCCCTTACTTTCCAGTGGACCCTGCTGGCCGGGCCTGGGGTATCACCCTCTTTCCACCCAAGGAGCCCTGGGGGGAACTTCCCCACCCTGGCACAGGGTGGGGTTGGGTAGGCAGCTTCCAGCAGCCTCTGAGGCCACAACTGGGTAGCTGGTGAAGCCCCAGGCTAGATGTGCTGCTTGGGGCAAGGACATTCCCCTGCCCAGGGACAATACTTCGGCCAGGAGACTCCTCTCCAACCCAGACCCAAGTGCTGGGGCACGAAGCCCCCCACCTAGCCCATGGAGCACAAGGAATGAGAAGAGGCCCTCTCCCTGCTACCCTACCCAGAAAACAACTCCCCACGACCAGACTGTTTTTCTGAAAGGCTCAAGGGCTGGGGAGGGCAATCTGCAGATTTGGGTTTCTCCCCTCTTTAGTCTTTGTAGTTATTTTTTCACTCAGTTAACTTTAATTAACCTGCCCCAGGCCTCTCCACACCAGGAAGGCACCTGACACTGGGCTCTCTGGACTGTGCCGAGCAGGTGGTTCCCGCAGTCTTCCAGCTTTTTACGGAAGCACTGACTTGGGCCCATTTTGTCTCTGGAGCCAGTTCCAGGGTGTCAACCCGGCCCCGACCTCACTGTCATGGCCTCTGCCCCAAAGACAAACTACTGCTTCCTGTCATCGACTGAGGCCACCCCTGCCCTGCTTGCAGAGGGTAGAAATGGACAGTCACATGTCCCCAAGGGCTCAGACTCAAAGATCCTTGCATGGGGCTGGGGCCTTTCTCTCCACAGCTGTCCTGGATGAGGCCGTTGTGGGGTCCTGGGGTTCACTGCCTTGCAAAGACACAGATGCAGCAGTGCAAGCCTCAAAGCAGGCTATGATGCCCTACTGTCCCCCAAGCCCTTCCCTCCATGAGGACAGTGCAGCACTGCAGAGTCCCAGGCCCACCAGGGTCAGCCCCAAAATCTCAGGAGAGAGTGAGCGGCTGATGAGGGAGGTAGAGTTGTTCTCTCCAGCCTGACTCAGGGGTGCCCTAGGCAGTTATAGAAAGGAGTTAGAAGAACGGAAAAGATGTCACACACCGATACGGGGGAGCCAAGGCTCTCAGAGGGAGACCAGGAAGAATGTGCAAAGTCTCTTGGGAGCAGCTGCTGCTTCATGGTCATGGGGATTGCGTTCATACATGCACCACGCCCACGGACCTAAGCAGGCGCAGTTTTGCTAACATGCATATGCACACATGCCCAGGTGCATGCTGGTGAGTGCCTACATGTGTGCGCGCGCACACACACACGCACACACACACACACACACACACACACACCCATTGAAGGTCCCCAGCAAGGCCCCAGCTGGAAGGCAACCATCACAAACCCCTGAGTAAGCTGGCCACTGTGTGGGCACACTTCCTGCAGCCTCCTGAGTCAGACACCAGGAAGCCAGTTGGACCTAGGGTGGCCTCCAACATCAAGACATTTTGCAAGAAGGGAGAGAAAAAAGAGAACAAGTTCATGGCTTGCGCCCAGAGCTGCCGGGTAAAAGAGCTAATAAAGGGTCCCTCAATATCAAGCTCTACCTGATGAACAAAGGGGACTTGAGAGCATGTGTGATCATCATCGCATTTGTTCAGTAGCTGGCGCTGCAGAATGGTTACAGGAGAGCTGGGCGGTCCCCTCTTCTCCCCAGCCTGTCTCCATCCGAGCCAGTACAGATATCCATTGTCAAAGACTAAACGGATCCTGCAGCCACGACCTGTCCTCACTTGTTTCTGCACCTGCCCAAACCAAACCCACCCCATGGAGCCTGGCTCCAGCCACCCATGTGCCTGGGAGCCGGGGTAAGGACCACATCCCTGGCCCCAAATCCAGGAAGGGGAAGGGGACACAGACCCAGGACCACACCTCCATGGTGGAGCTTCATCTGTTCGCATCTCCCCTTTCAAAGACTCTCCCCTTTGCTGGACCCCAAGAGAACACAAACACCCTCCCTACACCCAGGGAAGCAGGTGTCAGAGCTGCCTGTGGCTTCAAGGTCCAGCCCCTAAGCCCCAGACCCCAGATTTTCCCTCTGGGACTCTCCTGTGTTTGTTCTCACTGGGGACCATCTGACCAGCTAACTCCCTACTCCATGCAAACACAAATCAAAAGGTCAGTGTGCCTCCCCTCCTAGGTAACTGGCCGGCAGTTTGGCTGGGTCTTCGATGCCCCACAAGGATGACAAGTAGACTCTATAGAACCCTCCTTTCCCCAAAGGTATGGGAAGGAAGGGTGGTCACCAACGGACCCCTGGGCATTACAGGGGGGGTGGAATCCTCTTTTGTTCCTCAGAGAGCCCCAGGCTTCAAAGTCACATATTATTTTCAAGGCAACAGGAACTGCTGGTCTAAGAGCTGTTGTCTCCCTCTCCTGGGAGTCCAGCTGCTGCCTGGGGAGTAGACAATACCATCTGTCACAGGCTGGGGCCTGGAGGGCTGGGGGTGGGGCATAAACACAGTCACAGGCCTCAGCTCCCACCTGGGACTGTCCCATCCTCACCACAAACTACATCACCCTTAGCTCCGATGACAAGAGCAAAACCTGCCCTCTCCTCCCTACACCTGTCTCAAGACCAACAGACAATAAGAAAATCCAGCCTGCCGGGGTCAGAGAAGAGGGGAGGTTTAGGCAAGAAAAATAAACAGCCCCTGTGAGTTTCTAGCAGCTCCTGCCGGGCCTCACAATTCCCAGTCCTCCTTGTGGCTTCACTCCCCGAAGCCTGAATGGCGTCACCAATTTTTACTTTAAGGAAAAAAAAAATCCAATTAATCTTATAAACACCTCCTGGGACACAGGGCAGGGCCAAGGATTCCTCCCATTTCCTTATTTATTTGATTTAAAAATGTGTCTCTTTGGAGAAATTCACTTCAGGGCACAAACAAGGACTTGGGAATTCAGCCAAAACACACGCACCTCCAGTGGCGACCGGCAGCAGGCGGACAGATGCACGGACGGCTCCAAGGACACGCTTGGCTGCGGCTGCTTCCAGGCCTGGACGCTCCCCCCAGCTGCCCAGAGGACCCCCTGTGGCCGTGAGGACCGGTCCCTGTGCCTGGCTCCAGACAGCATGGGTGCACCCACGTGGTCAGCGGACCCCGGGCTCGGGAAAGTTCTCTGTCCGGTGGGTCTCCTTGCACCACACGGGCAGGAGAGAACAATGACGTCCCTCCCGGCTGAGGGCTCCCGGAGAAGCTGCTTGTTGGGAGAGAGGCTGCTATGGCAACTTGAGGAGAATGGAGCCAGGCACTGCCGTCACCTTGAATCCGGCACCGTGCCTTCTGCCGCGGTGGCAGCAGCGGGGACTCTGCACCGCGCGCTGGCCCCTGAGCCCCGGCTTCCCTCCTCAGCCTCCTGGCCTCGGGAACTCATCTGCTCCTCGCCGATCCATCGGTTGGTGGGAGCCCACAGCCCGGTCCCCCGAGAGCACCACCTCCTTCTGTTTTGTCAGACTAGTTCCCTGCGCGCTGCTCTCGCTTACTTCTGAGATGGGGCTCTTCTTGATTTCAGCTCATTAAAAATCCTGCAGCTAATTAAAACCGCTCTAATGGCAGCGGCGGCGGCAGCAAACTCTGGGACGAGTCCCTCTAGTTTTTATGCGTAGGCATAAAGTTGCAATGCTCTACAAGGATGACGGATGGGCGCGAGTGCTCAGACTCCAAGGCGGGGCTGCAGACTCAGACTGGCTCCTGCCCTGCTGCCGGGGAGCGCTGGCCTGGGTCCTGAAATCCCCAGGCCCTGGCCTTGGCACACGCAGGCCCCAGCATGGCGCCACGCTACGGGGTGCGGGGGAGGGGGAAGGAAATTCAATTCACCTATTGTCCGCTCCCCTGTTGCAAGGGAGGGTTCTCTCCACTCCCCCCAACCCCATGCTCTGCAGTGGGGAGAAAGGGCATTCTGGGGTGGAGGTTACCATGTGAATCAGGCTCACATGCTCCTAAAGCTTGCCCCCATAGGCCTACTAGGAGCACCACAGCCCAGCCCCCTACCATCGCAGACACATTGCCAGGTGGAGGCTGAAGGGTGCCTGCAAACACACAGCAGCAGCGAGGGGGGCCTGAGGGCATGGCCAAAGAGTGACATGACAGGCCACGTTAAGTGACTGCACCATGGATGTCAAGTGACCGCACCATGGACACTGTCTCTGCCCAGGGCTTCTTACATGTTAAGGACATTTTATGCTAGTGGGGCAGAGCAGGGGACAGTCATTCTGCATGAAGAAAAACTGAGTCCCCTCCTCCTCCTCATCCTGGCAGAGTCCGGAATGCTGACTCAGTGCCCTGAATTCCTTGAATGTGTGAACCTTGGTCCCCCAAGAGCACCATCAAGGTGACAGCCCTTCCCTCACTGTGGGAAGAATGTTTGCCGCCTGCCTCTGACTCGGCACCTCGGGAATCAGGAATCGCATCGATGCCTCTCCCCATCTTTGTATTCGCAGCACCTAGCACCGTCCCCGGCACAGGGAAGGTGATCAATAGCCTCTGCTGCATGTTGAATGAGCACGAGTTAATAGATGGAAGTGTTTGGGGCCATCTGGAGAGAGGCACTCCATGAACCTGGAATTTTAAAAAGGTCATTTATGTTTCAGGGAGCTGAGGGTTTGTTTTCATCAGGGCTGGGTTGGAATCAGGTCCAAAGAGTGACCCAATCCTATGACAAGAGACAAGGAAGAAAAGGTCCCCAGGGAGCCCGATGAAGCAGTAAAGCTTGAAATACCCGAGGCACGATTGACACCAGGACCTCGATTTTGCCTCTTGGTGTCAGTACAACAGATTTCAGATCACAGAGCTTGAAGACAAATACATTTTTCAAGATAAATGTTGATTCTATCTCTACATATACATGTATATTAACAGGTGCAGTTTTTACACAAAAGACACAAGCCATTGAAATGCCATGAAGTTGATCAATTATCCCCTGACATGATTTGGATATGTGTCCCCTCCAAATCTCATGGTGAAATGTGACTGGAATCACATTTCACCATGAGATTCGGAGGGGACACACACCGAAATGTGTTGGAGGTGGGGCTGGTGGGAGGGGACTGAATCGTCGGAGTGGATCCCTCATGAACAGCATGATGCCATCCCTTTGGGTGATGAGTTTGTTCTCAGTTAGTTCATGTGAAGTCTGACCATGTACAAGAGTCCAGGACTCTCCCTCATCTCTCTTGCTGTTTCTCTTGCCACGTGACCTGCCTCCTTTCACTTTGCCTTCTACCACGATTGTGAGCTCCCTGAATCCCTCCCAGGAAGCCAAGCAGACGCCAACACCATGCTTCCTGTACAGCCTGCAGAACCAAGAGTGAATTAAATCTCTTTTCCTCGTAAATTACTCAACCTTGGATATTCCTTTATAGCAACACAAAATGGAATAATGCATCCCCAAACCTTTAAAATACAGTGTGATGTGAGGAAACCCCCTAAAAAATTACAGCTTGCATGTGATCAAAAGGTCAATGGTAGAAACACATGCCACAACATCGGTGACTCGTGAAGACATCGTGTTTAGTGAAACAAGTCAGACACAAAAGGACAAATACTGTATAATTCCACTTGTGTGGAGTACCAGGAGTAGTTCAATTCATAGAGATGGAAAGTAGAATGGAAGTTACCAGGGGCTGGAAGGAGGACCAGGGAGTTGTTTAATGGGTACAGTGTCTGGGATGATGAAAGATTCTGAAGCTGGATAGTGGTGATGGCTGCCCAACAATGTGAATGTATTTAATGCCACTGGACTGTACACTTAAAAATGATTATAAGGCTATGTGTGGTGGCTCATGCCTGTAATCCCAGCACTTTGAGAGGCCAAGACAGGTGGATAATGAGGTAAGGAGTTCGAGACCAGCCTGGCCAACATAGTGAAACCCTGTCTCTACTAAAAACACAAAAAATTAGCTGGGCATGGTGCCAGGTGCCTGGAATCCCAGCTACTCAGGATGCTGAGGCAGGAGAATCACCTGAACCCTGGAAGCAGAGGTTGCAGTAAGCCGGGATTGTGCCCTTGCACTCCAGCCCAGTTGACAATGTGAGACTCCATCTCAAAAAAAAAAAAAAAAAAAAAAAAAAAAAAAAAAAAAAAAAAAAAAAAAAAAAAAAAAAAAAAAAAAAAAAAAAAAAAAAAAAAAAAAAAAAAAAAAAAAAAATTACGAAGTGGGAAAAAAAAGAGCAAAAGATTTAAAAAAAACCGGGCAAACATGGTAAAACCCCATCTCTACTAAAATTACAAAAATTAGCCAAGTGTGGTGGTGTGCACCTGTGATCCCAGCTACTTGGGAGGCTGAAGCAGGAGAATTGCTTGAACCTGGGAGGCAGAGGCTACAGTGAGCAGAGATTGTGCCACTGCACTCCATCCAGGGTAACAGAATGAGACCGTGTCTCACACACACATACAAAGGCCAGGCACAGCGGCTCACACCTGTAATCCCAGCACTTCAGGAGGCTGAGTGGATCACCTGAGGTCAGGAGTTCGAGACCAGCCTGGCTAACATGGTGAAACCCCATCTCTACTAAAAATACAAAAATTAACTGCAGCCACCTGTAATCCCAGCTACTCGTGAGGCTGAGGCAAGAGAATCACTTGAACCGGGAGGTGGAGTTGCCAGTGAGCCAGGATTGCACCATTATACTCTAGCCTGGGTGACAAGAGCTAAACTCCATCTTAAAAAAAACCAAACTCTCAGTGGAAGCAGCTTGAACAAGGCATCTGGATGTCATGGGACGGCCATTAGGCTTAGAGCAGGGCACCCAGGTTCTCTGGCCTGACTTCCCCCCTGCTCAAGTCTGATCTTCAGGACTTGAGTTTTCCTATCTCAGAATCAGTCCTCATCCAAAATATCTGCTGTAGATGAGTTCCCAAGTTTCTCGCACCTCCATTGTGAGACAAATGCCTTGGAACAGGGAGGCACCTTGTGAATTTAATTTGCACTGGGTCACTTTCAAGCATGCCAGGTGGGCTTCAGTCAAGGATGCCCCTCACCCACACCTGCTGCCTGTCCCTCTCACTAGGAATCTGGGTCACTTCCATGGCATGGCCTCAGGGAGGCTGTCAGGGCTGTGCCCCAGAGTTCTACACTCTGGGAAGGGCTGTTCCAGGGATAACTGGGCCCCTGTGGCCCACATGAGCCCAGTCAAGCTGTTTCCCTTCTTGACAACCTATCCTTGTTTGAGGGATCAAAGGCCACACTGCAAATGTCAAACTGAAAACTGTGTTCTCAGGTTCTTTCTGATATGCAAAGCTGTGCTCCCATGAGGCCTGCCAGGCTAAGGCAAGTTTCACCTGGGCTACTCCTTACCTAGGGGACCATTCCTCTGTGTGAACACCACTGAGCCCAGCTGGGACGGTGCGTCATTTAGTGACAGCTATCGTTTCAAGGCAGAAATCTAACAGGGTTCTTTTTCATGCAAAAATCTTTAATTTTTAAAGATCTGAAGAAAGCAACATGGGGATCCTTGAGGGGAAGGAAATGTTCTCTATCTTGACTGTATCAACGTCAATATCCTGGTTGTAACACTGTTCTACAGTTTTGCAAGGTATTACAATTGGGGGAGGGGTGTAAAGGATATACGGGATTTCTCTGCATTAGTTCTTACAACCGTATATGAATATATAATTACCTCTAAATTAAAAATTTAAGAAATCAAAAACTTAAAAGTGACTGGCCTTCCACTCATGCAGAATGGAAGCACATTCTAATGTTGTGCACATAAATAATAGACAGCCATTTCAACGGATCAGCTCCAGCCCCCATTGTATAAGAAATGTTTTAAAGTTAAGGGACTATGCCTTTAATAGGAAAATTTGATGTGTTAGCAACTACTGGTTGATCTTTGTGCACTTTTCAATTGCAAATTGCACTTTAAAAATGCAAACAATTATTAATATTGATTTGGACTAAAACAATATTGAATTTCAATATATTTCCTGCTTTTATGAATTACCCTGTGGATACGTGGTGATTATGATAAAAGAGTATTTGCATGCTCAATTTCTTTTCAGCGAGGAACCTTGAAGAGGGCTGATGTGATCCATGGATAATGAACTTCACGGGGACAAGAATGGCTCTGAAGCTGTGAGCCAGGATCTGAGATTTAGCCATAGCATAGATTTTCAGGGCCACTTGCCTCACTGGGCTTTTTCCAAACCAATATTACAGAACACAGGTTAGGAACACCTGCTCAAGGCCCAGAATGGGATTTTGAGTCATAGTTTTTAGGGGAAGAAAAGAAAAAGGAACAGGCATTTACCATGATTTGCTAATGTTCCGGACACAATGCTGGATATTACATGAACATCCCATTTAGCTTTCACACAATAACCTTTTGAAGTAAAAATCATTATCCTTATTTGCCACAGGTTTGGTTCTCTGTAAGGAGATGCTGAGATGGTGTTTGGGGTGTAAGATGTTTATTAAGGATCAATACACATGAAGGGACGCGGGAGGAAGCTGGAGTGGGAAGGAGAAGTGGAACAGGGATGAGGGCCTCGATGGTGGGCTCTGGAATGGAGTCAGCCTATCAGAGTGTCCTGTAGCAGGAAGATATGGCTGGACCTTTACACTACCCCCTTACTCAGTAGCTGGATGTGGGCTACCCAGAGAAGGGCGTAATCTCAGATGAGGCAGTTGGCTGCAGATGAGGCAGCCCCTCATGGAGCTGAGGACTGGAGGCTGGCTGCTGACCACACATCCCCCGGTGGTCAGCAAATCCTTCTTGGAAGGAAGATCTGGGCAGCAGATCTCCAAGTTCATCACTCTGTTTTGCAGATGATGAAATGAAGACCCACAAGAGACTAAACATGACCAAGGTTACATGCAGGAAATAAGTGCCACCCCAGATCTGACTCAAATCCTCCCTCTCTCCACCCAGCAACACTTTTCCAAAACAAAAGCTTAGATCAGACCGTTCTGACCTTCAGTTACTGAGACATGAAGGTCTGAGCTTCTCCAGAGGAACACACAGAAAGTTCGGCTGTGTAAGCAAATACACTCACCTCGCCTCCTCTGCTAATGTTCCAGCAACAGACACGCATGCGTGTGCATGCTCACACAGATACACACTTCTTGGCAATTATTGCTAATGGAAGAAGGTGGGAACATGAATTATTTGAGTTAAAAGTTCCCTTGACAGTACAGCCTGGAGAGTATCTCTCCCTGGCCGAGCTGCTGGATCCTGCCAAGAGCACCAGGGGATGTAGGATGCAGCGTGGCCAGCCTCCTTTTACTTTTAGAAAGCACTGAGCTGTTCACATTTTCCAGTGGCTCTGAGATCCGCAGCCACAGCAGGGAAAATTACAGGGAGGAAAAAATTGCATATTTACTTCTCAAAATTGAAAGTTGGAGTATAATATGGACAAAGAAGAGTGTGTGAGTAAACCCGGAATGCCCTGGCCCCTGGCAGGCATAGCAGGAGACACACAGCAGTCCATAGAATCCCGAGGAGGAGAGAATGGCAAGAAGGTTTGGCTGCCTTCCAGGGAATCCCTCTCCCTGTGGCTGGCACAAGGAGGCCCCAGAGGACTTGTCTTTGTGTTTCCAGCTGCCAACAGTGCCTGGCACAGAGCAGGTGCTTGGGCAATGTATGGTGAGCAAAGAGAAGCTAGTAAGATTATGAAGGCAAAAGAAAGCTCCTGAACTGGGGCCAGCTAGGTCCTTCGGGCTGGGGTCACATGGAGTCCAGTGATTGTGCTCTGTGGGGCCGCTCAGCACACATGCATGGCCATGCCCTTTGGAAGCAGGCTGGCTTCCAAAGGGTAACCTCCAAGATCATTTTTTTGTTTTTAGTTTTTTAGAGACAGGGTCTCGTTCTCTCACCCAGGCTGGAGTGCAGTGGTGCAATCACAGCTCACTACAGTCTCGAACTTCTGGGCTCAAGCAATCCTCCCACCTCAGCCTCTTGAGTAGCTCGGACTACTCAATTTAACAATGCCTGATTAAATTTTTAATTTTTGGCATAAGTGGGGTCTCGCTATGTTGCCCAGGCTGGTCTCAAACTCCTGGCCTCCAGTAATCCTCCCACCTTGGCCTCCCAAAGCACTGGAATTACAGGTGGACCCCCATAGACTTGACCTCCACCAGACCAGCATGATTTTCCCTGGATCTCACCTCAAAATAGGCTGGTCTCTTCCAGTGTGAAGAGAAAGCTCAAGACTAAGAATATGGCAGAACAATCAAGTCTCTTGGCCCTATTCTGGTTGCCCTGTGGAAAAACAGGTCTTGTTCAGGCCACCAGGAAGGGACCAAGGCTTTGAATGACCTGGAGGCGCTAATGAGTGACTGACTGTGCATGAGACCAGAACCTGCCTTCTCCATTAGTCTCTGCCCCAGGTCTCCTTCCAGCTAGCATCCTGTGTTCCAAGTCTCTTCCACCCCAGTGATCCCTTGGTGCCCTTCTTTTTCCCCATGGGATGTTAAAAAGCTAGAAATGTAGTTCCAGACTAACACTTCCTCCCTCTCTCGTGACACCCGAGTGCAGATCTGGCCTTTTGAACATGTGTCCTGTCTCTCTCTCCCAGGCCCTCGGTGTGGCTCTGATTCAGCACCTGTGGCCTGGACAGCTCCACTTCTCGACACCTCTCCTGCAATACATCTGTGGTCACTCCTGAGTCCCACAGGTGCCCAGTGGCCCAAGTTAAAATATCTCAGCATGATCCACCAGGTCTGTGAATATCCTATCTCTGCTGACCTCCCATGCCCAGTCTCATCTCTCACCATTCCTTGATGGCACTCAGGCCAAATGAGGCACCCTCCTGTGTGTTCCTGGAGACTAATAGCTTTTCTCTGGCAGAGGGAACTGTGGGAGGGTAGCACAGAGGAGACAGCACTCAGCGTTCACTGTTGTCACTGGGAGATTTGGGGCATCTTCATGCTGTATCTCTGAGCTTCTGTTTTCCCAGCCAGTAAGTAGGTCCCTGGTGGACTGGTACCATGGAGCTATTTGGGAAGATTCCTGAGGTATGGTGGGATGCTGCCCTGGGGTGGAGGAAGAAGCTTGGGTCAGGTGGAATGGGCTGCTGGGTTCCACTCTTCTCTGCAGGGTGCCTGTTCCCCTACAGCCAGTCTCACCTTCTTTCCAAGTGGCTCTGCTTAATTATTTGCTTATCTTGAACAACATCCAAGGGAGTCTCATTTCTCTGGTTTCTCTCCCTAAGCCTGCAGCCTCTTTTCTACCATCCTGGGTTTCAGACGCCCTCATTGTTCAGCCTCAAGGACACAGGCAGAAGAGTTGTAAACCATTATGATCCCTGTACATGGTGCTCCGTGGCATCGGTCTGCCAGGTGGGGCAGGGATGTGGGCAGCATTTGGCTAACTGGGAACATCTCAAAGCAAAAGAGCATCCATGCAGACCCCACACTCATGCCCCAGTGACCCCCTGCCTGCTGATCACATGAGGGGTTGCTCAAGCCCTGACTTCTTACGTGTTTGCTCTAAAGAGGAATGAAGACAGGCATTTTTATAGTGGGACCCGAAATGTCTGTCATTGGTCTTTAGTGAGCAGCTGTCTGAAGTAGCTCATTTCCTGTAACAACCACATGACACTTTCATAATAAAAGTTATGTTTCAAGTGACACATCCAATGACCCTTGGTAGTAGATTGAGACCTTCAGATCTCCCCATTTGGTAACCTGGCTTTTTTTTTCCTTCTTTTTTAAGAGACCGGGTCTTGCTGTCACCCAGGCTGGAGTGCAGTGGTATGATCATAGCTCACTGCAGTCTCGAACTCCTGGGCTCAAGTGATTCTCCTGCCTCAGCCTCCTAAGTAGATGGGACCACAGGTACATGCTATAACACCCAGCTAATTTAAAAAATGTTTTGTAGAGATGGGGTCACACTATATTGCCCAGGCTGGTCTCATGCAATCTTTCTATCTCAGCCTCCCAAAGCACTGGAATTATAGGCATAAGCCATCAAACTAGGGCAACAAATATTATTATTATTATATTGAGATAGAATCTCTCTCTGTTGCCCAGGCTGGAGTGCAGTGGCACGACCTTGGCTCAGTGCAAACTCTGCCTCCTGGGTTCAAGCAATTCTCCTGCCTCAGCCTCCTGAGTACCTGGGACTATAGGCATCTACCACCACACCCAGCTAATTTTGTATTTTTAGTCAAGATGAAGTTTTGCTGTGTTGGCCAGCCTGGTCTTGAACTCCTTGCCTCAAGTGATCTGCCTGCCTCAGCTCCACAAAGTGCTGGGATTACAGGTGTGAGCCACCTCACTGGGCCAAAAATTATTTTTTAAATGACACATCTGATAACCCTTGTAGCAGATGCAGACCTTTAAACCTTCCAACTTGGAAACCTGAATTTTTAAGTTGAAATTTCCTGATTCTGAAATTGGCAAGCAATGCACATTTTAAAAAACCTACTTCAGCCTCATGTCCATGCTGGATTTGGCCTGAGGTCCACCACCTGTCACCCCTTCTATGATGAAAGAAGACTCAAGTGATCCTCCTGCCTCAGCCTCCTGTGATGAAAGAGGGGGCAATGGGTGGGCATCAGGCCAAATCCAGCATGGACATAAAGCTCAAGAAGGAGCCTGGATTTGGGAAAGGCAGACGGTCCTGCTGGGCTGCCACTCTGGAACCCCCACAAGCCAGGAGCCTAGATTGGGGTAAGGCACGTGATCCCTGGATAAGAACAATGCTTCTTGGTTCAAGGAATTTTGTGCAAAATCACCAGAGGGGAGAGAAAGCCCATGGGAAGAGAGGCTGCTGCAGCTTCAGGGGTCAGAGGCTGGTTCCTAGAGCTCTGTGACCAGATGGCACTTAAACACGGCTGTTCAAGCCATCCAGTCTGTGGTCTTTGTTACGGCAGCCTTGGCTGATGACTTCAGCCCCTGTGCCAGGAAGGCTCAGCCCTGACCTACAGGCAGCCTCCTCAGTGGGACAGGAAGGAGGCTAGGGTGTTGCCAGGAAACCGCCTCTTGCATGGTTCCGTGGCTGCCATCAACCACGTGCAGTGTCAGACCATGCACTGGACACAAACCCTGCCTAGACCAGGATGATTTTGGAGGCGAGAAACAGAAAACCCAGCTCATCGGGAAAATGGACACTCCACAGTGTCACTGGGGCCCAGGCTCTGCTGCTCTGTCCTTGGGGCAGGTTTTATCCTCAGAGAGCTCCCTTCATGGTTCAATGGCAACAGCCATAGTCCAAGCTACAGGCATCCTCATTATGTCCAGTAGAAAGGAGGGAGCCCCGTGCTCAACCAGGGAACAAATCCCTGGATCCAGAGGCAATAGAACCTCCTGAGCCAGTGTGCCGGGGGCTGAGGGGATGCTCTGTGCTGTGAGGGCACAGGCTTGGGTACTGGAAACAGTGGGATGAAACTGCCCTGGGGTCAGCCCCTCCCAGCTCAGTGAGTAGGAGACAAGAGGGATGGGGACCCAGGGGTGGCCACAGGGCCCATTACACATTCACTCCTTTGCTCCTGAAGGGACATATGTACACACACATGTGTGAGCATGCAGATGTGTCTCTATGGCTCTATCCTGTATCTGTGTGCCTGGGTGAGCACATGCTGTAGACATATGTGCACATACATATACTCATTTCAGAACCTCCCACTTCTCTGCCTGTGGCCACCAGCTGGAAGCAGTCCAGCTGCAGCCAGGACACACCCAGCTCCTGGCCACCAGGAGAATGACTATGGCAACCTTCACCCCAGCTCATCAGGGCTTCCTCCGAGCTGCCGCCTAAAGTCAGGTCTGCTTCCTGGCAGAGGAAAGTGAGGCTCCCTTGTCCATGCAGCCTGGAAGGAAGGTGGTGGGAGGGTGGCCTAGCGTTGGGGAGGCTCCGGAGTGGCAGCCCAGCAGGACCATCTGCCATCTGTGCCTGCCACTCCTCTCCCTGGCTTCATCCTCTCTCCACCCACTCTCCGCCTCAGGGTGCATCACTCTGGAGACCCCTTGGGAATTGGAAGCTAATTTTCCACGATCATTAGTGATGGAAAGACCTCAGGTTCTGCCTTTAATTAAAGTCAAACGTGAAGCTGAGGAGAAGTGCTACGCTGCATGCAATCGTCCTCTTCCCACTTGTAAAAGCCATATGCAAATAATTAAGCCAGGCATGGGAGCCGTAATTAAAAATTTCACAGACCCCC
This sequence comes from Cebus imitator, assembly GCF_001604975.1. Taxonomy (NCBI): domain Eukaryota; kingdom Metazoa; phylum Chordata; class Mammalia; order Primates; family Cebidae; genus Cebus; species Cebus imitator. The sequence goes on from NW_016107633.1 coordinate 1,546,778, forward strand.
TCATTAGCTGGGCAGTCTGCACAGAGAAGCGGGACCCAGCCCCTCCTCCATGCTGAGGGCAGCTCCTGCAGATGGCTAATTGGGGCTGGGAGAAGTGGCGGGCCACACCTAGGCGACAGTGCACCTGGCAATAAGCTGACAGGGCTCCTGGCCTCCCAGGCCAGCAGTGATGACTTCCTACCTCTGTCCATGAGGCCTCTAGCCAGGGCCAGAGCTCCTGGGGTGAAGTGGCTGAATCCCTCCATCCTCCATCCCAGTGTAAGGAGACCCTGATCAAACCTCCCAGCCTCCCCTGGCCCCAGCCCTGACTTGGGCACAGCTGGGACCTACTGACAGAAGTGAGGAGAGGGGGCCAGGCGCAGTGGCTCACTCCTGTAATCCCAGCACTCTGGGAGGCTGAGATGGATAGATCACGTGAGGTTAGGAGTCTAAGACCAGCCTGGCCAACATGGCAAAACCCCACATCTAATACAAAAATTAGCCTGGCGTGGTGTCGTGAGCCTGTAATCCCAGCTACTCGGGAGGCTGAGGCAGGAGAATCGCTTGAACCTGGGAGGTGGAGGCTGTAGTGAGCCAAGATCACGTCACTGCACTCCAGCCTGGGCAGCAGAGGGAGACTGTCAAAAACAAAAAATGGATGGGAAAAGGGTCTCAGCTAGAGCTTAGAGACCCCTCCAGCTCAACACTCTTGCAGCCCCTCCTCCTGGCATGCCCAGGAGGAAGGCACATTCAGCAGACCCATTCATTCTCTCAGCAAATGCAAGTCCTGAGGACCTTCAATCCCTTCCATGCACACAGATGTCCCCAGGCCTGGTGGCCAGGGTGCAGGGAATGCCCCACTAGAAGATAAAATCCTCAGTCAGGAGCACCTTAAAACTGGGGGCGGGGGTGGGGAGGCAGGTAACTGTGTCTGACCTCACTGTCCTATACATTCTCTGGCCCCCAACTCTCCTCCTGCCCCACCCAGGGTCCCTGGCTCCTGCCTTCAGTCCCCGCCAGCGTCCAGTTCACCTTAGGTCTGGAATCGATCCTGCCAGACAAGCCACTGCAAGCATCATCTCCAGTTACTCACTGACATTTCCAAATGAATATTCACTCGTCCCAATCACAGCTACTAGTTTTCCATCTGGCCTGATCAATGGAACTCCTCAGAAGGAGTCATGCTCACCAGAGGCATTGATCGATGTCTGGGAAGCTGCTTGGGTGTGCGGGGACCAGCTGCGTCCTCCCAGCCACAACACCCAGTCATTAGCCAGCTCACCTCGCCCGCGGAGCACACGGCCCTGGGCTGGTCCAGAGCTTCCGCATGGCCTGGACTCCTACTCCTTCTGCTTATATATATAAACTGGAGGTAACTGCAAACCCAGGAAGTGGCTCCCCTTCTGAGGATTTGGGGGATCTCATGGGGTCACAGGGAGTGTTGGAGCTGGGCATGTCCTGCCTGGGTTCATCCTGAGCCACAGCGTCATCTCACACGATGTCTTCATCCTGGTCTCTGAACTCAGTCAGGCCTTCCCCAGTCAGGCCTCTTCCTTCTTGGTGGCTTAGAAAATGTCATTTCTCTTTCTCCCTTGCCTCTGTCAAACAGAGGGATACAGGCTTCCCTGCCAAGGTGATCAGATATCCCCAACAAGTGTCCTACTCTCAGAAGCTGGCCCAGGGCCGTCTCGTCCTGGCTGACTCTCCACCTCATTTCTCATCGTTCCCCAACACTCTTGCTTTGATAGGCAGCTCCTCTGGTCAGTGAGGGCCCCCGATTGCCTGGCTGGTCAGAGCCCCTGCCCACCTGCTCTTCCTGTTTCACTGCATCTTCCTCATTGCAAACACATCTGCTTAAGAACCTGCACTTTCCACCGCTGACATGAGATGGTATACAAAGATGAAGAAATGCTTTTGATGGGGCCCAGGTGCAGTGCTCACGTCTGTAATCCAAGCAACTTTCGGAAGCAGAGGCAGGTGGATCACTTTGAGGTCAGGAGTTTGAGACCAGCCTGGCCAACATGGTGAAACCCCATCTCTACAAAAAATACAAAAATTAGCTGCATGTGGTGGTGGGCGCCTGTAATCCCAGCTCCTGGGAAGACTTAGGCAGAAGGATTACTTGAACTCAGGAGGCAGAGGTTGCTGTGAGCTCAGATCATGCCACTGCACTCCAGCCTGGGCAAAAGAGTAAGACTCTACCCACCCAGCCCCTCAAAAGTGGTGAAGAGGATCCCACCACTTACATAAACCATATATTGCTTTTAGTTTTTGACCCTGATTTTTTAAAATTCAATATAAAACATTTCAGATATACAGAATATACACACACATGTACATACAGGTAAATAATATAAAGAAGAACCAGCGCATTCATCACCCAAGCTTAAAGAATAAAACAATTACCAAAACTAGAGTTCCGTTTGCATCCCTTCTCCCCTCTGGAGGTAAATCACACATGTGGTGAATATTAAATGAGCACCTACTACATGCCTAGCACTATTCTAGGCAATTGGGATCCATCCATGAACAAAACAAAGATCTTGCTCTCATAGAATTCTACTCCAACCAGGAGAGAGACAGATTATATATAAATCTTAGAGGGTGAGAAATGCTAAGGACAGAAGAAAAACAGAGTAGGGGGAGGAGGATTGGGAGGGCTTGAGGCCAAAGGTGAGTATGTGGAAGGAATACTGACTGAGAAGGTAACATGTGAACCAACGGTTACAGAGGGAGTGGGCTGTGCAAAGGCCCTGGGGTGACAGCACTCTTGATACCCACTGTGTCTGGAGAGAGACATAAAGAAGCACAAAAGATACAGTCAGAGAAGCAATGGGGGGGCAATGACGTGGGCCACTCCAGTGATTATGGCTTTGACTCTGAATGAGACAGGAGCAGAGGCAGGACCCTTCTTGGCCTTGGAGGAAAAGGCCAGGCAGAAACGGGGCGCCTGGGAGGAGACAACACCAACAGAGTCAGTGAGAAATCTCGGGCCATGATGTGGAGATCTGTCCAACACTCTCATGTGAAAACTGGTCCTTTTCAAAGACAGCTTTATTTGGCTGTTGAAAATTACATAGTTTTTACTTTGATGCTGTGATACCAAGGTGTGTTGATATCATGCTTGCCGGCCATAAGCTTTTCTGATGTGGATATTTTGGCTCTTGAAAAAAATGTAATTCACTCTTCGGCAAGCTGGCCACCCCCTGCTTGTTGTCATATCCAGAAGCTCCAGAAACCTAGCTGCTCTGTATACGTGAGTGAAACGGAAACGGAACAACGGAACATATATGATGACTGGGAGGAGGAGGCTGGAGCTGCCAGGATGCCTGGGTCCAGACTCTGGCTCCGCCACTTACCAGCCACGTAAGCTACTTAACCTCTTCATACCTCAGTTCCTCATCTGCAAAATGGGAGTAATAATCTCTTGAGGCTATCTTGCAAGGTTATTATGAGGACAAAACGGGCAATAAAGGAGCAGTGCCTGGTATACAGGGAATGTTGCTCATGTCAGTGACTATTTTGGGGGAGATGAACAGAGCCCCCTGACATGCTCTCCCTCAGACAATCCCATGAACCTGCAGTTGGCAAAGGCTGAACGCCTGCACGTAATGGGAGCAGTGGAAGCTTCTAACAGAGGTCTCTAGGAAACGTCTTGGGAGCTCAGGCTGTAGGCAGACTCACAGAAAAAAGTGATGCCCCTGGAAAGGGCTTCCAGAAACTAGCCCGTAAGCACTTCATCAAGAAAGGAAAGTAAGCAGCCAACCTTGGCACTGTGCCTCTGCAGCCAGCGCTGGCCCTGGGCTACCACTGCTGGCGTGTGTCAGGACAAGTGACGGGGTTGGTATTTTATGTTTACGCTCTGTGTCTGCAAACCTGCTTCAATCATGTCTGCTGAGTATGCCAGGCACCATTCAGAACTATCAATTTTAAAAGTTTGGTGCATCTTTTCTCAGATGATTAAAAGTATGGTAACCTTCAGCCCATAGACTTGCCCAACATCTTTGACAATTTCAATTCAGTTCAGAAGAGCCCAGTGTGCAATGTGAATTCACCGATATTCGACTTCACAGAATCAGGAAAACAGCAAGGCATTCAATGCAGTGGGGTTCTGTTTTTGTGGGTTTTGTTTTTTATTTCTTTCTGCTTAATTACTTTGCTAACAAGGTTGAAGTTTTCTAAAAAACTTGGCGAAATACTAGAAGCTGACACTTGGCAGGAAATGATGGAGTATATTCTGCAAATATCTGTAAGGCTTCCCCTCATAGTCACACACATAGAAACGCACACAATCCTTGTCTTGAATTCAGCATTTCTGGAACCCCCTAATGGAAGTTTAATATTATTTTCCAATTCAGCTCACTTAGAGGAAATTTGACTCCAGTTCAAAGACATAATCAATTCTATAGTTAGTTACCAAGACTTAAGAAACCAGCCTTTCCTCAACGATAGCATCTTTGGCCATGCCTCATGCATTCTATGTTGGTTCCCTTCATTGTCCATTCATCACAACTAATAGCGAAACAATAGATTTGGGCTTTTGCAAAACTCAAAGCCTGCCATCCCCTAAGTTAATAGTTTGGCACTCCAGGCTGCCTTCACGGTTTCTTTGGCAAGTCAAGGTCTGGCTGCCCTCACTTCAGGTTTCATGGAAGTTCTCCAGGAAGGTGAGGATTTGCCTCCTCGAGGACTGCCAGGGTTTTGCACAGATGGGTGGCAGGCGTTTTGGATCCTGACGAGGTGTTTCATTGCTAATTTCTCTCATGTGAAGCAGAGAATGGAGCTTTGCAGGAAGAAATAAAAACCACAGGTTTTAGAATAAATTTCACATGATCTTGGTCCAATATTATTTAAGGCATGCGAGTTGTTTGGCATCACCGCCTGGAATTTGCCAGCACCTCCATGAAGGTGCACGCCGCCATCTCTGCAACAGACATAAATCCATCTTTGCGATGAGCTGCCAGTATCATCTCCAGCCACCCCCAAACAGGAAGGACAACGAAAACAAAAATGAGAGTTCTGATGCTCATGTTTGGTTTGCGGACGGCAATGTGAACTCTGTGGTCAGCACCCAAAACTCTCTGGGGCAGGTCAGGTATCCACCCACACCTGGGCTCTAAGAAGCAGGAATGCGTCTGTGTGTCTGTGGGTTTGTTTAGCACAAAAGGTCATGAGCATGGTGCACTGGTGCCTGTGGCTGATGGGAATGATTCTACTTAGTGGGGCCCTTTGATTTCTCCCTCATAGTATTAGACCCAACTTCAACTCTTGGAAAGGATAAAACCAAAGATGCAATACAAATAGGTTTCCCAAGGCTCACAGTCCCATTTTTGTGCTACTCTCTTATAAATACAAAAACCAAACTTTCTTCCTCTAAGCATATCCTCACATTCAAACAAAAAATGCTCGTTTTTGATCCGTGATGGGAACCACAGTATAAACGGCGACATACACGCATGACAGTCCGTAACGTCCTAACACGAGTGTCACGGAGCAAACTCTCAGAATCTCCAAATCTCTCTCATTCACATTCTTCAGAACTCTACCCACCAGGAAAAAGATGAAAGGCCTTAATTTCTATAACTTGCTTACAAAAATATAACTTTATATTTTGGTCAGGCGTGGTGGCTCACGCCTGTAATCTCAACCCTTTGGGAGGCTGAGGCAGGCAGATCACGAGGTCAGGAGATCGAGACCATCCTGGCTAACACAGTAAAACTTTATCTCTACTAAGAATACAAAAAATTAGCCAGGCATGGTGGCACGCGCCTGTAGTCTCAGCTACTTGGGAGGCTGACGCAGGAGAATTGCTTGAACCTGGGAGGCGGAGGTTATGGTGAGCCAAGATTGCACCATGGCACTCTAGCCTGGGTTACAAGAGCGAAATGCCATCTCAACAGCAACAAAAAATATATGTATGTGTATATATAGGGGTGTGTGTGTGTGTATATATATATATATATTTTGAAGCCCCCACAGAAAAGCCTCTCCAATTATTCAATATTCTTACAAATCTTCTCCCTCCCCAAATTCTCATACATTTGCTAGACGGTCACCTGATCTGTTCTTCCACCCCTCCCTTCTCCTCCCTGGAGAATTGCTGCTCCCCATGACCACTTCTGGGGTAGGTGGCAAGATGATTCCCCTATTTTTCTAAACCCTAATTGCTCAGAGGCTATCTTTCCCCCTCACAAAGCCCAGACACCTCTTCCCATTTGAGACGTCCTTGAACAAGCCTAACATCCTCCAATGTGCTGGAGGTGGTACATTTTCCCCAATCCATGATGAAGGCAAGTGAAGGCTCTCCCAAGGAGGGCAGGGTGTTATGCAGTGTGCATGGCATGGAAAACCCAGGGTCTTAGGTTTTCCGTGCCATGGCCTCCACCCCCTGGCAACAATCGCATAGGTGCCATTTAGTTAATTCCCTTCCATACCATCTCAACATTCCTGGCAGCCTCTCAAATACAATAGCAGAAGGAGCAGAGTCATGGGGATGAAAGGACCTTGGGATCATCCTTTTTGCAGCAGAGAGGATCAAACACCGAGTGTCAGATGTGCTGTCTGACGCATTCATTCGGGGTTAGGCCCGCTCTCATTCTTTTCCTCAGGCCCTGTTGTTTTAGGATATGAAGTGACTCTGAAAACGGCCAATATTTTTCCCCCGACACCAGGGCATAAATCACTACGTCTTCGGCGCTTTCTCTGTGGTATCGATTGTTCTGAGAATGAAGGCAGATGGTTCCGACGTGGCATCATCTAATATTCCCTCAGCTTGATTTATAGATTTCTTTGTGCATTACCTGAACATAAACGAGTCTTGCGTTATTTCTTGCGCACTTGTCAAATTAAGGTAAGATATTCTCGTTGACCTTTACACCTAAAAATAAATAAATAAATGTGTCCAAGACGTTTTCTAGCAAGCGTTAAAATGAGCTGGGCTCTCAGATACCCATTAAGAGGATGTAATTATGAGGGGGGAACGTCGTCTGTGCTGCGGGTAATGATTTAATTTTAGTTTTAATGCATTCGCTCAATGGAGGAAAAGAAAACAAGCTGGTTACGAATCATCTGGCAAAAGAGACAGGAACAATTTGGCACCGTTTGTTCCTTAATTTACCACAATGGGAGGGAGCCGGGGGAGCTTTGCCGCCCCAGCCTTCCAGAAGGAAGGAACACTTCTTGAAAGGTGCGGAGAGAAGCGGCAAAGCAAGAACCAAAATAGAGACAAGGTGGCCGTTTGCTGCGATGTTACCAAACAGAGCCAGTGCCAGCCATTGGGCTGCGTGCGGGTGTGAATTGGATCCGACTTCAAGCAGGGGAGGAAATTCCGTTTGGGGCTGCACGAAGGTTTTCTCCTACGTTATTTCTCCCACTTCTCTTCCCACAGCCAGACCTAGACCCAAGCAAAGGGTCTCTGGGCAACATCCACTTGTGGCTGACCACTGTTGGCCAGGACACATGCAAAGGGGATGAATGTGCCCTTCACCTTCCATCTGTAAACCCAGTTCTTTAAGGTAGGGCAATGCTGGCTGCAGCCTCACTATGTGCAAACCTAGGTGCCTTCTCATGGGCACTCTTATGCACACACACACACCTGTAATCACACAGGGGCTGGCCCCCAGGGTGGCTTTGGCATCCCTGGGGTCCCTTTTCAGAAAAATACCACCTAACTGTAATCCCAGCACTTTGGGAGGTTGAGATGGGCAGGTAAATTGAGGCCAGGAGTTCAAGACCAGCCTGGGCAATGTAATGAAACCCATCTCTACTAAAAATACAAAAATTAGCCAGACATGGTGATGTACGGCTGTAGTCCCAGCTATGCGGGAGGCTGAGATGGGATAATTGTTTGAACCCAGGAGATGGAGGTTACAGTGAGCTGAGATTGTGCCAGTGCACTCCAGCCTGGGTGACAAAGCAAGACTGTCTCAAAACAACCACTCCCTCATTAAGTGTCTATCTTCAAATCTCACTAAGATAACAAGAGGGATTCCGCTGGTCATGCCAGGTGTCTCCACCTCTGCCTTGAAATTTCCAGGGCCCCTGTCCTCCCACTCTCTAAGCTCCCCTGGCATCCTCTTCCCTGATGCCCAGCCTCTGGGCTCCGTGGGCCACTTCCCCATACCCTCCCACCTTCCGGTCCTTCTCTTCTCTGCCCGTCTCCACGTCACCCCATCCCCTCTTCCTGGACCCATGTGCGCTTCCTTCTTTTTTTCATCAACCTAACTCTGGAAATACCAGGCAGACAGAATTGTTGCCATGAGGCTGGGAGGAGGAGACAACAGAGTTCCAGTCTGCCAGTGACTGTTTCTCTGCCACACCTATTTGCAGGGTCCACACACGTATACATACCCACACACATGTGCTCACACTCAGCCTGGAGGGCTTCCACGGGCATGGAGAGGAGGAGAAAATGCATTCTCCCTATGGGTACCCCGACTTTCTCAGTCCCATGGGGCATGAAGGACTCAGTTCCAGATACAAGTGCTTCGTCTCCAGCCATGTGACTAATGAGCATGGGCTATACTGATGGGTGCTAATGGGCCCCTCCTGCTGTGCAGCCAACATTGCTTCTCTCTCAGCCCCCATGGCGCCTGCGCAGATGGGGTCCATGAGAAATCTGTGCAGGGCACAGCCGTTTCCAACACCCTGTCCTGGAGCCAGAGGCCTGCCTTTCTGCCTCCAGCTGCAGGGACACCACTTGTCCTCTCCCAAACTAAGGATGTCATTTTGTCATTTGTCCAACCCATCTGACCCTGTCTGCTGCCTGCCCAGGGCTGGGTGGGCCACTGTGGCCCTGATCACTTTCCCAGATGCCTACTGAGTATAAACCATGGGCAAGCTCAGGCTTGCAGAAGGCCTGCCCGTACCCTCCACTCCCCAGTCAACCGGACTCACAGAGGAAGTGTTCTCGGGGGATGTAGCTCCCAGGCTCTGCAGCCCCAGCCTCACCCTGGTCCAGCAGGAAGAGGCTACGTGTTTGTATTTGAGAAAAGCTTCCCCCCCCCCCCAGTTTTGCAGATACTCAATCCTTTCAACATGCTAGTTCTGATTAAACACCCAACACATTTCATTTGCCATCTTCCTCCATTTCCATACCAGTTTGTGACTTACAATCCATCAATCCAGTGTTGGGCAAACTGTAGCCCATGGACCAAACCTGCCAGCCACCTGTTCCTGGAAATAAAGTTTTATTGGAACACAGCCATGCCCGTTCTGAATCATCTGTGGGCGCTTTCACTTTATGATGGCAACTGAGTGATTTCCACAGAGACCTTTTGGTCCACAAAGCCTAGAATATTTACTCTGTGGTCATTTATGAAAAAGTCTGCTGACCTCTGGTCTAAACTGCAAATGTAATTCCCTTATAAATAGTCTGTCTGGCATAACAGATGCTAGTAAGGATACGGAGAAAGGGGAATTCTCGTATGCTGTTGGTGGGGATGTAAATTAGTATAGCCACTATGAAGAACAGTATGGAGATTCCACAAAAAAACTAAAAATAGAGCTACCATATGATCCACTCCCGGGTATATATCCAAAAGAAAGGAAACCAGCGTATCACAAGCTATCTGCGCTCCCACGTTTAATGCGGCACTAGTCACAATAGCCAAGATGTAAAATCAACCTAAGTGCCCATCAGTGGATAAACGGATAAAGGAAATGCGGTACATATACACAATGGAATAGTATTCAGCCATTAAAAAGAATGAAATCTTGTTATTTGCAGCAACATGGATGGAACTGGAGACCATTATGTCCGGTGAAATAAGCCAAGCACAGAAAGATAAATATCGTATGTTCTCACTTATATGCGAGAACCAAAAAATTGGATCTCTCTCATGAAGACAGAGACAAGATTGGTGGTTACCAGAGGCTGGGAAGGGGAGGGGGCAAGATAAAGGCGGAAAAAAGCAAATATATTCCCAACCAATTTTAGAAAACAATTTGAGATATTTAAGTACATGCATAAAAATTGCAGTATATATATTTTTTGATTATCTGTCAAATAACCTTTTGAGATGTCTGGTGAACTTTTTGGGTAAGCCACTTAACACAATCCCTCAAAGAAATAAATAATGAAAATCCCAGAAGCTCAGGGTAAACCATATAAGTTCCCAATTCTAATCCATATATCTCTTTAAATTACACAAGCACACAGGTATGCATTCTCACAGGAAAAACCTTCAAAGAATACGGTGGAAGGGAAGATTCCTTCAAAAGTCATCCCAATCCCATCCACTCTGAACTGCGATCATTGACATAACTCCTTTTAGACGTCTAGATATGTACTTTCAAATATGTAAACAGAGGACCTACAGTGCAGCTTTGTGTTGTGTGTGTTTTAGCCATAAACAGTCTATATATGTCCATATTGTGTTTTTTTCCCCACTTAACACTGTTTAGACATCTTTTCCAGAAGTGTACATGAACCTACCTCATGCTTTTATTTAATTAATTTTTTGAGATGGCGTTTCATTCTTCCCCAAGCTGGAAGGCAGTGGCAGGATCTTGGCTCACTGCAACCTTCACCCTCCCAAGTGATTCTCCTGCCTCAGCCTCCCAAGTAGCTGGGATTACAGGTGCCTGCCATGATGCCCTCCTAATTTTTGTATTTTTTAGTAGTGATGGGGTTTCATTATATTGGCCAGGTTGGTCTCAAGCTCCTGGCCTCAAGTGATCTGCCTGTCTTTGCCTCCCAAAGTGCTGGGAATACAGGCGTGAGCCACCCCACCTGGCCACTCATGCTTTTGAAACATTTTTTGGGGGACAAGATCTCACTCTGTCCCCCCAGCTGGAGGCAGTGGTGCCATCACAGCTCACTGCAGCCTTGACTTCCTGTGCTCAGGTGATTCTCCCACCTCAGCCCCGAGTAGCTGGGACTGCAGGCACGAGTCACCAGGCCCAGATAATTTTTAAGTTTGTTTTTTTTGTAGAGACAGGGTCTTGCTATGTTGCCCAGGCTCATCTTGAATCCTTCTGCCTCAGCCTACCAAAGTGCTGGGATTATAGGTATGAGTCACCTGATGCTTTTTTTTTTTT